>NW_003852439.1:12270748-12278876 GCF_000181295.1 Otolemur garnettii | reverse complement strand
AAGCCAAAATATGACACAGCTCAGCTGCCATCCAAAGTCCCATAGGTTCCAGCCCAGCCAACTGTGGCCTCTGCAAAGAATTTATTTCTCCTCCCCTCCACTTGAATGATTTCATTTTTCCTCTAATTCCTGGCCTAAAAACTGCTCTGCTGAAATGTTGATTTACCATGGGTGCTCCCACCAGGGGACAGGCCCTTTAATTGCTTCCTGAAGGAAATTTTTGGTGCTCTTATGAGATCCCTGATTGGAATTTTTAAAGAACTATAATTTCCCAAAGCAAGTTATCATTAAAATTCCATAAAGCTCACCTTTAGCATCTTAATATCCCTACTGATCTGGGCTCAGACTAACATTTTCTCCATTGTTTCCCAGGTGGGCAACCTTGGAAAGGTCCCACCAATTCTCAATGTCTGGATTTCCACCTGCTGCCTCAGGGCAGATATGAGGGTCAAATGTAAAGATGAGCATCGGGGCTCAGGGCATGCCTGGAAGAACAGATGCCCCATATATAGCTAAACGATCCCTTAGGGACAGCCTCTTCTAAACACTGAATTTAACTTAGGTGGAGCCTGCGGTTCAGAAGGGGCAAGTGCCTTGCCTAAAGTCACATGACCAGAGATGGTTTCTTCATGGTCAAATGGTTATTCTAGTGTCTGCACCATTCCAGTATTCTTAAAGCTTTCCTTTCCCTCCATGATCCTAGAGAATGATTATCTGTGTGGAAAATGAGGTGGGTGTATAGGGCAGAACAGGGGGAAATAAAGGAATTTAAAGTGACCTAGCACCTCACTGTGATTCACTAATCCTATCAGGCAGATGGCATCCATCCCATTTCAAAAATGAGGAAAACTAAAGCTCAGAGAGGGTAAGTAACTTGACCATGGTCACACAACTAGTAGGCCCTTGAGTCGGAATTCTATGTGTGACTGTGTCAGTTTAACTGTGACGTCTGCTTTCCTTTACTGTGTCACACTGCTACCAATCTGGACCCGGACCTGGACTTGAGTGCAGCTCAGGGTATAGTTGGGACTCTATGAAGAAGTCTATGTAAACCCTTCAATCCTCTGTGTGAGCCTCTTTCAATAGTGTGGTTTTAGAATACATCCATAGACTCCTTGACAATCATCCTTTCAAAAAAGGAAGACTGCCCACCCTAAAGCTCCCTTGAGTTTGGGCTAAACATTAGTGACTCTCTAACAAATAGAAAAGGGAGAAGTGACAGTGGGTAACTTCCAAGACTAAATTATAAAAGGCACTGTGGTTTCTTCTTTCTTTTGAATCACTGGGTTTGGAGGGAGGCCAGCTGCCATGCTGTAAGAAAGCTCAGGCAGTCCTGTGTAAAGTCTTCCATGACAATAGACTGAGGCCTCTTGCCAACAGCCATGTATGTGAGCCAATCTTGTGAGTGGAGATTCCAGCCTCAGTCAAACCTTTGAGTGACAACAACTTCATAAGAGACCCTGAGTCAGAACCACCCAGCCAAATAGCTCCAAAACCAAACCTAAGAAACTGTAATATAATAAATACTGTTGTTTTAAACTAAGTTTGGTGTGACTTATTACACAACTACAGATGACTAACATGGTTAATTTTTTAATATAATAACCATTGCAAAATCTAGTAGCTTAAAACAATAACTACTTCTCTCTCTCTCTCTTTCTTTCTTCATTTCTCTCTCTCTCTCTCTCTCTTTCAGCTTACAATACTAACAGATCAGGATCTGAACTTGGCTGGGCTTAGCTGAGCGGTTCATCTGTTTTCAGTGGGGCTACTTCCTGCTTTGTGGTGAGCTGCAGGTAAGCAGCATGACTATTTCTAGGGGTTGTCTGGCTGTTAGCTGGGGTAATGGGACAAAAGAAACTAGGCTGTGCATCAGGATCCCAAAGGATAAAGAAGTAATGTGCCTAAGGCTTGGAATTGCACAGTCACATCTTTTGCATGTGATTAGACAAATACAAGTCACAAGATCATCCCCAATTCAAGGAGTTGAGAAACAGACTCCACCTATTCATGGGATGGCTGTAAAGTTCCATGGGAAAGGATGTGGTCACGGGAGGTGTGGAGAGGCGGGGGCATTTGGCAATCTCCCACACAAACTGAATGAATCTCAAATATGGTAGTCACACATCACCACCATCAGCAGCAGCCTAGCAGTTTTAATATTCTAAGTTGCCATGGCTTAGCAGCTAAGCCATTCAGCTTGAGAGTGTGGACTAGAATAGGTTGACACTGAGATGGCATCAGCACAGGCCAACCAAGGTATGTGAGACCCTTTGAAGAAGTGGGTTCAGACAATGCCATAGCCCAGGCTTAGAGAACATTGGTAGTTTTCATTTGTTTCCCCAAAAGTAGCTATGCATCTGAAGGCTGATTATTTCCCATGAAGACATTAAGATAGGTAGAATATCCCAGAAGGAATATTTTACTTCCAGTTTTCCTAGATAAAGCATGGATTCAAATAAAGAAGAAAAAGGAAAAAAAGAAGAAAAAAATACAGAGGTATTTTAACTTTGGGCAGGAAGGTGAACAAAAAATAAACACTCATGTGGAATTTTTCTCTTTTTTGAGTGAGTCTCACTCTGTCACCCTGGGTTGAGTGTTATGGCATCATAGCTCACAGCAACCTCAAACTCTTGGGCTTAAGCAATGCTCAGCCTCCTGAGTAGCTAGGACTACAGGAGCCTGCTACCATGTTCCACTAGTTTTTCTATTTTGAGTAGAGACAGGGTCTCATGCTTGCTCATGCTGGTCTCTAATTCCTGAGCTCAGGCGATTCCCTTGCCTCGGCCTCCCAGAGTGCTAGGATTACAGGCGTGAGCCACTGGCCCCAGCCTGGAATTATCTCTTGATTGATTGAAGAAGACAGATATCAAAAACTTGAATGTGATCCAAATTAATAGTCACTAAAGTAACTTCACTATGAATGTTATTTCCCTTTGCAGTATATTTTGGTATCAGTAAGAATTGAAAGAATCAATTGAAAATAATATTTTATAATATATGTATGTATATATCTATATACAACTACATATGTACTATAAATATATATAAATTTATATATGTATATATACAAAACTATCATATGTATATATTATAGGAGGAGAATACATATTTATAACTATCTATAAATATGTAACCATATAACCATATATATTGATATTATAAACATACATGCAAATATGTTATATAGTTAGATATAAATTCATATATATTCCCTCCTGAAAAATTTCTACTCATTCCTGAGGCTTTTCTTTAACTCTTCCAAAGAAGAATAAATGTGTTCCTCTAGAACTCAATACTTGTTCATACCTCTGTTCTAGAATGTAATACCATGGCATTCTGTTTAGTGGAAGCTTGAATTTTTCAGTATCTGTCTTCTATTAGCTGTTAGCTCTGTCTTCCCAGGGCCTGCCAACACTGTTCATGAAGCAATGCCTTTAAAGGCTCCTGTAAACCCACATACCACAGGAAAAGTTGCACTATCTCTCATGTTCTTTTCATAAAGCTACGTTAGTTAACTGGAGACTCAGGAGAGCATAACAAGAGCCTGGCAACATCAGAATGTCGCAACAATCTCTATTAATGAAGCTCCCAGGTGACTACAGGGCGTCCCAGATATCCCTGTACATAGGGAAAATGATATGCATTACAACATTTTACACAATATTCTGTGTGTTTGCTACCTTTTTGTAAAATTTTGTAATGGATATTTTGTAAAATATATGTACATTTAGCTACAATGTCCCATTTTCCCTGTACATGGAGACGTTCGGGACACTGTCTATATTCCAAAACATAGAAAAAAAAAATCAGGATTGGAATTTTTCTGGGCAATGCCCTGGTCTTACTCATAAAATTTCCAGACTATACTTTAGTTCTTACATTAGACCTATGATGCAAATAAGCTGAATTTGATCCCCATTTGACAGATGAGAAAACTGAGGCTTAGAGATACTAAGTAGATGATGCACAGATGCAGAAGATACAGGGACAGAAACATTTAAGCATAAGCCAGGTGTTTAGGGTGGGCTGTAGTTCCTTTAAGATAAAGTTTAGCCTGCTCAGAACCCCCAGTTCTAAAGCCCTCAGTCAGAGTATCCTCTCTTTCTTGGTCTGGAGCAAAATAAATCTTCCCCCTTGCCATGGGCAGAGGACTACAGCCATTGTCTCTCACAGGACTCCCTAATCTCACTGGCCTGCCTTGTTGTTTTTTCAAACAAAATTCCTCTGTGAAAGGACTTATGTTGCTAGCTGCTACAATCATAAACTTTTCACCATACATTTCCACTTCTGACATAAATAAATGGGTCCAGATTAGTTGAAGGAATGGAGTGAGCCTCAAAAGGAAATGCCTCAAAGGACTGTAGGCAGAATGAGAGGCCCAGGCCCCAAGGGAGGCTGCCTGAGGAGGTGCTTTGCTGGAGTCTCTGCAGCCATCACTTCTACCTCTGTGTATGCAGTCAACAACTGAGATGTCCGTGGGGCACTTAGTACCATGGCCACCAAACGGTTAGATGAACTAACCGCTGGATAGGGAGATTTGAGTTGAAACCTGACCCTGGTTTATTAACCATGCAATTTACTCTCTGTATTCTGATGCTTTAACACCTGAGCATTGCTGACCCTAGAAGGCTTCCCCCACCCCCAGGGTTGGCCAGTTCCTAGAGATGGCAAACAACTTCCGTGTGAGCACCAGTTCAGATGGAAACCAACCAATCCAGGGTCCACCCTCCCCAACCAAATACTTTATCTGGCTGTCACACTCCAGGCCACTATTCACCTTCCCTAATCACCCCAGGGCCAGGGACTAGACACCGATAGACAGTCCCTAGGCCCCGGAGCTGCCCTGAAATGGTTCTAACCAGCCAGGCCTAACTAAACCTGCTTATGCTGCCTCCTCTGTTCTTTCCATGGAAACCACAATCCAGGCCTGGGCTTCTCCTCCCTCAACCTCCTGACTGACCCTGGGCTTCCCCTTACAGCCCTACCTGCTGGGAACTGTGAGCAACAAACCATCTTTTCAATGCCAGTCATTTCCTGACCTCTTGACCTTATTATAACTTACATTTTCTATTAATACACAATGTTTTAAAGTCTTATCCTGTCAACCTGGGTAGAGTGCTGTGGTGTCATAGCTCACAGCAACCTCAAACTCTAGGGCTGAAGTGATCCTCTTGCCTCAGCCTCCTGAGTAGCTGAGCTGAGGCTACAGGCACCTGCCACAATGAGCAGCTAGTTTTCTTTTGTTTTTAGTAGAGATACAATTTTGTGGCTCAGGCTGGTCTCGAACTCCTGAGCTCAATCAAACCACTGCCTCTGCCTCCCAGAGTGCTAGAATTACAGGCTTGAGCCACCACAACCAGCCCAATACACGATATTTTACAACACTTGAATAGGCCTGTCTGTACTGGGGGTCTTAGTCTGCTGATCTGGAACACGAGTCATAACTGAGGCTGGTGAATCTTAACTTCATTCTGATGTCTTATGCTTCATGCCATACTTTATGTATTTCTTTAATCAGACTCACTTAAAAGAATAAAAAACAGACTTAAAAAGGAAGTTTACGTCAATGCAAAATCCATACCACTTGACATAAATAATAGATGATCATCAAAATAAATACAACAGGTATAATAAACAGAATGAGGTGTGAACTCTTGTCTTGGTCTCCAAGGCTCTGAGCTTCTTTGTAATAATGAGAAGCTGATGAGCCTCGGAGAGGCGTTCACGTTGCACTTGCACCCCTGTGGGCCTTTCTGCCTGACAGGATCAGAGAGACTGAAGGAAAATGGGACGGGAACACATTCCTCACTGTGAGTTCCTGTGTTTTATGTCCTGCTGTGTATCTGTATAAAACCACTGTGTGGCCACCAGCGCTCCCAAACCTCATTATTGGAGACGCCGAACTCATTAATCTTCGTTCCAAACTTCTGCAGAGTATTTCAGGAGTATGGACAGGAAGGCCCAGAAAGAGAACAATCAAAGCCTAACTCTCTATCCATTATAAAAACGCGGTACCTTCTGCTGGACCCAAAACAAAAGCTTAGCCTCCCTAAATGGCAATCTCTGGTTCGCTGTGTGATTGTACCTAAGTCACTCTTCCTTCCCTGAGCATCTGTTTGCCTCACTATAAAGTGAGGAGACTCGATCCACCCTGACAGTCCTGGTTGTCCTAAAAGGATTCCTGGAAATGTGCAGAGGAACAGGCTGAAATTTCAGCCCTGTCCTCGCCTAGTCCCTCCCAGGGGCATGTGTGAGGATGCTCCTTCCCCCACTGGCCTCAATTTGCCTGGGAGACACCGAACAGGAATTGCATTTAGTAATCAATTGACTCTCCTTGACTTGGTTTGGTGCTTTTTCTAAATAACAAGAGCCTGGCAACATCAGAACCTCGCAACAATCTTTATTAATGAAGCTCCCGGCACCGTGGGGAGAAGACACAGGCATCGTATGCAAACGTGCTAAGGAAATTATTTCTATCAGCTCCAGCTATTTGAAAGCAATTGAAAAGTTTCCATTTGAAGAAAAAGTAATTTTCCTGATGTGAGTTTGGAGAGCTGTTTGTCTGCCCCCACCTAAGGCCGCTGTAGCTTCCCTGGCTCTGGGCTTTCTACATTTTATTAAACCACAGCTAAGTGGCGTCATGCTGTTAAAATATTGTGTCGCTTTTTAAAGTGATATCATTACCTAATAATTTTGAGAGTTTTGCCTTTTTTTTTTTTTTCTTTGCCAGGAAGGGAAATGAGCCAAATGGCTTGGCATCGGCACAACAGAATGGACGTGGGTGTGGGGGTGGCGGGGTGGCGGGTGTGGGAGAAATGGAAGAGGGGAGACGTGAGCCCTGGAGGCCGGGAGGGGAATGAATTTGTGAATTCTCCACAATCCTGTGTTTACAGAAAATCAGGAGAGACAGGAAATGCAGCTAAACACAGCCAAAGCAACTCTTCATCTCACAAGTGAATATTCCTGGAAGCTAATAAATTGAAACAAGGCCTTGCCCCTAATTTTATAATCCTCATTGCTCCTTTTACTTGAAGAGTGTACTCATTTTCTGTTGGACACATCCTCACAAACTAAGGACCGTACTTTGACCTGTTTCTTCTGATGCAAAATTCCTTATTAAGGCAACCTGGTGAGTCATGCCTAAGAATGCTAAAGTCTCATTGCAATATAGAGTGTTAACCCAATATAGTGTGGTTTACACCCCAATTCTGGGCTAGCATCCCATGAGAGATAGACCTTTATCTTGGCTCAGACATTCCTCTTCAGATAGTGTCTAACTCTTCCAGCCAATTGTCAACCAAAGAACCCCTAAACACATTTATGATTTGTAACCCCCTGCTTGGGAATATCCCACCTTTTCAGGCCGGACCAATGTATGCCTTCCACATATTGATTTATGACTTTACCTTTAATTCTTTTCTCCCTGAAATGTATAAAACCAAACTGGAACTCCACCACCCCAAAGCCACATGCTCAACGCTCCTTGGATGGGGCTCTGGGTCATGGTCCTCAAATCTGGCTCAGAATAAACCTCTTCAAATTTCAGAGTTTGAACTTTTCATTCACAAAACTTAGGAACTTAAAACGGCACCCACTTATTTACTCACAATTTTGAAGGGCAAAGGTCTAACATGGCAGAGCTGGGAGTATCTCTGCTCAGGGTCTTAGAAGGCTGAAATCAAGGTGTTGCCCGGCTGAGTTCTCTTCTGCAGGTGCCAGAGAAAAATGTGCTTCCAGGCATATTCTTGCTGGCAGAATGTAGTGGTGAGGCTGTAGGACTGAGGTCCTATTTCCCTGATGGCTGTCAGGTAGAAGCAGATCTGTGGACATCTCCCATTCCTGAATACACAGCTCAATCCATCTTCAAACCAGCAAGGGTATGTCAAACCTTTCTCCCTGATCTCTCTGATGTCCTCTTTTCTGACCAACTATAGAAAATTATCTGCTTTTAATGGACTTGCATGGCTAGGTCAGACTGAGCCAAATCATCTTAGAGTCAGTCCACTATGCCATACAACAATCTAATCACAGCAGTGAACTCCACAATCCCAAGGAACCTTTAGGGTACCTATGAGCAGGGCAGGAAGTCTTTTTTTATTTTTATTTTCATTTGATTTTTTAATTT
>NW_003852439.1:12268769-12269997 GCF_000181295.1 Otolemur garnettii | reverse complement strand
ACAAAGTGATTTTTTTGTCTTTTGGATATACACCTAGTAGAGGAATTGCAGGATCAAAAGGCAGGTCTACTTTTAGATCCCTGAGTGTTCTCTATATGTCTTTCCAAAAGGGACATATTAGCTTACACTCCTACCAGCAGTTCAGAAGTGTTCCCTTTTCTCCATATCCATGCCAACTACATCTGTAGTTTTGGGATTTTGTTATGTGAGCCACTCTTACGGGAGTTATATGCTATCTCACAGTGGTTTTGATTTGCATTTCTCTGAAAATTAAAGATGATGAGCATTTTTTCATGTGTCTGTAGGCCATGTGCCTATCATCTTCTGAGAAGCTTCTGTTCAAGTCTCTTGCCCATAATGAAATGGGACTACTTGTTCTTTTCTTATTAATAAGTTTGAGTTCTCTGTGGATTCTGGTTATCAAACTTTTGTCAGAAACACAGCCTACAAATATCCTCTCCCATTCTGAGGGCTGTCTACTTGCTTTATTTACTGTGTTCTTGGTTGTGCCGAAGCTTTTTAGTTTGATCAGATCCCAATAATATATTTTTGGTGTTGTTTCAATTGCCCGGGGGATCCTCCTCATAAGGTATTCTCCCAGGCCAATTTCTTCAAGTGTTTCTCCTATGCTCTCTCCAAGAATCCTTATAGTTTCATGTCTTAAGTTTCAATCTTTTATCCAGTGAGAGTCAATTTTTGTTAATGGTGAAAGAAGTGGGTCCAGTTTCAGTCTTCTACAAGTCACCAGCCAATTCTCCTAGCACCATTTGTTAAATAGGGGATCTTTCCCCCAATTTATATTTTTGATAGGCTTATTAAAGATCAAATGATAAATGTTTGGGTTTATCTTTTGGTTCTCAATTCTGTTCCATACATCTTCCTCTCTATACAAATACCATGTTGTTTTGATCACTATAGATTTATAATATAGTTTGAAGGCTGGTAGCATGATTCCTCCTGACTTGTTTTTATTGGCTACTTGAGTTTTTTTCTGGTTCCATATAAAACAAAGTACTATTTTTTCCAGATCTTTAAAGTATGACAGTGATGCTTTGATAAGGATTGCATTAAATTTGTAAATTGCTTTGGGTAATATGGACATTTTAACAATCTTGATTTTTCCCAGCCATGAGCATGGTATGTTTTTCCATTTGTTAACATCTTCAGCTATTCCTTTTCTCAGAGTTTCATAATTCTCTTTATAGAGATCGTTCACATCCTTTGTTAG
>NW_003852439.1:12246299-12268477 GCF_000181295.1 Otolemur garnettii | reverse complement strand
GTTTAAGAAAAGTCCCTTCTATACGTATTTTCTTAAGTGTTCTGATCATGAAAGGATGATGGATATTGTTGAAAGCTTTATCTACATCTATTGAGATAATCATATGGTCTTTGTTTTTTAGTTTGCCTATGTGATGTATTATATTTATAGATTTATGTACATTGAACCAACCTTGAGATCCTGGGATAAAACCCACTTTGTCATGGTGCATAATTCGTTTGATGTGTTGCTGGATTCTGTTTGCTAGGATCTTACTGAATATTTTTGTATCTATGTTCATTAAAGATATTGGTCTATAGTTTTCTTGTTGGGTCTTTCCCTGGTTTGGGGATCAGGGTGATATTTGCTTCATAGAATGTTTTGGGAAGTATTCCTTCTTTTTCAATGTTTTAGAAAAGGTTAAGTAACATACATACTAGTTTCTCTTTAAAGGTTTGGTAGAATTCTGATGTGAAGCCATCTGGTTCCGGACTCTTCTTTTTTGGGAGATTTTGTATAGTTGATTCTATTTTAGTACTTGATATAGGTCTGTTCAGCATTTCCAATTCTTTCTAATCAAATCTAGGAAGTTGGTGTGCTTCCAAGTATTGGTCAATTTCTTTCAGATTTTCATATTTCTGAGAATAAATTTTTTGTAGTATTTATTAAGGATTTTTTTTAATTTCTGAGGTATCTGTTGTTATTTTGCCTTTGTCATTTCTGATTGATGATACTGTAGACCTTAATTTTCTATTTTTGGTTAGGTTGGCCAAAGGTATGTCAATTTTGTTGAATTTTTCAAAAAACCAACTTTTTGATTCATTGATCTTTTGACTAATTCTTTTGTTTTTTATTTAATTTATTTCTGCTCTAATTTTAGTCATTTCTTTTCTTCTGCTGGGTTTGGGGTTGGAATGTTCTTCCTTTTCTGGTTGCTTAAGATCTCCCATTAAGTTATTGACTTCCTCTTTTTCCATTCTCTTGAGGAAGGCTTGCAATGCTATAAATTTCCCTCTTAGGACTGCCTTTGCAGTATCCCACAGGTTCTGATAATTCATATCTTCATTATTGTTTTGTTCCAAAAATTTGGCAATTTCCTTCTTAATCCCATCTGTGACCCAGCTATCATTCAGCATAAGGTTATTTAGTTTTCATGTCTTTGTATGAGTATGCAGATATCTGTTATTGGTGAGTTCAACTTTTATTATGTGATGATCCTAGAAAATATAAGGAATAATTTCCATACTTTTAAATTTGCTGAGGTTAGACTTATGACCTAAGATGTGATCAATTTTGGAGGATGTTCCATGAGCTGATGAGAAGAAGGTGTATTCAGTTTTGTTAGGATGAAATGTTCTGTAGATGTCTGTTAAATTCAATTGTAGTATAGTGAAGTTTAAGTCCAATATGTCTTTGCTTAGTTTCTTATTGGAGGATCTATCCAACATTGCCAAAGGGGTGTTAAAATCTCCAACTATTATAGTACTGGAAGATATTAAATTGCTCATGTCTGTTAGGGTCTTCCTTTTATAAATTGAGGAGCATTCTGATTGGGCACATAAATGTTAATAATTGACATCCCATCATGTTGAGTGTTTCCCTTAACAAATATGACGTGATCATCCTTGTCTTTCCTTACTTTAGTTGGTTTAAAGCCTAGTGTATGTGCAAATAAAATTACCACCCCTGCTTTTTTCTGACTTCCATTTGCCTGAATTACAGATGCCCATCCCTTCACCCTGAGTCTATATTTATCCTTGAAGGTAAGATGAGATTCTTGTATGAAGCAGATATCTGGCCTAAGTTTTTGAATCCAGTCAGCCAACTTGTGCCTCTTAAGAGGAATTTTAAGCCAGTCACATTAATTCAGAGTATTGATAAGCCTGGTAGTATTTTGGGTGTTAAGTTTTTCTAAAGTCCAGTGGACATTTTGAATCTTTTCACCACTGTGGAAATTGGGTTTTGGTCAAGAATTTCAGAATGAGTTTACTCTAGTGGTAGAGCATTGTGCTGGTCATTATGGAGGATGGGTCTGAGGATATCCTGAAGAGCTGGTTTAGTTATGGCAAATTTCTTCAATATGTGTATGTCATTAAAGTATTTAACTTCTCCATCATAAATGAAGCTCAGTTTAGCTGGATACAGGATCCTGGGCTCAAAGTTGTTTTGTTTTAGGAGATTGAAAGTCAATGACCATCCTCTTTTGGCTTGAAAAGTTTCAGGAGAAAGATCTGCAGTCATTCTAATATTCTTTCCCTTGTGGGTTATGATTTTCTTACATCTGGCTGCTTACAGGATTTTCTCCTTCATATTAACCTTAGCAAAGTTAATTACAAAGTGTCTAGAAGATGGTTTATTTGGGTTGAGTTGTGCTGGGGTTCTGAAACTATCTGCTATCTGAATTTCAGTATATCTTGCCATGCCTGGGAAATTCTCCTCAATTATCTCTTGGAGTAGAAAAGTGTGCCTTTTGGACCTTCCTCTTCTCCTTCAGGGATTCCTATGAGGCGAATGTTTACTCTTTTGAAGTGGTCCCACAATTCTCTCAGGGAATGATCCATTTTTTTTTTTTTTTTTTTAGACAGAGCCTCAAGCTGTCACCTTGGGTAGAGAACCGTGGCATCACAGCTCACAGCAACCTCCAACTCTTGGGCTCAAGTGATTCTCCTGCCTCCACCTCCCAAGTAGATGGGACTACAGGTGCCTGCCACAACGCCCGGCTATTTTTTGGTTGCAGCCATCATTGATGTTTGGCGGGTCCAGGCTGGATTCGAACCCGCCAGCTCAGGTTTATGTGGCTGGCACTTTAGCCAGTTGAGCCATAGGTGCCGTGCCGGAATGATCCATTTTTGCTCTTCACATCTCTTTGAGCATTTGGGAGTGTTCAAAAGCTTTGTCTTTGATGTCAGAGATGCTTTCTTCTGCCTGCTCCATCCTGTTACTGAGGGATTCTACTGTATTTCTCAGATCTTTGAGGGCTGCAAGTTCTTGCCTCAATTATTTTTGGTAATTTTGTCTTTGAATTCATTGAATTCTTGAGACAACTTTTGAATTGCTCCTTGAATTTCTAGTTCCATCTTTACCTCCATTCTGTTAATCTTATTTGCAATCCAAATTCTGAATTCAATTTCTGACATCATAGCCATCTGTTCACGAATGGGATCTTCTGTTGTGTCTCCTTTGTCATTCCTTGGGGGAGTTGATCTGCTCTGACTATTGACATTGCCAGAGTTTTTCCACAGATTCTGCCCCATGAATTATTTTTCACCATTTGGCTAGAGAAGCTGGCAAGGTGAAATTGAATTGAGGGCTCCTGGAGTTGTAATTAACCCGCCCTTTACCAAAGAACTGGGACTAGTGATTGCAGCTTTTCTCTTAGAGTTTGACAAAAGTCCCATTCAGAACTACTGCCTGAAACTCTGAGCACCTGCTTGGTGTGGTGGGGCTAGATGGCACTGACTGGTATTCAGCTAGTCTCTGTCCAATCCTAGTGAATCAGTAGCTTTGGGCTGAAATCTCAGCTGTGAAGATATATAAGCAACTAAAACACCCCCTCATCACAGGTGACAACTAGCAGGGGAGAATCCCACATTCCCACAACAACACAACCAGGGTACAACCTTCGTGGATCCCTGGGTGATTGGCCCAGGTGAAGAGTTCCAAACCAATTGTCCTGGTTGACACAAACACCAGTCAGGTGGGAGAGTTCAAAAGTTCTTCAGCATCTAGCCAGCGGGGGTCCACTGGCAGCTAAATTTGGCCCCAGTGGGAGGGACTGTGGAGCTTCCACCACTGTCAGGGGCATGGGTCACTGCCATGGGTCTGGGGTACTGCTGTGGGTCTGGGATACTGCTGTGTGCAGTTTGCTGGAGCCTGATAGGGAGCTGAAGGGTGGAGGCACTGGCCATGGGCCTCAGGTCTCAGTAGCCAGTAGACAGAGTTGCAGACCAGGCAAGTCACAGGAGCCAGGAGGGAGTCCCGGTCACAGCCACAAGTCACAGGAGACGGACAGGAGTCACTGGCCACAGGCAATGGATCACAGAGGCCAGGCAGGGTTCTCTGGCCATGGGCGGCAGGTCACAGGAACCACTCTAGGTAGAATTCTGCCTACCCCAAAGAGGCCCCCCTGCAACTGTGTATGCTTCAGGCCCCACAAAACTTCATGCTGACCCATTTGGTCTTGGAAGCTTTCTCCTGGGCCATTTGATCTTGGCCCTTTAATCTCTTTTCAGACCCAAATGCTCAAAACCCAGCATGCCCTTCCTCCCGAACCACCTACTTTTGTAGTCAACTCATAACTGTTGGGGCCTCTGCTGGTCTTTTGCCCTGGAAACCACTCTCTTCTGTGAACAGCCACCTGACTCCTCTCTCCTAACTCCTTTCCCACACTAAATGGCTACATGCTTGAGGTACAGACAAGGGTCCCAGCTCTGACACCAGGGATGAGCAAGTCAAGCTCATGCAATTATGTCAACTCAAGCCCCTTTTCCCTACCTCCATCTCAGCACTTAGCATCAGAATAGTTAAATGATCCAAAGCAACCCAAGGTTTCTCACTAACACTATGAGTAATAATGATGCTCTGGTTGGAGCTCAAGGAGTAATCAGGTGGCACTTAATAATGAAGGCAATCCAGAAGGACAGTTCTGAGAGCAGAGAGTGAGATGTATCCTAATGGAGTCATCAGAGACTTTTGATTCTGCTGATCCCAAAGTTAGAATACTGTTGAACAAATGTATTTCTCTTCCTTCCATCCGTTCCTCTATCCATCCATCCTTCTTTCTTTTAAGCCATTTGATGCTGAGTTTCTGTTACAATCAAGAGACGGATAGGGGCTCCTGTAGCCAACCTCTATCCATCCTTCCATGCACCTCTCTCACAAAAGCCACTCCATCCTACATACCCATTCTCCAGCCAAACTGAAATGCTAGCAACCCCTTCCCCTGCCTCCAGCTTCCCTCTTTGCTCATGATATTGCTGTGGCCCGGCACACCCATGTATCTTATTCTCACCCAACCATGTTGTGCTTGGCTCCAAACACATTGTTCTTGACGTTTTCCTACCCTCCCACCCTCCTTAACAATTTATTCTGTCCTTTTCAATTGCTTTCAAAGTCCCACTTGCTTTGTCTGCTTTTAGTGAGTCCTATCCACACCTCATCCAGGTATGGGGCACACAGCACGTGTCCAGTGATGTGCATGTGTCTGGGGAAGAGGGTGTGTAAATCTCCCATTACTCCCATTTTAAGATAAAAGAAACAGAAGTTCTGCCAGACCAATCTGACACCCAAATCTATATTCTACATTCTTAACTTTCACTTATTATTTTATTATTATAATGTATTTCACTTTATTATTAATACTGTTTCTGGTCAGATGCAGTGGCTCATGCTCATAACTCTAGTACTTTGGGAGGCCAGAGTAGGAACATCACTTGAGACTAGTTTGAGACCAGCCAGGGCAACATAGTGAGATGTCATCTTCACAAATCAACAAACAAACAAACAAAGAAATTACACATGGTGGCACATACAGGTAGTCTCAGCTACTCAGGAGGCTAAAGTGGGAGAATCATATGAGCCCAGGAGTTCAAGGTTGCAGTGAGCTATTATGACACTCCTGCACTCCAGCCTGGGTGATAGAGACCCTGTCTCAAGAAAAACAAAAATAAAATAAAAATACTATTACTAGTATTAGTATTAATAATGGCCCCAGGTTATAGAACAATGAGCCTTTGCTCTGCAATATGGTAAAAGATAATTTAAACAGATTACCTCCTTTAATCTTCAAAGATAATGGAATACTGTTTTACAGGAGAGGAAACTGAGTCCCAGAGAAGTTAAATGATTGCCCAAGGCCATACAGTTAGGATTTGAACTCAATTCTTGCAGAATTATTGTTCCCAGTCATTATGTTTATAATGCTTGAAGAAAGAGAGAGGGAGAGAGAGAGATTGAGATTGAACTTGAATGTGAGCCTGAGCATGAACTTGAACTTGCTGAGGAGACTGTGCATTGAACCTTAAAGGCCAATTAGAATGAAAAGAGGGGCCTGGGGGAAGTAGGGGAAAAGCCCTCAGAAAGCAGAGTCCCCTCCATTGTTCATTCCCCAAAAAGCTGGTCCCTGGATCCAAAGCAATGCCTGTGTCATAATTCCCATTTTCAGTTACCCATGCCAGCCAGTCTGGACTGTGTGTTTAAACAGGATTTTCTTTCTTTCTTTTCCTTTTTTTTTTTTTAATTGGGAAGATGCTTTAAACACTTTGAAAGTGGCCTTAGGGAGCAGCTCACAGCAGGATCTGCAACCCTCCCTTTGAGAGTAGTGTCCCTGTAGCCAAGTTGCCAGCTCTGTTTTCAATTACAAAAGCTTGTTTGAACATGGGGCTGTCACAGAGGCTGTTCAAACAGGCTTTTGTAATTGAAAAGAAGGAAAAACAAAAGATTTCTAACCTTCTAAAGCCAGGGTGGAAAGAAGCTGGTCGGAGGACTGTGGAACCCAAATGGTGACCCACACTAGGGGGGCTGGGCTGGCCCAGAAGGCATTTCCGGATTTTTGTTGTCATTGTTTGACTGGGTGTAAGCACAAGCTGGAGTAGAAAAAGCCGCTACTTTAGTCCGTGACTACTCTGATGGACAAGTTAGGGGCAGGAGAATCCTGCCAGTGGTATCTGAGGGAATGATTTTATTTTTAATGGACAAATGATAACTGCATATATGTATTTACGGGGGTGCCAAAAATGTCTACATAGTTTAAGAGGTCTTAGTGGAAGTAAAATCCACCATTCTCCCAAAGTGTATGAATTGTAGGTAAAATGGATGTGCATAACATACACTTGACACTATCTAACCTCAATTCAACTTCAAAAAGTAATCCATAGATAACAGTATGTAAAATGTGCATATATTTTTTGGCACCCTGTGTATTTATGGGGTACAATATAATATTTTGAGATTTTATATGTGTATATATATGTATACACATGTAAATACATATATATTTACACATATATATATTTATGTACATTGTGGTATCATTAAAGTTAATTAACCTATTGGTCACCTCACATACTTATTTGTTGGGTGAGAACATTGTGTGGTGATAACATTTAAAATCTATATTTTCAGCTAGTTTGAAATATGCATTATTATTAACCTGTAATAGATCCCTAAAACTTTTCCTCCTACAAGAAACTTTGAACAACTTTAGGGAAACCACCACCTGCATCCTCAGGCCCCACCTCCAGCCTCTGGCCCCACCTCCAGCCTCTGGACCCACCCTCAGCCTTTGGCCTATCCCCAGCCTCTGGCCCCACCTTCAGACTCTGGCCCCACCCCCAGCCTCTGATAACCACCATTCGAGTGTATGTTTCTAGGAATTCTTGGCATAGGACAAGGTCAGACAATCTGTGTACCTCATTGCTGACTATCACTATAGTCACCTTCAAAGTACTCCCCTTGGGAAGCTATGTACCTGGTCCACACTTCAAAGCAATTTTGGAACTCTTTTTCTGGAATGGCCCTCAGAGCTGTCATCACATGTGGTCTGACAATTAAGTTTGAGAACTCATGCTAGAAAAAGTGCTTTGAAGGGGAGACTAGGCTCCGGTATCCGTGCGTAGCTTTCCAAGGGGAGTACTTCAAAGGTGACCATTGCAGTGATAATCAGCAGCCGGGACGTAGCACTTTTTCTCAAACTTAATTGTCCACCTGTGTGTAAGTGAGCTCATGCAGCATTTGTGT
This sequence comes from Otolemur garnettii, assembly GCF_000181295.1. Lineage (NCBI taxonomy): Eukaryota > Metazoa > Chordata > Mammalia > Primates > Galagidae > Otolemur > Otolemur garnettii. Next base: position 12,260,761 of record NW_003852439.1, on the reverse strand, counting down.
TTCTGTGCTGGCTGACTGCCCTCAGCATAGTAACTTCCAGGTTTACCCATTTTCTTACAAGTAACGGAGTATCTTTCTTTCTAAAGGCTGACTGGGATCGCATTGTGAGTGTCTGTTTGATTCTGTACTTTGGCTATTGTGAATAGTGCTGTGGTGAACATGGTGCAGCCATCTCTTCCACATGCTGATTTCATGTCCTGCGGATGTGTGTGCAGTTAGGGAGTTGCTGGACCATGGGGTAACATGGGCACCTGCAGGAGGTCTGGGCTGCTCGTTGCATCCCTATCACAGCCCACTAGCTACATTCCCAAAGCACCCCAAATTTTACCATGCATTTCCAAAGACTCCTGAGGGAGGTGGTTAAGAACCACTTGATGTCCCCATCCTGTTTCCAGATCTTCTCCAGGGTCCTGGCTGCCAAGTGTTTCAGGAATAATGTGTCTAGTGAAAGTTACAGTGTTTGTGAGCCTGAAGGGAGAGTCAGATGAACCTGGGTTCCACTGAAGTATCCCAGGATTAATTATATGTAATTTTAATTTTAAACAGCACTGGCTTTAGAAGAGATGTATCCTCAAATCTATACCTTCCCTCTTTGACTAGGAAAGATAACAGTGAGTCTTTGAATGGCCTGATGTCTGCTTACTGGGTTACCTTTGTTCCTCCAAACCCAGATGAAGGAATTAGATGGAGAACCATCTCCCAGGGGTCAGGGACTCCAGTCTGGCTACTGTCTTCCTGTCACTTTAGGTAAACAGAGGACAACAGGTGGGGAAAGTAAAGAAGGAAAGTCCAGATGTCTATGAATGACCTAAAGAAAGATGAGCTTGGCCCATTCAGCTTAGGATTTTGGTTTGTGGCAGAAGACACTCCCCAAGGGAGCAGAGCCGGGAGGGGGCCAGGCAGCATTTGCAATCAGTGAGCATAGAAAGATTCTCTTTCTGGAGAGACTGAGAAGGAATCTCTAGGTAGTAGAAGATGACCACCCAAGGGACTATAACAAACCAGTCTTCAAACAGAGGTGGTCAACGTAAGGAACTAATATGTTCCTTATGATACATATGTGTACACATCCAGCCTACACAGATTAGGAAAACTTAAGGAGGTGGTCAATGCAGGGAGGTGGTCGGCTAAGGATCTCTATGAATTTCCTTATTGTGGACATTTCATACAATATGTGGCCTTTTGAGTTTGGTTTCTCTGAACATGTCTTCAAGGTTCATTCACTTAGAGCAGAGCTTTGTTCCTTTTTAAGGCTGAATGTCCTGCCATGTGGGTGGGCTACATTTTGTACATGCTCAGCCTTGATGAAGGACCTTGGGGCTGTTCCTGCGTGTGAGCTCCTGTGAATGGTGCTGTTATAAACACCCGAGTGCAGGTAAGGACTGGGGGAGACCTTAGCCCAAGGGAAGTGTGTCTGCAGAGGGGTCAGGGTCTGAAGATGGACATAGGGCAGCAGGGATGAGTGGCTTCAGGAGGCACTTGTGCTGAAGGGGACCCAAGAGCAGGATGAGCCCCGATTCCTGGCTGGAAATGCCACCGCAGGAGAAAGGGTAGGTGTCCTATGGTTTTTCCCAGAGAAACCTCTAGGCTTTACTGAGCTCACAGTATCTGCAAAGGAGGGTCTTCAGCCAGAAAGACATCACTCCCAGTCTCTGCAGCCCACGTCACCCCGTGCAGATGGGGGCAAATGGTTCCTGGGGTGGTAGGACAGCCAAGGCAGTCTCTGAAAATCCCTCAGAGAACCTGCTTTGGAGACAGATGATCAGGCTCTGAATCCACAGTCTGCCACCTGCTCTCTGGGAACTGTTCCAGCCCCACATGCCCCTCACACTTGCTGGGCCTGGACTAACCCTGACGGGCCTTATGCGAGTGCAGACCACAGGCCCCCCTCACTCAATGAAGTGCCTCCCAGCCTTGTTCTGGGGTCCTGTCAGGTCCTGCTGCTACCCTCCTCCCTGCCCCACAACCCACCCCGATAGCCATAGCCTCCTTCTTCTCATCCCTTTTTGTTAATTTAGAGTTTATTATTTTTCTTATTTAAATTGTAAATTTCCCTTCCCTGGAAGTCTCGCCTAAACTACCCTATTACCACTACATTAGCAGCCGTTTTTCCCCTCTGGTTACAGATTTTCTGATCGCTCATATGCATCATTTGCTGCAGAGCAAAATTATCAGCTGCTCCAGCAAGCAGCGCGGGCGAGGTGAACACGGAAACCATCGGGAGGCAGCCTCTCGGGAAGGGCTCCAGGAAGAGGCCGGGGGGCGAGAGACCTGGCTGAGGCTTTCTCTGTCCCCCCACTCCCCTTAGGGAGGAAGGAAGAGCCAATCTCTTTCCCCCAGCTCGGGAGAGTGTCCAGGAAAAAAGGCACAATGCCGGCGGCGTCTGCCAAGCCCAGTGGTTGCAATCTTTCAAAGGCTTGAATATTTTACACTTCCTTCTGTGGCTGGGCTCACATGCAGAAGGAAGAGGTTAGCCTCTGAATTCCAAATTCACTTTAAGTAATTAAACTCATTTATTTCCATCTGAATACACTGTGGGTTTGGAAGAGTTTATGGAAATCTGGGTAAGGAGAGTGAAGGAATAGATAAATAAATTAGATGGGGGTGGGGTGGTTGCTCATGGAGGCGGGGAGGGTTGTTCAGGGGCCTGAGCCAGCAGCAGTTTTCTGCCAAAGTGCCTGGGACTCTGGGTCCTGGGTCTGGCCATTCAGAAGCACCTGTAGTGCCTGGTGGGTAAGGCCGCCTGCCCCGAGCTAGGCAGAACCTTCTGGTGTGTTAGCCTTGCTCCAGCAGACAAAGGAGCAGGCAAGGCCTGTATTGACTTGGATCTCCCTGCTTGCCAGATCGCCTTCTTTCCTTTGTCCTGTTCCTGTCCCTTCATCCATCTAATCTTATTCTCTCCCTCCCTCTTCTTTACCCTTCTAGAAATAGTTGCTGTTATCAATAGTCTTATCAGTGTCAGTGACTGGCTCCATTTCCAAATCAATTTCATCTCATTGCCCACATCAATCCTTCTAAGTCAGATGAGATTCTTTTGCCACCTGGGTGTCCTCTTACATCTTTCTCCACTCGCCCCTGCCCCAGGCGTTCAGCTTCTGCTTTTCCTCAGATTCTACCTTATACCGCAAGTGAGTTATATAGAACTGGGATCCCTCCAAGGGGACAGGGTCTGAACGTCTGAGCTGGTAAAGACAGACAAGTCTCTGGAGAGGGTAGGCAGGAAGGGGAAGATCCTCATCATTCCAGAAGTCACACGGAAAGTTCACTGTGAGCTGGGAGGGACCAGAGCTCTTGTTCTCCTTCTTTCCCCCAAATCCCACACTGCTCACTTTGGCCTTTGCATTTTCTGGGGTGCCTAGTCTGATACTTTTGTAGTGATGGGAGCTCAGTAATACAAGGCGTTCCAAACGTTGCCACAAATATGAAAAATAAATGTATATTTTATGTCTTTTATATTTATATACCAGCACATGGAGAAACACTTTCCAACTATTTTATAAAATTTTGTAATGAATATTTTGTAAATAAAGGTATATTTAGCTCAATGTCCCATTTTCCCTGTGTGTGTATATGTGTGGTGACCATCAGGACACCCTGTGTTTATGTAATTGCACAGAATTTGGAGGGGTTGAGTTAGATTCCTACCAAGGTGTCAGAGATGGAACATGGATTTGAGCCAGTGATTCCCATCACTTGTGTTGGTCTCCTGCCCAACACCATGTGGGGGAAAGGAGGACAGGTTTCTCAGGTTCCCCTGCACTGTACATATTCACACGTTGCCATCGTAACTGCAGATACACAACTCTATCAGGCAGGAGGCATTTGTGCTTTTCTTTTAAGGCCATTGCTATGATGTGTCTTTCTACTTTTGAAGAACTTTTAAAGTTGCAATGCTCAGCAGGTGCAATGTCCCAGCAAGGCCTTCCTGAAGGATGGATGTCTTTTCCCAGACCCCATGCTGACATGCTTGCCTTGCATCTCAAGGACCACAACATCACTTAGCGTTCACCTTGTCCCCTGGTTGGCCTCCGTTCTGATGAGGGCTTTCAGTGTCCTTGGGCCCCGTGCCCAGTGCAGAGCTGCCTAGGCTGTGGTGAATGGGACAGGGTAGCCAAGTCAAGCCCAGTTGGGCAAACACGCAAAAAGCTATAACCAGTTGCTCAAAAAGTTAAACAAAGAATTGCCCTGTGACCCAGCAATTTTAGTCTAATGAAAATGCCCATGAGTAATGAAAACAGGTCCTCCAAGAGACACTTATACACACATGTGCCTAGTACCATGCTTCCCCCAAAATAAGACCTACTCCCAAAATAAGCCCTAGCAGGATTTCTATGCATTTGTTAAATATAAGCCCTACCCTGATAATAAGACCTAGTGATGGGCGTGGCTATGCATTTCAGCACGGAGCAGTAAGGAAGACTGGAATACCTTTTATCTGCCACAGCTCCTTTCTCCAAGCCATTCGCACTTGCGCGGGTGCCGGTGTGGTAACCGTGGTCACTGGCATCCTATTGCACACGTGCAAACAGCTAGGGGAAAGGAGTTTACGCATCACTAGTGCCAGCCCCACCAACAAGGTTGGCTCCCCCTGTCAGGTTCCAGAAGAAGATGACTTAACTGTATTTGAGTAAATGTAGATTGTATTATACTTAATAAAAATAAGACATCCCCTGAAAATAAGCCCTAGTGTGTCTTCATGAGAAAAAATAAATATAAGACAGTATCTTATTTTGGGGGAAACATGGTAGCACTGTTCACAGCAACCAGAAAGGTACAGATAGCTTCAGTGCTCCACAACTGACGATATAAACAAAATGTGATGTGCTCACGTGTGGACATTGTGTGGATCATGCAGTGTTATAAAAAGGAACAAGAAGGGATGAAGCCTCAGTACTGCACTCGGAAAACACCCTGACAAACTGATGGAGGGGTGTGACGCGAGGGCCAGAGTAAGGGCTCCAAAACTCTGTGAAGGACCAGGCCTAGCTAAAGTCCGTGATGATAACCAGCCACTGTCCCCTCGTCTGCTTGAGAAGAGTTCGTCACTGTCCTCTGTTTGCTTCCAGCCAGCAGTTACAAAGATTCTAAACTTTTCCACATAGCTGGTAGTTGTAAAGATTCTTAACTTTTCTCTGTCGATAGCATCAACCTTTGGAACCCTAAGAGTAGTTTCTGTGATATTTCCCAGGCCCCACATTCCAGTGGATTGGCTGACCTGCCCAGACCAGAAGCCAAGAAACCGACTCAACTGGAATCATGACCCCGGGAGCTAAAGCAACACAAGAAGATGATTTCCAGATCTCTACAATGATTTCCACACCACTATAATTTCGGCCTAAATTTAGCCAGTTAGAAAACCTAGTTACCTAATCCCCTGTCTATCAAACTATCCTTAAAAATTTTGTATCCCCAATTCTTGAGGAGGTGGATTGGAGAAATTCCTCCCATCTCCCTGTTCACCACCCTGCAGAACAAACTCTCTCTCTGCCATGCACCTTGCTGTCCCTGGGTGTTGGCTTCCTCTTGGGCTGCGGGCAGATGACCCTGGTTGGGTAACAACACGTCACTTCTACAAAAAGGGTACATGCTATAGTACAGATGAACCTTGAAAATACTAGCCAGAGGAAAGAAAGAGGGAAGGGCGGGGGACACTGGGAAGTCATTATAACAAGGGAAGTTTCATGATCTCGGTTGCAACCTGTAAAGATCACTCGGGCTATGCTTGGGGTTAGATTAAAAAGCCCATCCAAGGAGCAGGTGGAGAAGCACAGGTGAGGCCCTGCTGGGTGCCTGCAGCAGAGATGATGGTGGCATGAGCCAGCAACCTGACTACCTCTGGACTGGTTTCTGGTGCCCAGGGGATGGGAGGCAGGACCCATGTGGATGTGCCCAGGACAGTTCAGACCTCATGGTCCAGCTCCTTCCCTTTTTCCTGCCCAAGATTCCCATCCTCTGTGATTGGGATTCTTATCAGGTCCCAACCAGTCAGATGATCCTGAGAAATTACTTAACACTGTGGACCCCTCTGTTTCTTTATAAAGTGGAGATGCGTCTTGGAAGCACCAGATGCCTTGGGCGGTTGAGAGGATTCCGTGTAAGATGCACACTCAGTCCTTGGCAGCGTGCTGGGTGCCGAGCACCTCATGCTCTTGTTATGTTACGACAATATGATCACGTTTCCATGGGTGTGTTTTAAAATAGAGAAGCCCTTTCATCAGCCATTCTTCTGGAGCGCAGGCTCCAAGGGCAAGCACTCAGACTGAAAGACAGCCTGGCACCCCACCTGGCATCAAGCAGCTGTCCAAGGTAAAAGAACAGGACCAAATGGTAAGGCAGGCTTGCGGTGGAGGAGAGGAGGAAAGGGAGGGAGGGGGGACAGTGTAGGGGGGACTCTTCTAACTCAATTTATCCCCACCTAGGGCATCCCAGGTGCACAGGGGATGCAGGTCCCACCACCTGCAGCCAGACAGGTGAGAACATCTGCTAGCTCAGCCTACTGGGTACAGCTGAATCCCACCCTGAGGCAGGAGTCACCCAGGGTTTGTGAAACCTGCTTTCCATGAAAACAGCATTTTCCATTCACCTCCAGCTCATCCAGCAGTTGTGCCTCTGAGAAGTTGAGTTTATAAAGCGGCAGCCCAGTGGAGGCCTTGATAAGAAGCTCAGTGTGCAGGCTGGTGCCGACCTGGCAGCTGTCTCACCTGACAAGCAATCACGGGGCTCACGAGAAGGGAAAAACGGGGATTCTGTCTCCTTTCTGGAGATCCTTCTCTTGCTTCCTTGGAAATTAGTTCCAAGGCCAGGATGCAGTGAGGAGTTCAGTGCTTCCCAATTGCAAAGGGGAAATGAAGGGAGGGAGGCTGCCCACCCAGGCCCTAGCATAAGCTTATGGAGGGTGGTGAATGGTCTAATTTAGGTAGAAGCAATGGTCAAGCAGAAGCCTCTTCCCTAAGACTTTTCTCAGAGCTTAAAGTGGGGAAGGGGGGAGAAAGAGAGAGATGAGAGCCAAGGAGACAAAAACAAATAGAAAAACAACCTCCAACGAGAGAAGGAGGAATTAAGAACAGTCAGGGGACCAGAACAGGGGCTGTTATGGACAAAGCTGTCTAACCTGGTAATGGAGATGGGGGGTAAGACGGCTCTTCATCTGTGCTGCCTGCTTGGATGTCAGGGAGTCAATTCAGACTCTGTGGGGATTTTCGGGCATGGTTTCTTGCTTTGAGCTATTCAGGGCCTTCCATTTGTACTTCAGATAGAGTTTAAAATCCCTGACATGATCTGCAGGGGTCTGCAAAATCCAATCTTACACCTACCAGGGGATAGGCATTAGCAACTCCTGGGAAGGCTGAAGAGATGAATAAGACAGCTAGTGCCAGGGATGCTGTGTGCAGTTCACAGGGCAGTGCACTGAACAAGTTGAAGGTGCATCATTCCCAGGGTAATCACCATGGATTTTAATAAACTGGCGATTTTTTAAGTCTCATGATGGTAATATTTCATATTAATTCTCTCCTCCACACTTCTAAGACAATCTAAAATTATATTGCTTATTTATTTGCTCACTTTTTTATTGTCAGTATTCCCCACTGTAATGTGAGCTCCACACAAACAGGGACCTTGCTGGTCTCCTTTGCTCTTTCTTCTTACCCTTAAGAATAAGTATGCACTCGATTGTTTGTTGAATGGCTAAATGAGCATCATTAAGGTACAAGTTCTGAGTGGCAGTTTAGTCTCTGGAGTGCTTCCGTTGTCTCCAGAATGCCACATATGGGAAGGATGTAACAGCAGTTGAATCACCTTGACTCTGTGCAAACCATGTGGAAGAAAATGGTAAGAAAAGGAGAGACACAGGCCAAATCAGCGATAACCCTGCCTGTTAGGGTCTGTGAGCTTGTCAGGGGATGCAACAAAATGCTCCACCTGTAATGAGATACTCAGAAGGAAAACAAAGGGTGGTCAGTAAGAAGCGTGTGGTAGGAAGGCTCTAGGATGTCCTCCACCCCCTGTGTGGTCATCCTCCCCCACAGGTGTGCACCGCCACACCCAGCTCAGTTTTCTATTTTTAGTAGAGATGGTGTCTCACTCTTGTTTGGGCTGGTCTTGTGTTTCTGACTTCAGGCAATTATCCTCCCACCTCAGCCTCCTGGAGTGCTAGGATTACAGATATGAGCCACTGTACCCAGCCGACATTAGGCTTTACAAACACTGCAGCTTCCAGTGTGGACACCTTTTGGCATGGTCTCTTGTGCACATCCCCCACCCCACACTGATCACCAGATGTCCTGTTGTGACGACACTTAAGCAGTCTACAGAGAGCCCCAGGCAGTGGAGAACTGAGGCTGGCCAGCAACCATGTGAGCAAGTTTAGAAGCAGATTTGAGACCTGCCAACAGCCACATGACTGAACTCGGAGGTGGATTCTCTAGCCTCAATCAAGTTTCAGATGGGACTGCAGCCCTGGCTGACAGCTGGACTACAAGCTCTGAGAGACACTGCACCAGGGGCATGCAGATATGCTACTTCTTGACTTGTGACACACAAAAATGGTTTCAAGCTGCCAAGTTTGGGGATAATTTTTTACACAGCAGGAAATAATGAATACACATGAGAAGCTAATGTCTAGGAGCTACTAAACAAAAATGAGGACAGTTTTCCACATTTTCCTTGGATTATTTTGGGGTCAGAATCTCCATTCCTCTTGACTGACATGGCCAAGTAGGAAGATAACAGCTATTGAAAGTCTCCACGGGACCTCATTAAAGTCTGGGACTAAGAGCTCACCCCTGAGTTGCACAGACCCAGGTTTGAACATGACCTTGCTCATTGCAAGTCTTGAGTAAATTCCTTCCCACTGCTGAGCCTTGATGTCCTCAGGTGTGAATGAGCGAAATGACAGAATCTACCTCACCTACTTCTTAGCACTGAGGGAAAGAGAGATGGTTCATATAGGCAAAGCCTCAGCATGGTGCCCAGAACATGTTAGGCATTATTTTTACCTTTTATTGGGCCATTAACAAGTCAGGTGCATTTTTCTTTTTTTTTTTCCTTTCCTCCATCCCTCCCTCCTTCTCTCTCTGTCTGCTCTCCCCTTCCCCCACCCCCTCATATCAAAGTTGAATACATAGGATTCATAATTCTCCATTCCTGTGATGCTTCACTAAGCATAATGTGTTTTACCTCCATCCAGGTTAGTACAAATGCTGCAAAATCTCCATTTTTTTAATGGCTGAATAGTATTCCATGGTATACATTTACCACAACCTGCCAATCCATTCCTGGGTTGAGGGGCATTTAGGCTGTTTCCACATTTTGGCGACTGTAAATTGAGCTGTGATAAACAGTCTAGTACAAGTGTCCTTATGATAAAAGGATTTTTTTCCTTCTGGGTAGATGCCCAGTAATGGGATTGCAGGATCAAATGGGAGGTCTAGCTTGAGTTCTTTGAGGGTTCTCCATACTTCCTTCCCAAAGGTTGTATTAGTTTGCAGTCCCACCAGCAGTGTAAAAGTGTTCCCTTCTTTCCACATTCATACCAGCATCTGCTGTTTTGAGATTTTGTGATATAGGCTATTCTCACTGGGGTTAGATGGTATCTCAGGGTGGTTTTAATTTGCATTTATCTAATAATTAGGGATGATGAGCATTTCTTCATATGTTTGCTAGTCATTTATCTGTCTTCTTTAAAGAAGATTCTGTTCATCTCTCTTCCCAATTGATGTATGGGATTGTTGGCTTTTTTCATGTGGATTAATTTAAGTTCTCTATAGATCCTAGTTATTAAGCTTTTGTCTGATTCAAAATATGCAAATATCCTTTCCCATCAGGCAGGTTGTCTATTTGCTTTGGTTATTGTCTCCTTAGCTGTAGAAAAGAAAATAGTGACTAATTCTCACATAAGTTGGATTTGATTTTGACCAAAGTACATTCTTTGAACAATAATTTTTAATTCAACTTGTTAATATGTTGTTTAGGATGTTGCATCCTCATTTACAAGTGAAATGTGTTAGTAACTCCCCTTTATTAGAATATATTTTTTCTAATTTTAATATCAGGTATATCCAGATGGAGTAGAATGAATTTGAACGATGTCTTCTTTTTCTATTGTCTATAAGATTTGGCATGATCTGTTTTTTGAAATTATCTATTTATATTTATAAATATTAGTTGCCTGTTTTTTGAGACATTCGAAAAAAATGAATATTTCCGGAAATAATTCTCTTCACTATTTAGAAACCTTTGGGGCGGGGAGGGTTTGTTTCTTCTCTCTTACTATCAAAGTTTCCATAATTCTAGTAGCTGGCATTTCAGGTGCTTTCTTTGTTTTCTTACTAGAATTTTACCTTTTCATAATTTTAATTCAGTTATATCTGGGATTGAAGCAGAACTTTGCTGTATATTATGAATTACATATTGTTCTTTGTGATCGTCTGTAGTCAATGCTATGATGTGCTTCCCAGATTCTCACAAATCCCCCAACCCTTTTAAGACTGAAGCACCCCTTCCTTCTGCTACTGGGACTACTGGTAGTTGGCTGGAAATTGTCCCTGGCTAAAGAGAGTCATCTTATTCAAAATATCTGCCGCCCCTTTGTTTGTGGGGCAGCAGATATCCAAAGACTGGCCATTGCCTCAGTTCAGACATCTCTGAGGGGCTTTCCCAACTTCAGAGGTTCCTCAAGGGATCAACAGATATTTGTCAGGACTTCAATAGAGTTCGACTTCTTTCTCTGTCTATCCTGCCTCAGTCTTCCAGTCTCCCCGGTCCTCATCTAGACAGCACTGCTCAATAAATACACCTCCTGCTTATATATTTCTATTACAGAGCCTGTTTCCCAGGAAACCTACACTGCATTGTTACCACTGTATGTTACTTAATGTATATACTATTTTGCACGAAAAATATATTTCATTATCCTTGTGCTTGGACATAAAAATAACTCATGTAATAAAATTTGTCATTTATTTCAATAAAAAAATTAAAGAAAAAAGCAAATCAGGTGCAGAATCCTTGGTATTTTGGATGAATTGCTAGAATGTTCAGAATGTCATTGCTCTTAGGCAAGGACCAGGTTATACACATGTGTGACTCCCAACCACCCCCTACCTGGTGGTAGGGGGATAAATAAATAACAAGGGCTGACTGTGGGATACACAAAATGGTGTCAGACACCTGTGTGTGGCTCTCCTCTTACCAAGCCAGGTCTCTCTCTGCCATCCTTAATGAAGTGAATCTCTAGATGAAGGAAGACAAGCTAATACCACACAGAGCTACTAAATTTAGCTCAGAAACGTGGAGGGACTTTTGTCTAAGGTCACACACTTGGCAATGCCTGAGTCTGAACGCAGACTTGGGTCTTCTAACACTAGGGAGAGTGCTTTTTCCCAACTGATTTAAGTATATTTCAAAGCTGGCCACCCCACCAGGCAAGCCGTCCCACCTCCCCTCTGTTCCTGGGTCCTGAGGCCAGAAATGGACAAGTTCCTGGCACCTGTCCCATGGCCCCTTCCCTTTGTTAGGCTTTTCCTCATTAGAACTTCACTTTCATTGCCAAGCCAACTCTCCTAATCTCGTGTCAACTCTGCCACCTCTAATTATTTCACTGTAATTATTTTTTCTTAACAAAGGAGATAAAACTAATCATAACATCTTTTTTGTAAGCCTCCAAGAGTCATGCTTAAATTGCTGCACTGATTTGAAAACCCCAGCAAGCAAATAGGAAATAATTATACTTTTATCTGGGTTGTGGCTGATGTTTTGCCAGATACCTACTAAGTTCTTGTGCAAAAACAAGGGGTCATGAGGAGAAAAATGACTTCACTGTGAAAGTTCCTCAACTTGCAATGAATCTTCTTTTTGCACATTTGTGATGTGGGGGGAGCTGGGGGATCACTGATGTCTCTGATGTGTCCCCAAACCATACTCTTCTCTGGAGAGACCCCTCATCTCTGATTAGTGCAAAGCTGCTTGCTACCTGCTCAGCATGTGTGTGTTTCAGTGGGACACAAAGAGGAAACGAAGACTCCATATGCTAACCATTGTCCTGAGAAATTGACATGCCTTGCCTCGTTTAACCAACGTAAAAGCCTAAGCCACAGGAATTGTATTAAAGGCTCATGGCATTAGGAAGGTTGAGAACCACTGGCCTAAGAGGTAATTGCCAGTATTACCCATTACATGGATGGGAAAACTGAGGCTTGGAGAAGACAAGTCACTTAGCCGAAGTCACAAAGTGACCAAACAGCAAGAGATGGGCCTAGAGCTCAGGTCTTCCTGATGCTAAAATGCTTCTTCTTCCCACCAATCTCCAGGTAGCACTTAGGTAGACAGACGAGGCTAGAAGAGTACGTGGATTATTACTACAGAGGTTCTCCATGGCATGAGGATGCCTGCTAAGGCCTGAATGTTTGTCTCCCCTCAAAATTCACACGTTGAAGCCTTAACCCCTCAGGTGATGGCATCAGGAGGTGGGGCTTTGGGGAGCTGATGAGGTCATGAGAGGTGGAGCCCTCAGGATTGGGGTGAGTGCCTTTAGAAAAGAGGCCCCAGAGAGTGCCCTCACCCCCTCTGTCTTGTGCGGGCCAGCATGAAGGCACTGTCTATGAACCAGTATACGGACTCTCACCAGACATTGAATCTGCCTTATTCTTGGACTTCCCCAGACTCCAGAACTGTGGGAAATACATTTCTGCTGTGTATAGACTACCCAGTCTGTTACTTTGTCACGGAGCCCAAACAGAATGAGACAATGCCTCAGCACTCCCCCCCCCCAAGATCTCAATGGGATTAAGTGCGCAGTGTTGTGACGGACACATCGGAGGCTCTGAGCAAAGAAAATGAATGTGTCCTCAATACTGCAGAGCTGCCGAGCAGGCTACGAGGACGGTGCCCCAGGGAAGACGAGCTTATCTCAACAGCAAGAGGTCTCTGAAGATACGGCTGTGGCACTAGATAAGGGGAATAAGAACCTCAGCTCTTCAGATCTTCTACAAGTACCCAGTGAAAATCCTCATCAGAGATAACTCTGGATTCAAAACAGAAGATGAAAATTCTTCTCGGGGTGGGAACAGACAGTGAAGCCCAAGTGGGAGGCCTTAGAGAGCAGCGTGGATTTGCCAAGCCACATGGACGGAGAGATCTGTACCTCGGCCCTCCAACAGCCTCAAGCCCCCACAAAGCGGAGGGAATGACAGGGTGTCTCAGTTTTTGTTCCCCAGAAGCAGATGCTAAGTCAAAGTCAAAGCCCCAAGCAAAGTAGTTTATCTGGTAGATGATTCCAGATGCAGGAGATGGGAAAAGGGACGTGGTTTTCATTATTAGGCAAATTACCATTCTGGGTAACTGGTGCTTGATGGGGTGGAGGTGGGGGTGGGCACAGAGCACCAGTGGCAGAGTTTCCCCCAGAGGATGAGGGATCTGGGGCATTCGTACACCAGCTTCCATCTGCACATAGGAAGCTCACCTAGCTGGAGTTAGCTTGCCTGGGTTTCCAGCCTGCACTGCACATAGAAGAACTTGGAAGGAGAGAGAGAGGGGGGGAAGGAGGAGGAGAAGAAGGAAGGAAGGAAGGAAGGAGGGAAGGAGGGAAGGAAGGAAGGAAGGAAGGAAGGAAGGAAGGAAGGAAGGAAGGGGAGGAGGAAGTGGGAAGGGAAGACAAAGAGGTTGTCAGGCAGAGGTGCAGATTCTGGCAGTGTGAAGTTGGGCTCTCAACAGTAAGGACAAGAGCAAAGCACTGAAGCATGAGCCCAGAGGCTGGAGCCCTCACCCACTCTGCACAGGGAGTAGACAGCTCTTTCTCTCCTTTCACAGACCCAGACTGTTACCCAGCTCCCAGGCCTCCTGAATCTTCCTACCTACTCTATCAGCTCCCTGCCCTAGGAGAGAAGAGACTGCCATCATAGCCATTGTGAGGACTTTCCTGGCCACCTTTTACTCTGATTGGACAAATTGACCTTCCTGTCACAGAGACTGTGGGCTGAGGTGGGGGTCCTGTGGAGGTAGGGAGTGGGAGGGCGCATGGGTCTAGATGGTGCTACATGGAACCCCTCCCTGGAGAGTGGGCTGAGGACCAGGAATGGCCAGGCTATTTAAGTGTTATGAGGTTTAAGGGCCGTTCTAGGCTGCTGAACAGGAAAGATTCCGTGAACCCTGTGAGCATGTAGCCCTTGGGAGGATTAGAGGGAACAGTTGCCGAACGTGTCAGTGCTCTGAGATCCCACTGGGGCTGGGCTTGCTCCTCCACTTGGTGAATGAGCCACCCACAGCATCCACCCTCTAGCCTCAGAATCACCCAACAGACATCACATAGGAGAGAGGTCCATGGAGGATGTTGCAGAGCTGGGCTCCCTGATGATTTTGCTCAAGGGCAGAAGGAACCATCACTCAGCTGGTGCTGTGGTTTGTAAACCCGGCTGCCTGCAGCTGTCCGAGTTGATTGCAGGTGTCTACATAGCTACCAAAGTCGA
>NW_003852439.1:12240297-12246020 GCF_000181295.1 Otolemur garnettii | reverse complement strand
TTGGCCAGGCTGGTCTCAAACTCCTGCTTCAAGCAATTCTCCTCAGCCTCCCGTAGTGCTAGGATTACACATACAAGACATCGTGCCCAGCCTCCTTTATCTATTTAATATTGGGCTTCTCTGTGAGATTTATTTTTAAAAGAAAGGGGACTAGTGTGTTTGAGCTGATACAACAAAATGACACAAACCGAGTGGCTCAGAAATTTATGAAACAACAGAAATTTGTTTCTCACCATTCTGAAGGCTGGGAATCCAAGATCAAGTCTCCAGCAGATTCAGTGTTTGGTGAGGGACAGCTTCCTGGTTCACAGAAAGATCTCTTGTTGCTGTATCCGGCCCTGGCAGAAAGGGAGAACAAGCCCTCCAGGGTCTCTTTTATAAGGCTGATAATCCCCTGATTGAGGGCCTAACCCCCTCCAAAAGGTCCCACTTCCAATTCTTCTTGCATCCAGAAGTAGATTTCACTGTATGACTTTAGGTGTGGAGCATAAATATTCAGTCTGTGACAGGGACCCATGTGTCGTCATTTGTATATGCATCAAATTGAAATGAAGAATTTGCAATGTCCCACCACATTTTTGGTTCCTAGAAGGGAGGAATATATAGTAATTAAGAATAAGCCTTCCTGAGGTCACACCTGAACTCTGTCACCTACTGGGTGTGTCTGTGTACCATTCCCCACTAGCATGGTGAGTGTATTGGGAGTCTTACCTCACAGAGTTGGGAGTGAGTCCTTATGTGCTGGACACATGCACAGTGCTCAGGGAACGTCAGTGCATAAAATCATGCAGCACCAGCAAGGCATGTCCTCCCCTTCATCAACCTTCGTCCCCTTAGGGAGAGAGATACGGATCGTGTCCTCACACAAATTCTCACGTAATCACAAATGTACAGTGTGCTCTGAAAGCAAGTGGCCTGGCTCTGAGAGAACTGTTTCAGATAGAAGAGAGTTAGTCTGGTTTAATCCCATCTTCTGACATTTAGGGCAACTGGCGCATGTAATCTGGAAGACCCAGGTTCAAGGTCATGTATAGAGAACTCGGCAGCTCAGTTCCAAATGCTCTTTCAATGGCACCATGTTTTCCTACTTAAATCCCGGGGGCTGTGCATGCTTCCCTGAAGCCACAATACGTCAATACTCTTCAAAGTTTCCAAGTTTTAAGGGATTGGAGAAATCATCCACCAGATATGTACACCCCCATGCACCCTACTCTCATGTGGGAGCCACACTTCTGTCCCAGCACGCCCCCTCCGAGTGGCTCCAAGAAGCTCTCAGAAGTAGGCAACCATCCTTTGGCTATGACAGAATCCCACACCTGCCCCTTCCTGAATGCCCAGCAAAACTCAGCATTGCAAAGTGCAGTTTACAAAGCCTGAGATCTGACCACAGTTGTGCCTTACAGTGGCTGCTGTGATGACCCATCAGACCCCAAGCAGGAATCAAGGTTTCATTGCTCCAACAGCTGGCAGTGGCCAACGGGAAGTGCTCAGTGGCCAACCCTCCCTTGGGATTGCCCCCTGAAGCCCATGTCCAGCTCCCGGGGAAGCTCAGGAGGGATCAAGATCTGGCTCTTTACCCCAGTGTGGGGCAACTCTGAAGGGATCATTCAATCTTCCAATCTCCCCATAAGGGCCGGTTCAGGCTTCTGTTAAGATGGTGTCACAGCTCAACTTCTGCCTCTGCTTAAGTCCTGCCCACTTTCTCCCTCCCAAAATAGGGAGGGAAGGTCCCAAAGCCCTCTCTAATAAACCTCCTGTGTGTGCTAATCATCTCAGATTCTGCTTCCTTAGAAACCCAACCCTGACAGCTCAGGGAAGGGCACAACCCAGAACCCACATGCCCAGACTCCCAGTCCAGGAGTATCCCCAACCAAAAAAAACAAAAAAAAAAACAAAGAAATCCTTCCTGCCAGGGTCTGTTTGCTAGGGCTGCCAGAATAAAGTACCATGGACCAGGTGCTTAAACCAAAGCAGAGTGTTCTCATGGGCCCAGGGGCCATAAGCCCAAGACGAGGGTGTCAGAAAGGTTGGCTCCCTCTGAGTGGCGAGGCAGGGTGTGTCCCACTCTCCTCCCCAGATTCTGGTGGCTGGTGGGTAATATTTAGCATTCCTTACAGAAGCATCACCCTGACCTGTGTCTTGATTTTCACATGGCGTTCTCCCTGTGTGCACGTTTGTGTCCTAATGTCCTGGTTTTAGAAGGGAACCAGTCTATTGGATTAGGGCTTCCACTCTGTTCCCCTATGACCTCAGCCTAACTAACTGTATTTGGAATTCCTCCAAAAAGACCATCTTAGGCACTGGGAGTTAGGATTCCAACATGTGAATTGGGGGAAACATGATTCAACACCTAATACTCCTTTTAAGAAAAACACTAGTTAGGTATTAGGTGCAACTAGGATGACAGCCAAGCAGGGCCTGTGGGCAGATACTGTCCCCAGCCACAGCCAAAGCACGTGCAAGATCCTTGCCTGCCTGGGGTCAGCCAGAGAGTCCCCAAAACCAAGGCAGGGCTTCAGATAGCTACTTTCCCCCAGAAGAGCTGACACACAGATGAAGCCCTTCTATCTTTCATTTTAGGATAAAGAGAGATTAATTCCAAACAGAGAAATTAGGGAAGCTCCGGGAAGAGGCATTTTGGGAATGTGTTATCTTGGGAGGGCTGCTATAACAAAGTAGCACAGAGCAAGTGGCTTGAACAGCCCAAATTATTCTCTCACCGTTCTGGAGCCTAGAAGTCTAAGATCAAGGTGTGGGCAGGGGTGGTCCTTCTGAGGCCTCTCTCCTTGGTTTGTGGACGGCTGCCTTCTGGCTGTGTCCTCACACGGTTTTTCCTGTGTGTGTCTGAATCCTCATCTCTTCTTCACCAGTCAGATTGGATTAGGGCCCAACGCAATGACCTTATTTTAACTTATCCTTTCAAAGACCCGTCTTCAGAGGCAGTCACATTCTGAGATACCGGGACTAAGTTCACCTTTTCATGATGGGGAAGCATGTTAGCCACACCAGGGACAGGGAGACCACACTGGGGTCTGACATGTTCCCATCCCCACATTCTGCCTGTCTCAATTTCTCTCTCTTAGAAGCTTTTAGGTGGTGGTGGTGGTGGGGTTTCCCTGTATTTCCTGGCCTGAGGACAGAGTGAAAAATATTCACTCCCTGAAACGAAACTAGCTCCTAAACACCTGTCCCTGAGTGATGGAGAAGCCTCTGCTGGGAGCAGGCATCAAAGTCGAGGGGGAATCTTTGTATTCTGCTGGCCTGACTTACAAGGTAAAGTGGCATGCAGATTTCTTATTTAATAAATTCCCACAGAAAATTAGTTTTTCACAGTGGGAAGAATTTCAAGGCTTGCCGAGATGAGCGGGCAGGATCTAATCACTGTTGAGTCTTTGTACATACACCAGGCATTGCCGATCTCCGAATGATCCAATTACTCTGCGGAGGCACATTCCGCTTACCTGCATACTAATCATGAGGCCGGGGAGCAGGGAACATGCTGGCCTTTTCGGGAAGCTCCAGACACACATGGCTCCCTCGCTGACCTTCTGCCAATTACATTCATCTCAATTCTATTAGCTCATCTTTTGCCTGAAGGTGACATATGCCCGGCTTAGAGGGAAACGTGCCTCCACCAGCCTCCCTCGGCAGGGAGACAGGGCGTCAGCTCTGGCAGCCTCAGGCAGGGTTCTTGCCATCTGAAGCCCCCGAATTTTCTCCTCTGAGGTCCCTGGCAATGAGGACGGGTGAGCTCTGGGGGATGCATCTCTCCTGGGGCACAAAGGCCTAGATGTGATGATGGGCAGTGTTTGGGGTGGGGAGAAGAGAGACGAGGTGAGATAATAGGGCCAGACACTTGAGATCAAGTACAAATTTTACTATTAAAGGTAACTGGGAATAGACAGGTCTTTTTTGAGTCTCTGAGAGTGGAGACTAGCACAGCGGGTGCCCATCTGAGGCATCTTCTTCCAAAACCCATCCTGGGGGCATTTTATCTGCACCTCCTCCCAACACACACACTCCTCTGATGGAAGCAGTAAGTTAGCTCAGGCAAGGCTAACGGATAAGAAAAGGTGGAGACTTTACATCTTTTCTGTTATCTGGATAGAGTTGAAACATATTCTCTTAGTAAAATATCTCAAGAAGGTGGTGGTGGGGGGAGTATCCAATGTACTCAGTACTAACATGAAGCCAGTAGGTAAACAACCACACACCCACAGGAAAGAAAAAACCCTGTATAGTCTGGTGAGGGGGATGGGGAAGGGAGGGTGATTGGTGGGATCTCACCTAATGTGCCCACGTGAGGGTATTCAGCAGGCCTCCTGGGCTCAACTATAAATTGAACTTTACCTTAGAAATTAAAACAATATAACCTAAACATCTGTGCCCTCATATTAATCTGGAAAAAAAGAGAAGGCTGAGGGTTGGGAGCCTTGTGTCCAGTTGGGTGGTCTGGGAAGGGTGCACAGGGGTGCCGAGGCTGAGGGAGCTCAGGATGGCTTCCCTGAGATGACAACTGCAGTGCAGATGAAGGAAGGTCAATAGCACGGTCATTTCCTCAGGCTCCAGAGTCCGTGTGGGCAGAGCGTGGAGGTAAACAGCAGAGCTTGAGGGTCCCTTCACACGGATCAACTTTTTTTCAGTGTCTATTATATGACAATGACATGCCCAGCACTGAGCTTGGCCTCCAAGGGAGGAGGGTGGCAGGGTGGGAGAGAGATGTACGAAGACTCTTTCCCCCCAGGACCATGAAATGAATGAAGGGATATCACTTCAAAGAAAGGCAGTGCTGCATTACTCTGTGGAAAAGCAGAAGGGTAGAGCCATTCCAATCTGGGTTCAAATTCTAGCTCTGCTACTTGTCAACGTGGTACTGAATGCCTCTGAGACTTAGTTTTACTCATCTGTAAAATGGGAACTTTGAGTAAGATTAGAGATGCTATAAATGTTATAGAACACTTCCTGACTCCTGGCAGATAAACAATCATGGGTGTTCATCAGTACTTAAGGCTGGTAGTTAAAAGAAATATTGTCTACTCCTTCCACAAACATCCGTCAAGCTCCATTCATGCCAGGCACTATGACCTGTGACAGGAATTACTATGAACAATGGCTAAGTTATAAGTAGATGAGAAGAACCAGGAGCTGTGAGAGTTTAAAAGTAGATAAATTATTTGCAGGTGGAGGGTCATTAAGTCTCCCAAAAGGAGTCTGGAAGAATGGGGAAGATTTGGACATGGCCAGATTGAGGGAGGGCATTCCCAATACAGCTGCAACCATGAGCAAAAGCATTTAGGCAGAAATGCTGAGGACCTGGACACATGCGCAGGGAGTGGAGAAAAGTGCTGTTAGGTGTGGCTCCTTGATGCCCACCCCCAATTTCTATGATGATGGACATTTCCTACATCCCTACCATATACTCTGGTACCCAGGAGCCCCAAGTGGCCTCTGAGCACTGGCAATGGGGCTGTTGTGGCTGAGGAACTGAATCTCCAGTTTTAACTAATTTGAGTTTAAATGTCATGGTCACCTGGGGTGAATGTGACCACACTGGTTGGTACAGGTGTGAAGGGACCATCTGAACAAGTGAGCTTAGATCGGATTGTGAGGCACCTTGACATTCATGCTAAGAGTTGTATTGGGTGGTGCCTGTGGCTCAGTGGGTAGGGCACCAGCCCCATATACCGAGGGTGTCAGGTTCGAACATGGGCCCGACCAAAGTG
>NW_003852439.1:12233094-12239958 GCF_000181295.1 Otolemur garnettii | reverse complement strand
TAATCAACGTGTTTCTCAGTTTCTCCTGACACCGGGCACAGGAGAGAATGAAGACGGGCTTGTGATCAGAATGACGGACAGAAGGCAGGTACTTCTGGGGCTACAGGCAGTGACTGCGGATGGAAGGAGGGCTCCTCTCTGCCTCTTCTGTGCCTCCCCAATAGAGCCGCAGCCATGCCTAACTCTCCCAGGAATAGATTCCTCTCTTGTTAATTTCTCTGGGCAATCAGAGCCGCATAGACTCTGCTTTATGGAATAGGAGCCCACAGACGTGGAGGAAGCTTCCGTGGCTCCCTGGACGTTTTGGTGGTGGCTGTGACTTCTTCCAGGTAGAGGAGGCTCATTTGGCATTCCTGGCACCATCTCCCCCTCTCATGTCCTTCTTGGAGCTAGCCGCCAGGTCCCCAAGAACCCCGCATGACTTGCTGGAGAGTAGCGATTTGTTTTTGTCCTATTAGCTTCTGTAAAGGACAGAAACAGATTGCTGGGCTGGAGGGGTGGCCTGGGAAGAATACGGATGAGGAACTGGCTGCATGAGGCAGGAGCAGGCAGCTGCGATGAACGGGGCTGGAGAGAGGTCTCCTGGTGGATTTCTAGTCTGGGGCAAAAGGGCTAAGGAGGAAATAGAATCTCCATCTCTTTACTCATGCCAACTGCAATACATCTCTTTGCAGAAATGCAGTTATTTGGGGTAATTTTCTCTCCCCTGGCTTCCCCCTCCCTCTTGGCACATGTGATTCTCTCGGTCTGAAAAGCACACTCTATTCTTTGCTCTGCTGTTTTTATTCCCGTTCACATGCACTCATGAATCAGAGAGGACTGTGCAGAGCACCCAGTAGGTGCCTATCATTGTGTCCCTGAGGGCACCACAATGACAAAATAAGACAAGGCCCCCAACCCATGACGTCTGGAGAGTAACAAGAACACTCAGATATCAATGAACTTGAAGGGACTCTTGCCACACCCACCCAGTAGGTTTTGGGTATAAGCAAGAAGCCCATGAGATCTTTCAGAAACACACTGAGTTGTCCTCTTCTTTACCTGGGTAGCAGAGTTAGGATACACAGAGGTCATCACCTAAGTTTCTGGCCTTCCAGGGAGCTACAAAAAATCATTTAGAGTGACAAAGCTCAAACCTGTAACATTCCAGAGTAAATCTTGTCCGCTCGAAGGAGGAGCTTAATGAATTGCAATAGAAGGCATGATTTATCGGCTGCCTTGTGACATTCTCTCACACGCGTGGCTATAATCAGACCGAAAAAAACAACGGTGGGGAGACACCCGTCAAGTCTTTCAAACTGAACAGCCTCCAGAGAAACTTGCAGCAAGGATGAAAAGGTTTGTTCGCCTTATCCCAGACAAGAGAGGCCTACGCGGAGCCCTGTTCTTTCCAAGGTGCTGAAGCATATCCTTCTAACACAGAATCTCTCTTTTATTTTAAGTGGCGCAAACCTCGGGGGTCACTACTGTATATTTTCCCATGCGATCTTGCAGATTCAAAGCCAATTTTCAAGAAGAGCATTGATCCTACTCCCACGTTTCCCATGAGGTAGTGATGATAGGAATATAAAATATTATGAAATATTAAAGAATAAGTATCTAAGCGCCTTTCGGGGGGTGGAATAAAGATGGAAAAGGAAGAAGGCACAGTGGAATGTGCTGTGCTTAAAGGGAGATGGCTAGATTTTCAGGGGTGGGAGGGGAAGAAATAAGAGCATTTTTGACTTAAAGGAAATGAGTAAGAAAGGCTGCAGAAGGAGATATGAGAGAAAAAGGAGAGAGAGTTAGATAGCTGCTTGAGAGGAGAAAGATTGGGAAGTAACAGATGATGCCGCTGGGGCCTCACCAGTCGTCCTTCCCCGGGAACACGGACCCTCAGATGCTGAGCACAACGCACACGCCCCCGTCCTCCAGTGGAAGCGCCTCCCCTGAGAGGCTGTGGCTGCCCTCTGCCGCCCTGGAGGTGACCTCAGCCAGCAACATGGGCTCTGTCTTGTTCCATTTACTGTCACCGAGGAGGAATACCCAACGCTGGGCAAAAGAGGTTTATTTGGCTCGTGGTTCTGCAGGCTGCACGAGAAGCATGGCACCAGCATCTGCCACTGGCCAGGGCTCCTCGGGCTGCCTCCACTCACGGCAGAAGAGGAGGGGAGCGGGTGTGAAAGGAAGGGGCGGGGGGATGAGCTGCCAGGCTCTTTTTAATAACTAGTTCTCATGGGAAATAATAGAGCAGGAACTCACTCACCACCTTCACCCCAAAGGCATTAATCTATTCATTAGGAATCCACTCCCCGTGACCCAAACACCTTCCATGCGGCCCCTCCTCCAATGTGAGAATCAAATTTCAACATGAGACTTGGAGGCATCAAACATCCAAGGGTAGGAAAGGCCTGGCCCTCTGCCTCTAGATGAGACCTTGCTGGGGTTGGGGGGTGTGGAGGACTGGATTCCTGCTGAATCCACATCCTTGCTTGTCCTTTGCCTTTCCTGATACTTGTTTCAGTCCCCTTGTCTTGAAAGCACTTCCCCAGTAAATATCCTAACAGGAATCCTCTCTCAGCTCTGCTCCTAGGGGACCCAACATTAAGAGAAGACATTTCAGGCTCTGTGCTAGTAGCACAGTGGTTATGGTGCCTGCCACATACACCTGAGGCTGGCGGGTTGGCACCCTGCCTGGGCCTGCTAAACAACAATGACAACTGCACCAAAAAAATAGCCGGGCATTGTGGCAGGCACCTGCAGTCCCAGCTACTTGGGAGGCTGAGGCAAGACACTTGCTTCAGCCCACAAGTTTGACGTTGCTACGAGCTGTGATGCCACAGCACTCTACTGAGGGCAACATAGTGAGACTCTGTCTCAAAAAAAAAAAAAAGATATTTCACACTGTGGTTTGCGATGCCTCCTTCCCCTTATACAAGCCCCCTCCCTGAAAATCTCAGGAATATAGACTAAGGTTTTCCACTCTTTTCAATTTAGAAACGTGCCTCTTGGGCTGTGATAATATCCTGAGACAGGCTTTAAGATTCAGCAAAACAGTTAAATTGCTTTCAGTTTGCGGTGAAAATAACAGTAATAGCGACAACGTATCAAATGGCTCTGTTCTAAGCACTGTCTGAGGTGCACGTTATACCACTTAATCCTCCCAACATCCCTCTACGACGCCCACTTCTACCCTGTATTATACATGAGGAGATTGAGACTACACAAAAATGTAAACTAACTTGCCTGTAGTCACAAATCAGCAGCAGGAAGGACAAACCAGCTGTCTGGGACTCTAAAACCTGTTTTCTCTATACTGGGCCACCTGACGCCTTCTGAGCTCAGTAAGAATAAAGATCAAGCTTCCAAATCATCATCTCAGAATGAAAACTCAGCGTCCCTTGGCCCTGGTATTTTGAGCACGTTCATTCTCTTCTTCAATGACACAGAGGTTGGCATTCACGAGAGTCCAGCTACGAGCTGACTGAAATCCAGCTCCTCCTTCCAGAAGCTCATCTGAGAAATCTAATATCTGAGACGGATAATGTAATGGGCTTGTGAGTCATCCATTTCCTGGGAGTCTCTAATCTCTGATCTTGTATTAAGTTAGAACGGCAGGCACCTGGACCACCTTACCTTCCCCTGTGAAGCTGCCTCAACTAAGTTAAGACTTAACACTATGACCTCAGCATTTGTAGCAGATGGGGATAAGAAATGCTGATGTGGACAGACTTTTTGTGGAAGACACTGCTGTTCTATCACAAAATACCCCTTAAGTGTGGACCCAAGTGAACTTTCCCTCAGAGCCCAGTGCTTGCCTAACGCTCCCTGTTGTAGAAGAATTTCTTGATTTCTTCTCTCTATGCCATGTCCAATATAAGATTCAATATGTTTCTCATTTTGCTTTTGCTTCCAGGGAGCTCAGAGATAAACTCAGAGCTCTGATGGATGTTAGACCTTTCTTGCATGACGACTCCTTTCAGATGTCTTTAAATTGTTTTGACATGTTTTATGTTATTGAGGTGTGACAGTATTCCACCATCTCAATTTTATAATAAACGCAGAAGAAGATTAGAAATATGTTTGAGTGGCGTTATGGGGAGCACGAGGGAAATGGAGCTCTAGAATCACATTCAGATTTGGTGGCATATTTTTCAAAATTCCCCGGTGGGTATCTCAGCCCTGCACTCCATCATCACAGCTGTGACCATGCACCAAAGCACTGCCACCCCCATCTCGATGGTTGCCAGCCCCTCTGCATGGGAGTTCCTTCCTCACCTCTCCTTTAATGCTACATTTGCAGCTAAATTAATCCTAAAGATGGGCCTGACTCCATCACCAGGTGATCGTACAGCCTTCAAAAACTCCCATATATTTATTGGTCAAGTATGATTTTAAAACTACAATGCAAAGTTGTGGGGTGTGTCGCTCAAACCATAGCAAGATGTGGAACATTCCGGAAGTAATTCTGAACACTGATGTTAAGAAACAGGATATCATACAAAGTAAAATGCTGAAGGTGCATCGACATTTGATATTGACATATGAGGCTTTGGACATATTTCCCAGTTGGGTTGGGTCACTGAGAACTTCAGGTTCCCCCAAACCCTGCTCCTTTAGGGGGCATATTTTTTTGTTCCCTCTTTTCTCTCCTTGGGAAGGTTTTACTGGAAAGCTGTAAGAAGCCTAGTTATAGGACAAAGGCCAACTCTTTCCAGGCAGGCCTCCACTGACATCCGCAACACCATCTCATGGCCTCTGGGTGTTCTAGCACCTGAAGTTGACCATGCTCTCTTCCTCTTGGCCTTTGGTGGAACACCATTCCCTCCCCACTGCACCTCGGCAGCCCCCTACCTGTCCTACAGATCTTGGCTGAGCAATCGACTCTGGGAAGCCTTCTTTAACAGGGCGGACCTGCTCTTCCTTGGGGCTTCTACAGCTGCTGTGCCGCCCTCTACCACTTACTGTATCTCAAAGCAAATGGCCGGAGCCTCTCTGCTCATTTCTCTGTTGGTCCCTCCTAGGTCAGTGATCTCCTCTTCGTCCTCCTTCTCCTCATCACCCTTACTACATGCCAACCACTTTACAAGCATTAATGCACTTAAATTACTATTGTCCCCACTATAGAGATGAGGAGACTGAGGCATGAGGAGGTAGAGTGGTAGGCAAGAGGTCATCCAGGGAGTAAGTGATGGAAGATAGAATCCCAGTTCAGGTCTGCTCCAACAACAAAGGCAGAACTTTGAATCACTCCTGATCGCACTTAATCACCAAGATCCTTACGAGCCTCTGCTCAAACCTCCCTTTCTCACCACATCCTAACGATTAGCACCTAACTAGAACAACCGTTAACACTGCATCTGTGCCTGCCCCCCCCAGCCCCCGTTCTGTTCCACTCTCTGTTTCCTTGTAGGAACTTCCAATATCTCTGCACAGTCCGTTATTCTTACCACACCTTGTGTGTGGACTCTGCCAGAATGTAAGCCCCATAAGGACAGAGAACTACTGTGTTTACCGATGTGTCTGATAGGAATGCAATAAATATTTGTTGAATGATTGAACAGATGAGCTGTGTCACCCCCCCCAATGGATCAGTTGGACTCCCAAATACCCAACACAGAGAATGAAAAAGTCGGTCCTTGTCAGACTTGCTAAGGGAGCAGCCCCCAGCTCCAGGCCAATGTGTGCTGTATTTTTCCTACAATCCTTCACAACAGGGTGGAGGGTCTCCAAGCCTCCCTCAAGGTCAGAATGAAAACTCGCCACACTGCCTGACCCCAGCTCAGCCTCAGACATGCCTGTTCCATGGCCCCTCCTCTCTCGCACCCTCTACCCCACGGGTCCCCTGCGCCGGCCCAGGTGCGGCCTTTCCTGGGCACATGGCCAGGACCCAGCAGTGTACCTTCACCTGGTCGTGGGGAGGAAGGACCCCTCTGCCATTTTGCCACCTCATCCATCCAATTAAGTGGGCTTTTGGCGATGGGGGAAAACGAGCTGTTTCCTTGACAGCAAATACCCAAACTGACTGAAACAATTAGTTTGTCTATTTTAAAACTGAATTCCAACGCTTCCATGGCAACCAAAGTTATTAAAAGATGTAAATTAAAGTGTTGCACAGGAAAGATGGTTTGGCATGGAAGGCGCTTGTTTGGGGGAAGGAACATAAAGAAATCCATACCAAGGGCATCCCCTGCCTAGACGAGCATGGCCGTCTGCCAGAAGGGGACGCGCCAGCTGCCCTGCCGGCCTCTCCCCGTGCCCCCAGCTTCTGTTACCACCTCACACCAGAGACACCCCCATCCCTTCTGTGTGTGAGAGAGGGGAGGGGATTC
The DNA here is from genome assembly GCF_000181295.1 of Otolemur garnettii. Taxonomy (NCBI): domain Eukaryota; kingdom Metazoa; phylum Chordata; class Mammalia; order Primates; family Galagidae; genus Otolemur; species Otolemur garnettii. The sequence goes on along the minus strand of NW_003852439.1, from coordinate 12,233,647 downwards.
ACACTTTCTGGAGCTCCTGGGAGGGTGGAGGGGCAGAAGAACTGGCCTCAGCACGGAGTCCCTGTCTGCCTTGTAACCATGATGGCTGACATGTATCACGTTCTCACTGGGCCTCTGGCTTAGACTGAAGGGTTTGCCTGTGTTTCTCCTACCAGGTGAGATATAATCTCAGTCATTCCCACTGCACGGAGGAGAAACTGAGACTCAGACAGATCAAGTAACGGGAGTCCCAGAGACAGTAAGAGGTAAAACTGGGAGGGGAACCCACAACTATCTGACCATATTTCACTTCTTGAATTGTTGCCAGACAAGATTCTGGATAGATGGGTGGAGATTGTTCCACTTAACTCCTTTTAATAATTCTAAATGGCAGTGTGGCATAGGGTCAAGAGTCAGCTGTGGGGCTGAAGCCCACCACCTTCATTTATTCAGGGCAAAATCACTCACTTTCATGACCTCCATCTCCTCGGCCGTCGAATAAGGGCTGCGTGGTGAGGATGGGTGAGTTGGACAGCGGCGGCGCCTGCTCCTGGAAAGTGTTACTAACATCTGC
>NW_003852439.1:12231942-12233041 GCF_000181295.1 Otolemur garnettii | reverse complement strand
ACACAGCTGGGCAAACAGTCCCCTCTGCTTACCGCGCCCCATCACATGTCCTGGCCACTTTGCTGCTTCTGAAAAGATGGGAAGGAAGAAGCAGAGGTGCATCTAACATCCTGACGATCACGCCGGCCACCTGCCGTCTGTCCAGGCATTGCTCCCTGCCAGGCTCTGTGCTCTGGGCTGTGTCCAGGTTCCCCTGTACCTGGACATTCCAAAGTGAATCTGTTTCTTTAAAAACCTCTTTACCACAGGCTGCTTCCCCTGCCCTTGTCTGGTGAACGCTTACTTATTTCCTAGGCCTTGGTTGATTCCTCCAAGAGGCCGGCCCTGATGCCCTAGATGAGGGGAGGCCGCTCTGGGCTGTGAGCCTCCAGCAACCTGCGATCTTCGGAGTAACTCTCGGCTTGTTGACCTCACACCCGTCCCTCTATGAGGACACACGGAGTCCATTTGTCCTGTGTCCTCAGTGCCCAGAATTGTATCTGGCACATAGTAGGTGCTTAATAGAGAATTTTGAACAAGTGAATAAATATATTGTGGCATTTTTAATTGAATAGTGTGTGATAATTGACATGTTAGTCAAACAAATCTTGACCAGTCTGGGGCCTTGGCTAACACTTCCAGCAAAGACACACTCATGGCCCAACGTGGTAGGTGAAGAGACCCTTCCCTTACCCAGGGGGGTCATGCAGCTGACTCCTCACTGTCCCGGCTCCCTCCCTCCCTGCAGTTATTTTATTTGCTCATTCATATTTCTTTTAATTCAATGACTGTTGAATTAAGCAATTCAACTGTCCAGCCCAACTGTCCAGCATCAACTATTTATTAAGTGATCGACAACTATGGGCCAAGAGTTGGAGGCTGGAATGCAGACAGGATGTTGTCCACAAGATTTAAACTTCCAGGGAACAACCATGGACTAAAACAACATTTGAGCCAACAAATGAGTAAAATAACTATAAATTGCAAAGAGCTATGTTTTTTAAAGCTTCATATGTAGAGTAACAGAAGGTCCTTACAGTGGAAGGCATAGTGAGGGGAGGCTTCTGGAGGGGCGTGGCTTAAAGGAAGAGGAGGAGCTGGACGACTGGAAAGGCAATTA
>NW_003852439.1:12220745-12230883 GCF_000181295.1 Otolemur garnettii | reverse complement strand
CACGACCACTGAGACCACCCAGGACTCCATCACAACCACTGAGACCACCCAGGACTCAGCCACAACCACTCAGTCACTCAGTCTGTGTCCCTGGGTGGACCAATCCTCTTCTCTGGTCTCGTGTGTTCACACAGAAACAGAGGAAGATGCAAGATGAAGGAAACCCAAGGGAAAGGTGGCAGGTGGCATTATTCCCTGTTGTTGTACCTACTGGCAACTGGGGCCAGGTGCCAGGAATGCTAACTGTGCTACTATGTATGGGGGGGGTCCCTCAAAAACGAATAATCCATCCCTGACGGGGGTCATCTCTAGAATCTTCTCAGGACCCTAATGTATGTGAACCTAAGGCGATTTTGCCCTGCTTTCCCAGGGGACATTTGTCAATATCTAGAAATAATCTGAGGAGAGGGGGTTGCTAGTGAGTGGAGGCTGGGGGTGAAGGAAAACACCCTCCATAGGACTGCCCTCTGCAACAAGGACTGTCTAGCCCACAACATCAACAGTCCTAAAGCTGAGAAACCCCATCCAGGCTCATGACTGGTCAAATGGCTGATGGATAAGTGAACGCATGTGGAGAATGGGTACTGAGTCATCCTCCAGTGAACAGCCCAGTGGTACTCATTCACATGAGATGACCAAAGGTCAGTTATCTTTAATTAAAACAGCCACCAAAAACCTGAATGGTCCATGAAGAAAGGGATGCTGGCACAATTTTAGGAGCATATGTTGACCAAAGGTTATTTCAAACTCTCTCTATAGATGTTCTGCTGTGGTGGATAATAACCAAGATATATTTTTTAGTTTTATGTGGCTAGGTACCAGGCTAAGCACTTTGTATGGATTAATTTACTTAATCCTCATTTTTCCCATTTTATGGATGAGAAAAGAGGGATGCAGAGGTGCTCATTAACTGGTTCAAGGTAACAAGGCCAGTAAATGGAGAATTTTAGAACAGGAGCCCCAGAACCCATTAGAACAGCTGGTACTAAGCAGATGCCCAGTGCACATTTGTTCATGGATGTGTAAGTTAGACGATCACTCCCTCCAAACTCAGTGAGTAAATATATTTCTTCTTATATATATATTTATATATATTTTGGCTTCCATACAGATTTCCCTTGGAAACACTACAATGGCGAAAATCCACATAAGTGGAGAGGAGAACTCAGATCAAACTAGGGGCCTTGTGGAGCCATGAGCCACATCCCAGACACACCCAGGACATCACTTTGGGGAGAGACAGGAGAATCTGAAAGAGCAAGATGCCTCTATCCATGTGCCCTCTGTCTCCACTCCCTAAGCACATGTTTCAAAGTTTACGTTTTCAGTTATCATTTCGTGTGATGCTTTTCTTAACCTTGCAAGTTGCTATTTTACTAGCAGCTCCCTTTGGGGGCCCTCATATGGCAGACTGGATGATTTTAGGGGGGAAAGTGTGGCTGTATTTGAAGGTTAAGGCCTCCAGGAATCTAATGTGACATTCTGGGTAAGAACATGGTATTATGTTTACACGTATGACATCTCCCTTAATGATGTAGGAAATCTCTTTACGGTGGCAAGTCACTGGGGGAGGGCATAGATCAACCTAGTGGGAAACCTGCATCTTCCTGGCAAACCATGATAGCCACCCTTATCTTCGAGGAGGTGGGAGAGGCTGGGAGGTCTGGACACTTCTCCATTTGGAAAATGTTCATGCACAAGGGATAGAGAGACCGCCTGGTCCCAGAGACCAGACTCTACAAAATAGTGTGTTATTTACATGCAGGCTCTAAAAACAATGGTTCTGAGTTCTCCCACCTGAGGGCCCAAATTAGGCACCAAAACAGCATCCCCAGCTAGTTGTGGGGGAGTCTCAAGGGACTTTGGGTGCAATAGAGCATGGTGAATAGAAGAAGGACTTTCTCCTCAAGCCAATGCTACGGGTTGCCTTAGGCACAGCAAGGTCCCCTCACAGAGCCTCTTGGAAGCACCTTCCAGACCTCACCCACCATCCATCTTTCATGATAACTCTTCCTCATTCTTCTGCCCATTAGAGCTCAAATTTATATATCAGGTAACTGAGGCAGAGAGACATTAAGAAAATTGCCTTGGAATCTGCTTTATTCAACTCAAAGATGAGAGCATGAGGATGATCAATCCATGGGAAAGGTTTATGGGCTACACGTGGGAAAGTCAGACATCACTTCTGCCCACCTCCCATTGGCCAGAACTCAGTCACATGGTATGAGAAATTGCAAGGGAAACTGGGAAATGTAGTCTAGCAGTGTGCCCGAAGGGAAAAGAAATGTTTTGGGGTGACTTCAGAGCTGTCTCTACCACACGCACTAAGCAAAACTCTGGAGTGCTCAAATTAGTCTGGGAAACCAAACTCAAAAGTATACGCCATCATCTTTCAATTATCCACCTCATCCACCCCAGAGTTACACTAAAAGCTCTGAAATCTATCACCAGACAACACTCTGTGGAGAGGAGTGGAAGGGGGAGTTACCTATATGGAGTTATCTGGGACGCCGAGTAAATGTAAAACGAGGAACCACTTGCTGACAACTTCCCACCTGCCGGGGTCTGTACCCCACGCTGTAATTGTCTGTCTCATTTAATCTTCCACCTCATAGTATCATATAGTGACAATGATTATCACCACCTTGCAGATGAGGAGTTGAAATGTTGAGAGATGGCACCGTAAGTCGTGAGAGAATGGGAAATCACATCCAGGTTAATGTGATCTCAGCACTCAGGTGTTTACCCTAATGGCTTTTCCACATCAATCCTGATCTCTCTCCATCGACAAGATTATGTGTTGTCCCTTGAGGGAGAAATGTCAGGGTTCCTACCTTCAATTCATATTTAAACCACAGCATTATCTCACTGAGAAAAGAAAACATTTTCATAAAATATTCAGAATGTGAAATATGAAAGAAAAGAGATACATCCACAGGAATGTCACTCACACAAGTGATGTTCTTACCCAACTGCCGTATGAGACTGGTTTTCTACTCAGAACGAGAAAGAGTGAGCAAGAGGGTAGCTAGGTAGAGACACTGTGATTATCAGTGCTGCAGGCATGCTCTCAGCCTTAGGCATATAGTCTTCAGACTCCAGAAGCAGAGACGTGTGTGATCAAATTCCTCATGCAGAACAATTAGCAGAGTCCAACATGGGGAATGTGGGTGTTTGCCATCCATGCTTGGGATTGCATGTTCCTCTGAGAAAGGTTACTTATCAATAGGGTAAGATGCAATCTTAAGAGATGAATAGTTACGAGGCAGTTACCAGGTAGCTTTGTGTCATGCTTGGAGAATTTGAGGAAAAGAATTATGGGGACAGGATTGTATTTTTGTTGTTATTGTTTATTGATTTGTTTTCTCTTTGGGGGATGGGGTTATTTTCTCAATTTTAACATGCATATCATTTTTAAACATATCTAAAATATGAGTGTGGCCAGAACATCTGCAGTCTGCAGCCCATGGGGCGCTTTCTTAACCTGCTTTGGGAACCCGCTGGTGCCTGAGACGCTGTCCATTGTGCTGCTGGCCGCTGCTTTCTCTACCAGAACACCAGTTAGGCTTTTAGGAGAAATCAATCATCTGGACCACCTATGAGCAACTTCAGAGCCTTGCAGGGGGTGACCTGGGCTGTGCCTTTGTGGAAATGTCACCCTCACTGATGTCTTTTCTGTGGATATGGAAGAACCTGACATCTCCATGAGAACAAGCCCATTTTACCCTGCTGGAGGATGAAATACCAAGAAAGGAAAAAATGAAATTCTCCATTTGGCAGCCAGCTCATGCCCAAAAGCCACCTAGTCAACTGGCATGTGTCTACACATTCCTGGCACAGCCGTTCTGAGCCTAGCTTGAAGCATGTGTCACTAAATTTCTAACCAATTTAATCATGATTTTATAAATTTCAGGGTAGTTTGTTATGCAAAGTAGATAACTAATAAATACACTCATTATACACAGGATGCCAGGACTCCTGAAAACAAGTAAGCGCTGGTAGGTACTAATTTCCTCTTATTTAAAGTTGGATCTCCTGCTTGATGGGATTGAGCTATGCAGAAATACATTTAGAAATGTATGCATGTGGTTGGTGCTTAAGCTCACACAGTCTCCCGCACCACAGGAGGAAATAGACACCACACCCCAACCATTAGGGCCAAGGCCAAACTCCAAAATAAGAAGCTGGACTTCAATCTATCTTTTCCACATCTAACCTCTGGAGGTCAAAGCTTTGGCTAGATCAGAAGCCACAGGGTTGCCTCCTCCTGTGGTCCCACCATCCTTTATTCACAGCCTGCTGTCTGGAAGAGAAGTGGGCCCCACCAAGAAGTAAGTGGGTAAGTGGGCAGCAGTGGTCTATCTGTGGATGCTTTCTGCTTATATAGGGGACCTCTCTCTTCCCTCTTGGGGTCTGAGATGGGTGACTGCAGAGAAAGGATATTCCCTTCCAAAAAACAGGCTCATACCCTTCAACATCCTGAGATCATGGAAATCAGAGTTCTCAGAGCTACTCTTCAAGGTAGCAGCCAATGGCCATGTGGGCTACTGAGTACCTGGACTGTGGCTAATCTCAACTGAGATGTGCTATAAGCTTAAAATACTGAGAAAGAGTTTTAGACTATATTGTGTGTGTGTGTGTATATACATATGTACATAAATATTTAACAATTATATATGACTACCTGTCAAGCATGATATTTTAGAAAAATAATAAAATATGAATATAGTTTATTTATTTATTTTTGACACAGAGTCTCACTATGTTGCCCCTGGTAGAGTGCCGTGGCATCACAGCTCACAGCCACCTCAAACTCTTGGGCTTAAGCAATTCTCTTGCCTTAGCCTCCCAAGTAGCTGGGACTACAGGCACCTGCCACAATACCCAGCTATTTCTTTTGTTGTAGTTGTCATTGTTGTTTTAGCAGACCTGGGCTGGGTCCAAACCAGCCAAACCATTGGCCAGCTCTGGTGTATGTGGCCAATGCCATAACCCCTGAGCTATGGGCGCTGAGCCATGAATGTGGTTTAGAATCGATGTGTGCACTTAATGTTGTGCTGCTTTTGTTCCACATCCTCTCCCTCCGATAAAACAAAGTTACGAAAGTGAGGCTGAGCTTTATAACCCCTAATATCGGAAAACAGAGGAAATATAACACACAGTACTACAGAGTAGATGTAATATTCAAGTACACATCTCTGGCACTATCATAATAAACTGGTCCCTTGCAGAGGCTTTGAGCAGAAGATCCCAAGGGCAGGGGCTGGATCATTCAAATTAAAAATACAAACCAACAATAACCACTTTCCTTTAAAAAGAAAAGACTATATTTAAAATATTCATCTAAATGTATAGTAAAAACTATTAAGCTATTATACATTTTAATCTGTTTTCTATTTGACAATATTTCATTTGCAGGCCTTCCATGGCTTATAAAAATAGACCCAGAGTCCACATCCCCACAGCATGAGATTTTTCACATTCTCTAATTGCGGTAATGTATTTCTGACAAATTCTGTCTACCAGCCACCCAGGGGACAACACCGGCATCCGGTGCCTCTAAGTAGTTAGGCTAAAGTGTGAGTCAAGGCACCGCAGGGGGGCTGTGCACCAGTGATGGAGCCCTAGGCTTGTGTGCGAGTATATCCTCCTCCTCTGCAAATCACAAAGGAAATGATTTATATCAAAACACATCTTACTAGCTCGTGCTGTCGGTGGAGTTTCACCATGAAGCATGAGTGCTCCAGGTCTGTGCCTAAAGTTGGTTATGAGTTCACTAAACCTCATTTCTTTTTCCCCTTGAGTACACAGCTGGACTACATTTCCCAGCCTCCCTTGTAGTTCATCGGAACATGTGACTGAGTTCTGGCCAATGGAAAGGTGGACAGAAGTGAGGGGCAACTTTTCCGAGTATAGCTGATACAAATATCCCATGGATCAGTCATCTGTGCTCTCTCTCTGCTCCATCTTTAAGAAGAAAGCAGACTCGAAGGGCAGTTTCTTAGTATCTCTGTGCCTCAGTCACCTACTTTATAAAATGAGGGTAAAAATTGCTTTTACTTGTGGAGTTGTCATGAGGATCAGTAAATACAGTGAAAAGCCAGCTTAGCAGTTGGGTTCCCAGTGTGTGGAAGAGGAATGCTTGAATTTAAAGCTTGGGTTTATAGTCATGTGACTTTGGACAAGTTACTTAACCTTTCTGTACCGATTTCCTATTCTGCAAAATGTAAATAACTAATACGACCTGATACGAATGTGGTGAGGAATAATTGAGATTACGTATATAAAATGCTTGGAACATAATAAGCCTGGCACCTGGAGAGTGCTAAATAAGTCTTAGCTGCCACCACTGCTATTATAATAATTATTATTATTTTAGTATCTAAATGTGCTAAGAAGAGTGCCTGGTGCATAGTAAGTATTCACAAATGTTAACTATGATATTACTTTCTGTAAAATGTGTTTGCCAATATATTCTACCAGAATTAACTGAAATCATGGGTATAAAGTCTGATCATAATACCAAGTATCTAAAAAATAGTTGCCTTTAATAACCCCTGATCCTATGAAATGACACATGTGATGCGCTGGAAAAAGAGCCACAAAGGTGAAGACAGGACACTGGGCACCGATGACATTGCTAAGGTGGCAGAGATCAAGCAGGTAAAGGCATCAAAATCAGACTTTATCTTTTCTGTAATTGAGCGTGGGCTTACCCAGTTCTAGGCTTTGATATTACTAGAATCAGGAGACAATCTACAGCTGAGGATCGTACAGGTGCTTAACTTGGGACCCATGATTACTCAGGGGTCCCTAGCTAAAACACAGTGGGTCCATGAACTTTGATAAAAAATAAAAATGTTACTTCCACCACTAGCCTCTGTCATCTAGCATTCCCTTTAATTATAAATGTAAGTCACAAAATCACAGCAGCATTACTAGTACCGGTGACTTTGCCACCAACTGAAATCACAGATTCGTTAGTCACATTACATTATAATTTTCACAGATATCTCAAAATATCATAATGCTTTTTGCTACTTCCAAATTAAGGTAATTACTAGACTTGCTTGTTTAATGTGCTAATAAAGAAAGCAGAGATTTGACTAAATCATATTTTATTTATTTAATGGACGTGCTGCAATATCAATAATTCCCTTTGTGATTCTAAGTATTTTGTATTATGTATCTGAAAAATGTATTCTACAAAGAGGCCCACAGATCTGCCCAAATGCCCTAGGGGATTACAAAACAGAAGAGGTCAAAGGATACTCACCTATGGTCTTGGGGACCCTTAGTCCTGTACACACAAAAAGGATAGGTCTGGAGTCCAGAAATCTGTGGGTAATTACCTACGAATTCTCTGAAAGGTCTTTAACCTCCTGGGCTCTCTGATGCTGCATTTGTTCGGAGGAGATAATAATAGTCCTCTCAAATCCTCCATAGGATTAATATAAGATTCAAATATGACACAGAATGTGAATCTGCTTGCTGAAAGTCATAGGTTCTGCACAAACGTGGGCATCAATCGTATCATTCCTTGGAGACTTAATAGATCCTTATTCTCTGAATCTTCACGGGTGTTCTCTACGTACTGCCCCAGTTTCTTCTCCTAGAACGCCACAAATCTGCCAAGAGCTTTGGGAGGCAAAGCCCAGTGGAGGTGCTGGTGCTGAGTGCTGGCTGTACCCTTACTAACTGTGTGACAACTCACAAATACTTTCGCCCCACTCAGCCCCATTTCCTCTTCTTTTAAATGGAAGGAATAAAAGTACAAGGAGATAATCTGAAGGCCAAGTGAGTAACCACCGTGTGGGGTTTAGTGAAGCACAAAGTTGAGATGAGAATAGAGATTTGTGTCACCCTCTTTGTCGTGGTTGTTATTATCGCACTGTGACAGGCATTTTCCCACAAAATATCCATGTGCTGCTCACCTGTCCCAGCCCCCGCCCCCCAGTTGCAGGTGCCATGGGACGAGTTCGAGCTGGTGGACTGCAGGTAGCAGCGATGGGCACCCTTCTGTGCAAGTGCAAAGAAGAGCTCAAAAGAGATTCTCTGTCCTTTTCTTCCCCTGCCATCGTGATGGTGGGGTTGGGTGTCAAACTGCAGAGCCACAAGAAGGAAGCAGCCTCTTTGCTTGGTCAGTACATGGACAGGCCTGCCGTGGAGAGTCACCTGACTCTCATCAGACCGGTAACATGAGCAAGAAATAAACCTCAGTGGGGCAGGCCACTGAGATTTCACGGTTAACTCATTAATTTCATATAGCCTAGCCCCTCTTGAATAATACGTTAATTTAACAAGAAAATAAAGAAGCAGATGACACTCCCAAGTGATAATGATGGCTATTCTGCCATGAGATACACCCAGAATCCAGCCCCTTCCTCTAGGAGAGGAGTACACAACCCATTTGCAAGACCTGGGAAGAACCTTGTCCAAGGATGAAATATAGTCCAAGGAGAGGCTCACCCCTCTTTCCACTTACTATCTGAAAACCGTGCTGACCCAGCATGGCATTTGCTGACTGGGACTCGGAAAGCCTTCCTGAGATGCTGCATTTGAGTCAGAGCCCACACGAGCTCAAACCACTACCAGGCTGCTCCCACACACCATTCTCTCCTTCCTTCCTCTCCAAAGGCCCAAGCAGCTCTGAGCGTTGCAAGGAACTCCCAACTGCCACTCTATCAGGAGGGGCTGCAGGACCAGAATTCCTCTCTGTGAGGCTGCCGAGGACAGCACCAGGGCAGAGTAGAAAACGTAATTAACACATTTCAAATCAACATGTAAAACATGTCAGATGTTTGAGTATTAATTAATATTTTTGCAAACTAATTACATTAGAATGACAAGGCCAGGAAGACACTAAAAGAGTTTACTAATTTTGTTCCACTCCTCCTATTCAAATGGCTGCACGGATTACCACTTTATTCAATTTTTAAGTTTTTTTTTTTTTAATTTACCAGAAACGATCTAAACAGCACACTATTTCACAGCTATCATCATTTATTCATAGCTCAATAGAGGAAGCCGGAATAGCAATAACTCTTTTTCCTTCTCCTCCTAATTGTCATTCTGGTGAGATAAGTGGGATATCAGCCCCCAGTCAAGCTACATTAGTGCCGAGAACCAGGCACAGTCACGAAGTTTCTCCAAAGTGTGCGACCATCATTTATCATGAGAGGTTTGCGTTGAGCAATGTAGATGTTAACCCAAGGGGGTTTTCAGGCCTGCTTCCCCCATCGTGGCTGGGCCGCTGGTTCAGAAGGCAAACGGTGCAGACTTAAATACTAACTTTTCCTACTAGCCCCGTGGCCTTGGGCAGGTCTCATAAATTCTTCTGAGCCTTCATTTTCTCAATTGTTAAAGGAAGGCTATGTTAATACTCCTCTCAAGTGTGTTAGAAAGAGTGAGAGAATACAATGATTAGCACGGTAGCATACAGTGGGCATACAACAAACGTTGGCTGCTCTCCCCGCTGCCGTCCCCACCGCCATTGTTATCATTTACACACCACCATGAAGAGTTACCTTCAATGCCCTTCATCCACATGACTGGCTGGTTTTCCAATTCCCCTTTCCTCCTCCACCTCTCACCTTCACACATATACTCAATCGACAACCATCTCTTTCCTGTTTGTCAAACTTGCTTCCAGATTATTAAAATATATGATGGTATGGTGTCCATGTATACACCCCCAATCCCTCATACTAGCCCTAGAGCCAGGGCAGATGGGAGAAGGGGAGAGGAAGCCCATCTCCTCTGAAGCCTCCCACGGTTCCTTCGAGGCTCGAACACCCCTCCTGTAAGTGTTCACTCTTCCTTCTCAAACCCACCCCTATTAGAACTTAGCTGGAAGCATCTGTTAACCCATCTGTGCATTTTACTAGATCACAGGATCCTTGAAAGCAGAAATGGTTATCTTATTCATTTCAAGTTACCAGGGCCTAAAAGAGTGGCTATCCAACAATAGATGCTCTTTAAGCTTGTTGAATCAATGTGTGTCCCCACGAAGAGGTCCATCTGCTCCCATGTATGTGCTTTACTTTGTTCCAGAACTGCTGAGCCCAGCTTGGATACCAGCCACACAACCTCTCTTCCTTCCCCCTGGCTAGAACTAGTAATTCTATTACGGAGGGCC
>NW_003852439.1:12215326-12220436 GCF_000181295.1 Otolemur garnettii | reverse complement strand
TCTGAGAGTGGAGTGAAGTATGAGCCTGGGAGCACATCTTTTGATCTTAAATAGTCAGAAGGTTGGAATGTATAATGCTATGGAAATAAATGGTGTCAAAACTGTAGGAAATAATTTATGGTTGTGGGAATGGGTTCTGTGATCACAGAGCACTCACAAAATTTTAGAACAGAGAGTGGATGAGGCTGGTTGAGCTGCTGCAGAGGGAGCCATGGAAGAAGAGAGAATTCAGAGGGGAAGAGATGGGATTTTTCTCTCCAGGGCTGAAAGACCCAGATGTTGCCTCTGAGAGAATGGAGGTGACTCCTGACTTTGGGTTCTGACAGTCCTGGGTGCAACTCTCAGTCTCCCCCCTGTTACTTCTGTGACTCATTTAATGAACCAGGATGAGTTTCAACCATCTTTAAAACAGGAAAAATAAAAGTGCTCCTTCATAGGATTATTATAAAGATAAAATTAAATAAAATAAGCTATATAAAATGACTTAATGAGTGTCTGGCATATACTCAGAAGCTAATTAAAAGTTAGCTTCCCACCCAACCCCCTTTGGTTTATTTTATTCATTAACTTCCATAACAACATACAAATCATGGGATCCTCCCAACTCACCCTCAAAACCTCACAGTAACACAAACCCATGTTTGTTTTTAAATAGGAGAAGTAGAAAGAGAAACTTTACAAAATTTTGCTTTTCCAGGATCCCTTAATTAATTAGCATAGTGTAAGAAGCTTCTGGAACCCTCTAGGAATGATGTTTCCATTTGGCTCAGAGGCTGTGGATTGGTTCTAGTTGACATTGTGGCTGTTTCCAATGGAAACTCAGAATGAGTTATCAGGCATGCTAATAAAGTAAGAACCATGATGACCAGCATATAGTAAAGGCTATAGATGCACCAAATAATATGCTAATTTCCTCTTATAAGTCCCTCTTATAAGTCCCCTTTTACCTTCTCAGAAAAGCTTCTCAATACTTTAATTTTCTTTATTCTGTGGAGGAGACAGACAAGGCATGCAGAAGTTGAGCAATTTATCCAAGTTTTATGACTATTTGGGATTAGATAAGAAAAAATGACAATGCCACCCATCACAGAAAGAGCCCGGATGTTGCAGTCAGGAAGACCTGGTCTTCTTAAGTCTGGTCCATCTATATCACCTCTGTGTGGCTTAGTTTCCTCATCTGTAAAATGTAAACATTCAGGCTCACTCTATGGATTGCTGTGAAGACAATGCCATGCTTGGGACACTATCAGCAGGTGGTCATCAATGGTGCTGCTGCTGTTGCTGCTATGGGAGGCTATTTCTCCCTCCCCCTCTCACCTCGCAGGTACGTCTGGATATCAGTTTGCTGGACTGGCCTCACTTGTTCACCAGCCTCTCACTAGCGTCTCACATCGACTATTTCTTCTACCTGCTTACCTTTCCTCTCTAACCCCAATCTACCTCCACCCTCCTTATTCTCAGCATGTGTATTTCCCTCTGCTATTCACTGGGAAAATGAAGGCTGCCAGGCATAACCTCTTTCAACTTCTCTTCCCTCTCCTTCACATTTATCCACATTTACTTTCCATCCTTTTCTCCTTCAAAGTCATGGAGGAAAATATGTCCTTTCTCAGTGCATTCAGTGCTATAGCTCTCTGGTGCTAAACCCTGGTGATACAAAGGTGAGCAAAGCACAGTACCCTCAGGGTTACTTTGGTCACTGTTCAACAGGTAAAGAGGTAAAGCCCTGTCTGTGTTTGGATTCCCACCCTGGTGTCCTTTGGGGCCTGTCCTCCAAACCTATGACATACCCAAGCCTTTGTCATCTTCAAAATTCCTTCCTAACTCCTGTTTTTTCTTTAAGCCATGGACTGGGCGGGGGAATCATCATTCCTTTAGGTTAAACACTCGTCTTCTTGAATTGCTTGTGGCCTTCTGGGTTCTTGAGTGTGGCCTTTTGATGGAATCCAAATTTTACAGAACAAATTTATTCTATGACGTTTGGATTTTGTTGAGGGGCCACACCTGGTGATCAGAAGGGTCACATGTGGTCTTGAGCCACAGGTTTCCCCACCCCTCATGGCCTATGTGACCTCTCCTTCCAGGCACACCTTATGCCACCCATAATAGAAAGGCTGTTAGTAATTATATGACTTCCAGGCCTGGGACCACTGACCTAGCCCTTAATTCCTTTGTCCCCTCTGAACCATGCAATACCTGTACTAACTCTTTCTTGTAACCTTCTTACTCTTTGATTGCCATGCTTGATACTTGTTTTCCCAGACTAATCCAATCACTTCTATCCTCCTTCCCTGTTCCCACATTTACTTTATTTTTTATTCTCTGAACAAGTAAGCCTTTTCCTCCTGTGCTTTTTCTCATGCTCTTGACTTTTTTTTTTTTCCTGTGCTTGATGAAAACCTAATTCACCCTTCAAGGCTCCATCCTACACACATTACCTCCTATGAGAAGCCCCTACAAATGTCCCTCTCCTATCTCAGCTCACTTGTGTTTGAACCCAGATCCCAAACTTACCAAATACAAGAAGGAGGCTTACAGAGACTGGAATTACAAGAAGCTTAGTATCCACAAACTGAGTGACAAGATATCATTTATGATACAACCCACTGCCCATACTGGACCATCAGTCTTTTTGAGGGCATGATTGTGTGTGTCAACCTTGCAGATGGATCTCCAGGCCTTGTATTATGCCTCTAATATAACAGGCTGTCACTTAAATGTTCATCGAATTAAAAAAAAAAAAACCACTAACCATAGCTCCAACTGAGAATTCTGGGCCCTTGAGTTAAGGCCACATGATTTTTTTAGAGTTCTTTAAATATTCTTTTGCTCCGGCTTCAAGGACAGAGAAGACTATCAAAGTGTGATTGGGCAAAATTAAACAAGGCCAAGAGTGCTCATTGGAAAATACAGCTCATCTTCAAGTGGATCTTGTCCTTGGGTGCAGAGAAGAGGGCCATTAACCCCAGCATGAATTACATCTTGCAAGTAAACTTCTGCTTAGGGTCAGATGCAACCATGATGCAAAGTTATCAAGCAAGTTCTCAAAGCCAGGGGTCCCATTAGGTTATTCACTTACTACTTTACTTTATGGAAATACAGTAGGACCTCTGTAAGTTGACTGCCCAGGGTACTGTAACACACTGGTCAACATACAGAAGTGGTCAACATATGGAACTAGGCCTACTGTACTGATACACACATGTGGTACGTGTCTGGTGTATGAAAACGAGGTCTTTTTAAGGAGGTGGTGAGCATGGGGAGGTGGTCAACTAGGGAGATTCTACTGTGTAAGGAAAAGGGGATTATGTATGGAAGCAAAATAATTAGTGACTACCTACTGTGTGCTAGGCTGTCTTCAGCATTGCATACTGATTACTTTATTTAAAGTTCAAGCCAACCTTGAGGGGAATTTCATTATTGCCATTTTGCAGGAAAAGGATTTGGCTTAGCAGTTAAGTGACTTGCCTAGTCACATAACTCGTAAGCTGTGGACCCATGATTTTTGTCTCACTTATAAGATGCCAAAGGACATGCTTGTCTCATCGCAACCTTTGTAAAATGTGCTGGATTCTCAAATGATTCAGAACGGCCAGAGCTGATCTGTTCACAGCAAACTCGGCCCAGGCTCTTTTCAAATGCACCAGTCACCACCTGAGTGAGAGAGAGTGCTTCTAATAGGCTTTTCAGCCCCTGACTTCCTTTCCTGAAAATCCAGCTTGAGACAGAAAAAAAAAAAAAAAAATGATTCCTTGGCCCAGAATAAAGTTTCCTTCTGGAAAAGGAAAAAAAAAGGTAGGCGGGCGATTTCACCTACCTTTCTCCAAAGCCCCTGGATCTGCCACCCATGTAGTTTGGCGTCACCATTATTTGGGATAGCAAAACTGTAGTATCAATCAAACTCAGTTCGATTGCTTTGCCATGCAATAAAAGCAGGACAATTTATCAAAATTGAGGCCCTCCACCGGGTTTATGTTACCATTAAACTATCAGCAGGAAATCATTAAGGTGAGGCAAAAAACCAACTGGTAACTGAAATAAAATGATATATTTTTTTCAAACATCCTTGCCTGCAACCTTCTTTGTTTGGCTGTCAGCACAGCCATCCTGGGTCCAGGTCTCAGATCTCTGTGTTACTGTGCAGTTGGTGGTGGAGAGAGCTCACACATAGGCATTTGCAATCCAACGGCTGTGCCCAGGTAACTTGGTTCTCTCTCAGCAGGGCAAGCGTGTGACGATAAATGGGGGAAATGTGTATGCATTTGTGCGATAAAACAGGCTTAATGATTTTGAAGGGGAAGGAGTCCACGAGACATACAGTAGCAACTTAGGAACAAAATGGAACCATGCAGGGCCAATTAATGTGCAAATATGTGTGTGCTGAACTTGCATTCCATTCATCATGTGGACATGGAAATTGGGCCATTTATCTGTTATATTATGTATATGACATCTTAGTTTGGTTCTTACAGGCTGCTTGGGGACAAAGGGCCAGGTGCTTTGCGGCTAGCAGAGGGAATTTAAGATAAATTCTTCAGCTGTCATAAACATTGCTGGGCAGAATTTGGTCAGAAGATAAAGCTCTTTCCTCTGCAGGGTTTTAACATTTCTCAATAGCTCATGTGCCATCTTATTAAAACTGTGTGTGGTACAGGGAGGGGTGGCATATGCCATGAAAAATTATTGGCACAAACAGCTTGCTGTCATGTTTTCAAAGTCCAGATTTAGCAAACGTTATTCACATATTCACTGTCAATCTACACAGAGAAAGGGAACTGGCAAGGCCATTCATTCTCACTGATTCTGTGGGCTTGTAATTCTTTTTGTCTCCCTTTACCCAACGTCTCCTCCACAGGTGGGGTTTGTTCTACTTAAATTACAACTGTTTGTCTCTCCACTTAGAGGGGAGGAAAAAAAAAAGAAAGTCATTTCATAAGGAAAAAAGACCTCACAGAAGCATTTTTCCTGAGCCACTATTATTTACCTAACAGAACAAACACGCTATGACTAAGAACCATGCATTAAATAACAGTGATCGCTTGCTTTGATGAATTGCCATTAGAAATTCAATTAATAAAAGGTTACCTCCCTGCAGTAGTGCAAAAAAAAA
>NW_003852439.1:12203958-12214914 GCF_000181295.1 Otolemur garnettii | reverse complement strand
CCAATCACCCTCCCTCCGCCCATCCCTCCTCCCCTCTCCCTCCTCCCTTCCCATATTCTTAGGCTATAATTAGGTTATAGCTTTCATATGAAAGCTATAAATTAGTTTCATAATAGGGCTATGTATACTGGATACTTTTTCTTCCATTCTTGTCATACTTTACTAAGAAGAACATTTTCCAGCTCCATCCATGTAAACATGAAGGACATAAAATCTTTCTTTATGGCTGCATAGTATTCCATGGTGTATATGTGCCACAGTTTATTGATCCATTTGTGGATTTATGGGCACTTGGGCTTCTTCCATGACCTGGCAATTATGAATTGGGCTGCAATGAACATTCTGATACAAATATTTTTATTGTAATGTGGTTTTTGGTCTTCTGGATATATACCTAATAAAGGAATTGCAGGATCAAATGGCAGGTCTATTTTTAGTTCTCTAAGTGTTCTCCAGACGTCTTTCCTAACTCCTTCCTTTCCACTCCCCCTATCCTGAACATCTATCTCCCCCCCATTATCATGGTGTATGCTTTCATATTTTTACTCTCACTCTCTCTTATCCCTCTCCTTTCCTCTCTCCCGTTTCTCTTTCTCTTCTCCCTTCTCTTGCCAAGAAGCTTTATTTTTTCTTGGTACACGGTTTCACACTACAAAGCACACACATCTTAATTGTAGACCTCTATCCATTTCACAGTGACGGTTACCTCTGTAAACACATCTAGTTGAAAGAGTTGAACATTTCTGTGGCTTAGCTGGTTCCCTCGTGCCCCCATCCAACCAGCACCTTCCAGAGGTAATCATTATTTTTACTTTGACCACCAGTTATGAGTATTGTCTCCCTGTGTATGTGCAAATTAAATCATAGAGGATACATTCTGTTCTGATGTCTATCTCACTCACCATTATGTCTCTAGGTCTCTAGGATTCATACAGGCTATTGCATACACATATATAAAGTTAATTCTTTTTGATTGCTGTCTTGTATTCCATTGTATAAAAATGCCACTATTTAGTTTTCTATCATACTGTTGCTGGACCATTTAGGTTATTTCCAGTTTTTGGCTATGAAATAAAACTTCTATGAAAATTCTTTCATACTTTTTGGTGGACATAAGTATTTGATTCCCTTGGGCACACAACTGGGGGTGGGTTGTTGGATTATTAAACATTATTTCACCAATGCGCAAAGTACTTCAATTCTCCCAACCTTCAATTTTCAATCTGCGAAATGGTGATAAGAAAAATCCTTCCTTATGTGCTTGCTGTGAAATTGAAAAGGGGAAATGTGTGAAGGTGTTTTATTGTTGATTATTTGTTTTAAAATGCCAAATGGGGCAAACATGTGAGACTGTGTCTAGAGAGGAAACAAAGTCAGAAATTATAAGAAACAGCTGCCTATGGTCCTGACCACAGAGGAACACAACATATTCAGCTGTGATCTAGAAAGCAGAATGTGTGCTTCATGAGTGGCGGAATTAACATTTATTGAATACCCACTACATACCAGACAATAATGTGGGTGGTTTACACAACATGGCAGTTAACATCAGTACTTTGGCCAGGCATGGTGGCTCACACCTGCAATACTAGCACTCTGGAAGGCTGAGATGGGAGGATCTCTTGAGTTCAGGAATTTGAGACCAGTCTGAATAAGAGTGAGACCCCATCTCTACTATCATAAAAATAGAAAAATTAGCCATGTGCTTTGGCAGACACCAATAGTTCCAGCTGTTTGGGAGGTTAAGGCAGGAAGATTGCTGGAACCCAGGAATTTGAAGTTGCTGTGACCTAGGCTGATACCAGAGCCCTTTAGCCTGGGGTAACAGAGTGAGACTTTCTCTCAAAAAAAAAATATCAGCACTGGGTACTTGGCCAGACATATTTACCGATCCCAGCTCTATCATGGATTTATTGAATGGTACTAGGAAAGTTACTGAGTCTTTCTGAGGGTCAGATCATTCTGTAAAACAGGGTTAAAATAGCTTACCTATCACAAGATTTGGGGGAGATTTTGCACAACAGACATAAAGCAGTCATCGAATAAATGGTGCCTAACAAGTGCTGAATAACTGAAAACTGGTATCCCAGTCTCTTGGAAGTTTCTGCTGGCGGAAATGCTGCCATTACTGTTTTAATGCTCTTGACAGCCTCATGGCATATGCCATCTCATTCTCAACAGGAGAAATCGAGTTTGTGTGGATAAAGGAGTTGCTCACATAACTGGTCACAAGATCATCACCAGGACACAGATGACACTAGTGGCTGCTTACCTCTGTCTCAGCCTCAGGCTCCCTGCACCTTCCCCTCCACCAGTTAGCTTCTCAAACACCTGCCTCCCAAGGCATCTAAAATCGTTCACTCTGAATGCCTCGCAGCTACTGGAAAACTCCTGCACACCGAGCCCTGGGTTCAAGGATGCAGACATCTGAATTGGAATGGCCAATCTTTTTCTTTTTTTTTTTTTCTAAGACAAAGTCTCACTCTGTTACCCTGGGTAGAGTGCTGTGGCATCATCACAGCTCACAGAAACCTCAAACTCCTGGATTCAAATGGTCCTCTTGTCTAGGTTTCTGAGTAGCTGGGAGTACAAGTGCTTGCTACCATGCTTGGCTAGCTTTTCTATTTTTAGTAGAGACGGGGTCTCACTTTTCTCAGGCTGGTCTCAAACTCCTGAGCTCAGGCGATCCACTCGCCTTGGCTTCCCAGAGTGCTAGGATCACAGGAGGGAGACCCTGCATCCAGCCTAAAATGGCCAATCTTCAATAATGATCTCTCCTTGTGTTGTATAGAACCTTGCCAGAATCTGCCACTACAACTTGCATTCCATTTCACCCTCCTAACAGCTGTGCGATAAGTCAATGGAAGATAGAATTCTCCCCACTGAACACGTGAGGTGAGTCTCCACAGTTAAAATGACGCACAGTGTTACATAGAACCCAGGGCTCCCAAGACCCAGATCAATGCTGTTTATATGTGCAATGACTCAGGAGTGAGAAGGTGACTGGCCCCATAGTGCTGGATGTATTTTGGAAATTCCCATTACATTCCAACATGGACAATTTCCAATGGGCCACCTTGCTGGTGGCCTCTACCCAACTTCTTCTTTACTCTTTAGTTATGTTGCTGGCATCTGCCATAGCTCCCTTCATGCCTCGGCAGCTGAGTAGGGCGAAGGCAAAGGAATAAATGGAAAAATACTACAGAAATAGCAAAGGTCTCACAGCCAGGGGTTGTGTCAGTGGAGCTAGAATCCTAACGCTTGTATAAACGGACATGCTCTGAAGTCACCAGGGAAAAAGCAAGCAGGAGACCCAGCCCTGAAACTACCAACAGTCTCTACCAGGCTGCTCCAGGTATAGTCCATGAGGACGAGTGTGGGGGACCTGATCAGCCCGAACCGCACACCTGACAGCCACTCAGCTGACAACGTACGCTGAAAACCACCAGGAAACCGCACCCAGAGGAATCACAATCAGAACACGCATTTCACCCTGTCTCTGAAGACAGCCATTTCAAAATGTCTTCCAAGGGGACAGCAAAAAACCATGTTTCCTACCTCAGCTGTGCTGGTAGCCAGACTTGCTGAAACCTGTAGGTTAAACAACAACAAAAAAGACATTAGTATTGATTCGACAAGAAGGTAATTGGATTAATTGTCTTCTTAAAGGAACTGGCATCAATAATTTGTTATGACTCAAGGGGACAAGGGTGCAGGACACACACACACACACACACACACACACGAAGAAACCTTCCACCAAGCATGGCAACAAGATTTGTTTTTCCAGTCCTGTTAATAAGGTGAATGGGATAATTAATATTTTCAACACATTATAACAATCTTGCCAGGAAGAAAAGGGGGAGGGCCGTGAGCAGTTTCCGTGCACTGATGGAGATTAAACGAATATTGAAAAAGCAAAGGCATCGAACACATTTTTGAGATTTTTTTTTCTTAAAGTTTCAAGTTGGTGTTAAGGGAAACGTTAGGTGGTGGTGCCCGGAGCTCAGTCAGCAGGGCACTGGCCACATATACCTAGGGTGGTGGGTTTAAACCCAGCCCAGGCCTGCTAAGTAACAATGACAACTGCAACCAAAAAACAGCTGGATGTTGTGGCCGGCACCTGTAGTCCTAGCTACTTTGGAGGCTGAGGCAAGAGAATCACTTAAACCCAAGAGGTTGCTGTGAGCTGTGATGTCACAGCACTCTACCCAGGGTGACAGCTTGAGACTCTTGTCTCCAAAAAAAAAAAAAAAAAAAAAAAAATGCCGGGCAACATGGGCAGCCTTATATTTGCAAAATTTCTTGCAAAATACTGTGCAAGGCTTTGTACCAAGCTCTTCACATTGTTTTATCTCTTTTGATCCCCAGAACAACCTTTATTAATATTATCCCCATTTCATAGGTGAGAACACTGTGGCTTAGTAAAGTTAGGCAACATTTCCAAAGCAAGGAAGTTATGAAGTGAAAAAGTTAAATTTAAACCCAAGGTAAAGTTTCAGGCTCCTGCCGTGAACTTACCCATATCAAAGGATTTGATTTTAATGCCACCCACCACTGTTCATAGTTGCCTGAAAAGAAAGGGTCTCCTATCTAGGGCCAAATGACAGACTTGTTTTTCATGATAATGTTCAGGGCGCTTTCTTCCCTGAAACTTCCTTTATACTTGTGGTCGACTTGGTCAATCCCAGCTGTATTTTCTTACCAGATTGCTACAGACTGAATTGTGTCCCCTAAATTCATATGTTGAAGCCTTAATTCCCAATGTGACGGTCTTTGGAGATGGGGTCTATGGACAACAAGTGCAGGTGAGGTCAGGAGGTAGGGTTAGCACCCACAGAAAAAGAGACACCAGAGAGTTTCCTTACCCTCTCTCTCCCTCCCGCTCTCCCTCCCCCTTTCTCTCTCTCCCCCATCTCTCTCTCCTCTCCTTTCTCCCTCCTCCATTCTCTCTCCCTCCTTTTTAAAGACTAGTCTCATGTGCAGCAGTTGGAAGTGGGGAAAGAGTAGAACAAGTTCAGTCTGTAACTGACTGTGAACAGTCAGGTGAGATAATTCACTACCTTTGGAGCAGCCTGTATCACCTTTATTTTATTTTATTTATTTTTATATATATATATATATTTTTTTTTTTTTTTTTGAGACAGAGTCTCACTATGTCGTCCTCAGTAGAGTGCTGTGGCGTCATAGCTCACAGCCACCTCCAACTCTTGGGCATAAATGATTCTTTTGCTCAGACAACCAAGTAGTTAGGACTATAGGCACCCGCCACAATGCTATTTTGTTGTTGTTGTTGTTGTTGTTGTTGCAGTTGATTAGTTGTCCTGGGTCAGATTCAAACCTGCCACCCTTGGTATATGTGGCCAGCACCGTAACCACTGTGCTATGGGCATCAAGCCCTCCCCCCATTCTTTTTTTTCTCTCTCTCATCTCACTTTCTACCTGCACAAACCACAAAAGGCCTTGTGAAGACACAGAAGAAAGGTACCATCTATAATCCAATGAGAAAGGCCTCACTAGACACCGTCTCTGCTGCTTCCTTGACCTTGAACTTTCAGATGGCAAAACCATGGGAAATGCTTTTCTGTTGATTAGGCTACACAGTCTATGATATTTTGGTGTGGCAGCCTAAGCTGGCTAGCACACAGAGCAACAGCAGCTCACAGCTGTAAATCCAACACAGGGCTGAAGATCGCTGGGCACAGCCTCTGCGGCTCACCACCATAGCCCAGCCTGAGCACCGTCTCTCCCATGCTCACCCTGAGGTATCAGACCAGGGGCTCAGCAAGGCTGCTGTCCACTAAACAGCTTTCATGCATCATTAGTCTTCTAAGCAGAAGGCCAGACTTCACACTGACCTCGGCCACGAGAGTCCATTAGCTGCGGCCGAAGGTTTGCCCAGCCATGAATCTGGGGCCAGCCATGAGGAAACACTGTGGGCATGATGGATGTCAAATGTCAACGGCTGGAGCCTCCCCTCCCCTCCCTCTGTCCTCTGGGGCCTTTCAGTGCTGGGGCCAGGAGAACAGTTGATTCCCCAGCCATAGGCCACACCCTGAGCCACAAGTACAACAGGTGCCTGGCTACATAACTTCGTGTGTGCATTTGTGCACAAGCATGTATTTCCTTGCCGAGATCCAACCAGAATATGCAAGGGGTAAATATGATATTGAATAGTTGGGAGTCTTGGGCAGAAATACTCTCTCTGCTCAACCAAGCATGTGGGCAGCATAGTCCTCAGCTGACTACTCTGATGTCTTCCAGTTCACAATTTTTGTGTTTCCAATTTTGAGTAGTTCACATACTTTGGGTGTAGCTCCCCCTTTCCCCCCCTTATCAGGCAAGTGTACTTCTTGCACCTACTTAGGTAAATGCTTACAGACATAAAGAAGCCTACACACTCCTATTCATTACAGAAGTGTCGGGGACAGTAATGCATGGTTAAAAAATTACAATGTTTAAAATATAGAGTAGACCATGGGGGGTGGGTGGTGCTTATGAGGAAACTAGATTTGCATTCAATTTGTAACAGGCAAAATATTCTTCTAGCCAAAAGAAACTCATACAAGAGTCTGGATGTGGCTGTTGGACTGCTGGCTTATGATCCTTAAGCCAAATCAAAGATGATATGTCCATATTATAAAATGTTATGGGGCATGGGAAAGGAAGGATCCTGATGCTCTAACATTAAAAATTCTATGGCACATACTCTTAATGAAAAACAAAAGCTACAGAACAGTGTTCATAAGATGGTATCAATTTCTAAACGATAACTCAAGTATTCATATATACACATTGTGGTGTAATCCTCCCTCCCACACACAGATATATGTCTGAAAACTGTCTAGGGAAATGCTTATCAAATTGATGAAAGGTTTACTTCTGAGGAAACTAGAACTTGACTGGGATGTAGTAGGTTAAGGAAAGTCATGGGGAATTTTCTTTTTCTGAATTATTCAGCAATTTTACAATAAGACTATTCCTTTGTAAAAGTAAACATAAACTTAAAATATGAGTAAAATATAGCTTTATATCCCCTCCATGTTAATAAGAGACTTATAGAAAGGTTGGCAAATTGTTCTAACGGGGGACTAGAAAGAACCGTCTCATGCGTAGGGAGTGGCAGAGAGGAGAATATGGGGCATTAGTAAGGCGATAGAGAGTGGTGGGGCTTGCAGTCAACCAGTGATAAACTGTATTTTACGTATAAATTATAAATTTACCGATTGGATAAATAAATGAAGAGCAAATGGCAAAATTTACCGAGGTAGCTAGAACTCTTTCTCTGCTAAATTCAGGGTGGATTTTATAGTCTTAATTATGTTAAATGAGAGGACTCACTTCCAAAACTCACAGTTCAAGGCATATTCAGAAATGTACAGCCACAGACCTCAGGGTCTGTCTGTAACCCGCTGCGGCTGGGCTGCAGGTCGGCAGAGTCAGGGTGGACTGCAGAGGCCGGCGGGAGGAGGCATGGCTCCCCGAGGCCTGCCGGCGCCGGGCTTCGGCGTTTGGCTTTTATCTTGCCAGCAGCAGCAGCCATCAGAGCGTTTCCAGCAGGGGGCTGATATGATTAGAGCCATGTTTGAGGCGGGCCATCCTGCGGGCCAGCGCAGGGCACAGAAAGGACGTGGGCAGCTTCCAGCTGGACACCCTTTAAAGCTTTGTTTCCGCTATTTCCCATCCCTTTAATCATCTCCCTTCCTCGGCTTCCGTTTCTCTGCATGTGTTTGAAATCACCAGGGCCGACATTAGGGTTTCCTATTCACTTGCGCTCAGAACCTGATACACACATGTGATTCCTTTTCAGCCCTCGTCTCAGCCTTTGGAACCAGCTCTCCTGCCGCTTTTTCCCACGGGGAAACTGAGATCAGCGACGTCAAGAGCTTTTCCTGAGGCCACACTAGGGAGAGTCAGAAGCAGCATCTGCACACAGGTTGGACTTCAAAGACGCCTTGGAAATCCAGGCAGGGATTCTGCCCACATGCAGAGACATGGGGTCCCTCCTGGGACTCCCACACAAGGACTCAGTTAACTGACAGGGGAGAGACCAGTGCCCAGGCA
Source organism: Otolemur garnettii (assembly GCF_000181295.1). Taxonomy (NCBI): domain Eukaryota; kingdom Metazoa; phylum Chordata; class Mammalia; order Primates; family Galagidae; genus Otolemur; species Otolemur garnettii. The sequence continues at coordinate 12,206,850 of NW_003852439.1, read as the reverse complement.
CAGCCACCTGGTCTCCTTCCACCCTGGGTTGAGCAAACACCATCTGGGATACTCAGGGTCTGAACTAGACTGTCGTCTGAGCCTTCTGTGCCCAACAGTATGAGTGCTACTGTTTAACTTTGCAGGGTGGTGGCAGCAGAGTCTCTTTGTGTGGCATGGGACATAAACAACAAAATGGCTTAAGCACACAAGGGAATTTATTAGTTCCTTCAGTGGACAGAGCTCACTTTAAGTGGATCCAGATAAAGATCAAAGAGGTTTAATTACCTCCCTGGCAAGTCATAGAGCCATAGACTGAACCCCAGGTCTCTGTGATTCCAGACAGGGCTCCCTGCGTGGCTCTGCAAAACCAGACATGTGGTGACTGTTTGCTGGTCCCCAGCTGGACATTGTCCCATCTCCATCTCACTTATGTCCTATGCCTCTCACTCTACCCTGTCTGCCCTTCCTCCGGAATTCACAGTGCAGGTCCCCTGGCTGTGCTGATGACACTGCCATGTGTGGCCAGCCAGGCAGGAGGACAGAGTATTCACACCCCTCCTCGAGCACCATGCTACCAGCCTTCAGATTTCTTTCCCCATCAGCAAATGACACCACTGTGCCAAACCAGGAAGCCACTGCCTGTGACATTGCCATATCACTTAAAAAGGAATTCCAGGTAGAGGCCTATGGGGACATGTGACTCTGTTGATAGTCTTTCAAATGAAAATGTTAAATCACCACACCCTGTGGCCTACCAAGTGGCCTCACCAGGCTTTGACAGAACCAGTTTATGGGACATCTGACCCCGGCGTGTGGAATGAACAGCCACAGATATGAAGTTTTTCTCTTTCCAGAAATGATCCTGTTGGCCCAGTTTTCCTTTTAGTGATGTCAGGACATCTCAGGGAGATCCAGAGACTGTCCCAGTCATTCTCCGACCTGAGAATTCCTGTCCACTCGGGTCTAGGTCATTGTAAAACTTGGATCTCACACAAAATGTGGGCATCCGACAGAAGCCCTAACTGGGGAGAAGGTGGTCTTTCCCTGCATGTGCTGTATCTCCTTTGGTTTTCTGGCTGTAACAGCTCTGCCCCTGGATCAAGAAGATGGCTTTCAGAGAGGATAGGTAAAACATTTCCCCCGGGCCTGCAGAAAATGAGATCACCTGCTACTGTCGATGGTCAGGCTAATGTCAGCAGCCATCACCGTCCTCTGATGGAAGGTGACCACATGCTGGTGACTTCCTGGGGCACAGGTGGATTTGGGGGAGCCCTGAAGGTGAACTCTACCTGCATTTGTCAGGAGCATCGAAGCTACAGTAGCAAACAGGAGCAAGTGTAACAGTGCAACATTATGGACATTCATTTCTTGCTCACATAAGGGTCCCAGGTGGGACAGCACGTCAGACAGACGGTCGGGTCCACATGACCGTGGGCTCTGCCAGATTTAAGAGGAGTTTCTGAGGTCACCAGGGTCATCTTCATTCCAACCAGCCAGAAGGAGGATGCTACATGGACGGACATGATCAGGTGGGTTTTTTATGGACCAAGACCCAAAAGAGCCACGTGTCATTCAGCTCAGCTTCTATTGGTTCAAGCTCTGTCACATGGCCACCTATAATGGCAAGGGGGTTAGGACATGCAGTCAGGCTGTGTGTCAAAGAGGGGAAGATGGCGCTGGTGCACAGAGATTGCAGGCCCTGCCCCGCCTCCCCACTGCAGAGCTGCTTTGCATGAGATCCCTCTACATGGTTCCCTGATAGGAAATCCACTTCTGTTCAACCTCTTCCTAACTCTCCTGGTGACATGATGCTGGGGGTGTGACCACTGCCTGTTGATGCTGAGGACGCCTCCCCTTTGCAGCTGGGCCTCTTGGTGCACAGGTATGTGGCTGAAACACAGATCCTCTGCGGTTTCCTTCCAAGCTTTAGGAAACTCACAAGTCCTCACCTGGCCCCAGGCACAGTAGCAAAGCAGCGCCTGGAGCTCTCTCTTTCCTCTGTAGCCTCCCTCCTCCCTCTGCTCAGACAGGCACAGAGGGGTGGGTATCAAAGACACTGGAGGAGCAGACGGAGTCTCTCCCTTGCTGGCCTCCCAGGACCTAAAAGAGGTTCCCTGGAGCTTGGCTTTTCTTCAGGTTATGGGGAAAGGATGTCGATCTATAACTCATAACTCCTTTCTCTTCCTGAATCCTCTCTGATCTATAAATTAGTGGACACAGGCTTGGTTTCTCTTAGACAGGTCTGGGGCATTATCTGAACCCCATCATTTTTTGCTCTCTTTCAAGTATCAGAGATGCTCAGATAATCTTTGTCTTCACATTTGGGTCCTAAACATCCACTCTGGGATGCCAGGAAAACACTTCACTCCCCATCCCTCTGTGCAGTCAGCACGACCAAGGGGACCAGGGAGCAGATTAGGAAATCTTCATCCAGCTAAGGCAACCCTGCTCCTGAACTGACTCAGGTGTTGCCACTGGTGTAAACAGAATACTTCAAAACCCTGTTGTCAGTGTGGTAACACAGAAAAATGCCTGCCTGGATTTAGAATTAGACAATCAGGGTTCCTGCCATTCTGCAGGTGGGTGGCTTTAAGGAAGTCACGGTCCTGATTGGAGAGAGTTTGCTTCTGTGGAAACCAGGAATTAGGAAGCCCCATCCCATGGTAGTATTGTGGATTCCATGTTATTTCTTGAACAGCAACCTTGGCAACCTCCGCATCCTACCTGCCATCCAGTGCTCCACCCGCTGTGGTTTCAGAACCCGGATGCTGGGAACTCTACGTGCTTTTCTGCAGCCAAGGTCTGCATTCAAATCCTACTTGTCCCACTTTCTAGATTTGCAATCTTGGGCAAGGGCGGTGAATTAAAAAGTGAGTTCTTTGGTATTTGCCCCATTGAGCAGTAGGGTCT
>NW_003852439.1:12202295-12203451 GCF_000181295.1 Otolemur garnettii | reverse complement strand
AGCACGTGTGCCCTTCTTGGAGATTTTCCACACGAAATTTTCCTTAGTTACTGTCCTATGAGGATGCCCAGAGCAGTCAACTTGATCGCCAGCCAGTGAAACGTGCCTGGGTTGCTCTGGAGTCAGAAATTCTCACTCTACCACGTACAAGCTGTGGCACGACCGGGAGAAAGTGGCCTTCCCACTCTGAGCCTCAGTTTCCACATTTGGAAGGAAACACACAGATTTAGCTTGCTGTTTTGTGTAGATTCGATGAGACTGAGAATGGGCAGCTGTGGTTTTGTGTAGAAACTGTAGCAGCAGCAGCCATCAAAACATACGACATCACGGGCCCCAATGCGTTCAACAGAGCAGGGTGCCAGCAGAGCCCCTAAAGGGGCATTGCTGAGAGCAGGCAGCCTGTCTCCCCGTCCTCCTTCTCTTCTGTTCTAGCCCAGGACTTGGTTCCAGCCGCTGAGCTGCCAGGATTCATCTCAAATTTTAAAATGTAAGTGTAAAAAAGGAAAGAGCCCATTCATGGACGATATTCATCTCCCCTCCCCAACCAAGTTCTGTAGGCTCCAGACATGTCCAATGAATACATGTCTCTTAAAATTCTTCTAGAAAACGCACAAGGTTTCTCTTAATAACTCTCACTGTCAGAAATGAAATATTTACATGCACTTGCTTCAAAATTCTGGCAGCTTGTAACCTAAGAATAGTTTTACTTATGGTGCTGAACGACGGCCCTGGGCCTATCTTGCAGATGATTTTGAGAGGAGCGGGAGGAGGCAGGGGTGAAGGGAGGGGAGAAAAATGCACAAGGGAGGCAGGGACTGTGCAGGGAGGGCCTGGCACATCCCTGCCCTTGGTTTGCCCTTGAGCTTGGTATATTAAGGGAGGTTAAAGTAGTTACAGCTCTGGGTTGGTGGGAAGAGCCCATCAGTCACCCTGACGTATGCTGGAAAACACAGAGACAGATTGCAAACATTACCTGGAGCTTAATTACAAAGAAGAGAGGAGGCCGCAGTGGTGTGAGAAGTGTATGCGCGGCTTCCTGAGCCCTTTCCCCCTGGATCCTGTCAGCTTTGGGGAACACTGTTGCCATGTATGTTTCCTTCCTGGGAGTCCCTTGTCACTTCTTGAGCCTGAGGTTGCAAAGTTAAAAAAAAAAAAA
>NW_003852439.1:12181454-12201670 GCF_000181295.1 Otolemur garnettii | reverse complement strand
GGTGACTCAGTCTGTGATCCTAGCGGTGACTCAGTCTGTGATCCACTAGGATCCTAGAACTCTGGAAGGCTGAGCGGGGTGGATCCTTGAACTCAGGAGTTCCAAACCAGCCTGAGCAAGAGCAAGACCCTGCACCTACTGAAAAAGGAAAAACCAGCGAGGTGTTTTGGCAGAAGCCTGTAGTCCCAGCTACTTGGGAGGCTGAGGCAAGAGGATTGCTTGAGCCCAGGAGTTTGAGGTTGCTGTGAGCCATGACACCATGGCAGTCTACCCAGGGCAACAGAGTAAAGCTCAGTCTCAAAAAAAAAAAAAAAAAAAAAAATAGCAGCATTTTTCTTTGGGAGGTAAAATTGGATATTTCATTTTCTTTGTTATATATTCACCAAGATTTCTCTAGCAAACAAATGTACAGAAAGCAATTATTTAGACATTATCTAGTTCATGCCAGGCCTTTCAAATATCCCAGCCATGCTTCTAATGCTGTCTGCCCCGGGCACTGGTGATCTGGAGCCGAGCTGGGCTGTGTGACTGAGAATGGCGCAAAGCAAGGAGACAAGGGACCTGCACTGGTCTCCTGTGCTTTCCGTGTCAGGCGCGGTGCCGTGGGCATGACTGATGTTCATTTAGTGCGCAGATTCCGCCAGGTGGGGGCTGGCTTCCCCATTTTGTCAATGCTATGGAAACTCTGAGCCCTGGGAAGGTAGGAAACCATCTCCGTCAGGGTGGCAACGTGAGCTCAGGGTGTGCCCCTCCTGGTCCTGCTCCCGCCCCTCGCCTCCATCAGACACAGACCGGAAAGAAGCAGCAGGTGCAGGCCGTAACAGCTCTCCCTTTCCAAGCCCTCCTGGTAGAATGTGAAGTGCTAAGGAAACATCCCCAACCACACCCCCCAGGGTCTCCTTCCCTGTGGCCACAGTGGCTGGAATCCCACCTCTGGAGATGTTTGTCCTTAGGTTAGAAAGCCTCTTCATGTCCTCCCTTAAAATACCGATGACTCTGGGGGAAGTGACAGCATGTTACAAGAGTGAGGTCAGGGTTGGAGAAAGCACCCTGGCTTGGGGTGTTTCATGTTGGGGAGGAGAGTGTGGTGCACAGTTCAACATTGGTCACTTTAGGCCACCCAGCATCTCATCCTCTTTCCTAAAATCTTGTCAGTTTTCTTTCCAAGAAATGGGCTCACCCCCGTGCTGTGTGGTCTCAGTGAGGAGGTGATCTGAGGTGGCCTTTTTCTCATAAAGGGCACCCCAGGATTCTTAACACTGGTTGCATGTTAGAAGCACACAAGGAGCCAGGCAGAGGGCAGCTACTGAGAACCCACCCCCAGGTGCTCTGACTTCACGGATCTGGGGAGGCAACTGTATGTGGGTGGTTCTTGAGAGCTCTGCAGGTGACTCAGATGAGCAGGCCTGGTGCGCCTTATCAGCTCTCTGGGGGCCAAGGTGACCGTGTGCCCATGTACTGTCCCTCTTTCTTCCAAGTCTCTAGAGTCAGTGACAGGAGGACAGAACGGCTGGGATGCATTTATCTCCTGGATGTTGGGGCAGGGTGCAGACCAGTTCTGCTGCGAGACTCTGCCTGCCTCCAAGAACTCCAGCACTGACTTAGTTCCTGTCCCTTTCCAGTTGGTCCTCCAGCCTTCCTACAGGTGCTGGGAGCCCTATCTGAACACATTTTCTTTCACCCATACAACCCAGAAACAGATGGGAGGCAACACTGAAAGGCCACACAGAGAGCCAGTGGGGCGTCTGCAGCCACTAACCTCTCTGTATGCAGATGGCAGAAATGACAGCTGTCCACTACAGACTCAGGCTTCTCCTGAAGAAGTCACCATCGGGAAATGGCTGCCCTGCAGGGATTGCATTTCACCAGGGTCTAGACAGCGCTGTGTTACTAATTCTCACCATGGAATGTGACCAAAATCCAGATGAGTTACTTTTAAGCGCAGCAGCTTAAGAAGCAGGTGTGCCTCCCACAACATTTCTGAACACAGAGGTCCTCAGAGGGTGGAGAGAAGGGGAGCGCTGCAAGACAGAAGCAGCCTGGATCCCTGAGTCCCTCTGTGGAAGGCTGTCAGACCACCAGGAACACTGGCACTGGACTTCCAAGAAGGCAAAATATGAACTGTGTTAATGAATATTGTGTTAAATTTTATTGTGTTAAGAAACTGAAATTTGGGGAGTTGTTTTAACAGGAGGGGCTTTATCTTAACACGTGTAGTATTACTGACGCTGCAGCTGATACTGATAATAATATTCATGTTTATAGCTATCTGGATGGCAACAATATGTTGGGCTCCATTCTAAGGGCTCCACATAGAGTAGCTTGGTAGTTCTAAGCCTGGGTAATTTCCCCCCCAGATCCGGCAATGCCTGGAGACTTTTCTGGTTATCACAACTACAGACAGAAGGTTATTCCAGGCCTCCCTTGTTTCACTGTGCATTTCTTCATTGTACTTTACAGATACCATATTTCTTAGAAATTGAAGGTTAGTGCCCACCCTGTGTTGAACAGATTCATCGAATTTTTCCAACAGCCAGTGTTCATTTCATGTCTCTGAGTCACATTTTGACACATTGGTAATTATCCCAGTATTTCAAAATTTGCCATCATCATATCTGTTATGGTGATCTGTGATTGGTGATCTTTGATGTTGTTAATACTACTGTAATTGTTTGCAGGTGCTGCAGGCTCCTGCAATAAAACGGTGACCTTAATTGATAAATGTTGTGTGTGTTCTGACTGCTCCATTGAGTGGCCATTCCCCCATCTCTCCCCCTCTCCTTAGCCCTCCCTATTCCCTGAGACAGAATAATATTGAAATTAGGCTAATTAATAACTACACAATGGCCTCTCAATGCTCACATGAAAGAAAGAGTCTGAGGATGTCTCATTTTAAATCAAAAGCTAGCGATGAAGCTTAGCGAGGAAGGCCTGTTGAAAGCTGACATCAGCTGAAAGACAGCTAGGCCTCTTACAGCGGTTAGTGAAGTTGTGAGTGCAAAGGAAAAGTCCTTGAAGGAAATTAAAATTGCCTCTCCAGTGAACACGTGGATGAAAAGAAAGCAAAACAGCTTTGTTGCTGATAGTGAAGAAGTTTGAATTGTCTGGATAAAAGATCAAACAAATATCTTTATGAGGAAATGTCCTTTTTTCCTTTTGTAACAACCTGGATGGAACTGGAGACCATTCTTCTAAGTGAAGTATCACATGAATGGAAAAACAAACACCACATGGACTCAGTGTAAATTGGAACTAATTGATGAACACTTCTGTACACATATGGAAGTAAAACTCAAGGGGACTGAAGTAGGTGTGAGTGGGGTGGAGGGGTTGGGTTAATTCATACCTAATAGGAACAATGCACACATTTTGGGTGAAGGGCACACTTATAACTTTGACTTAAAATGTACAAAAGCAAATTACATATGAAAACCTGTATACCTCAGTAATATCCTCATATTAAAAAAAAAGAAAGGAAGGCTGGGTTTGGTGGCTCATATCTATGATCCTAGCACTCTGGGAGGCCAACACTAGTGGATTGCTTGAGCTCAGGAGTTTAAGACCAGCCTGAGCAAGAGCAAGACCTCATCTCTACTAAAAATAGAAAAACTATCAAGCACGGTGGTAGGTGCCTGTAGTCCCCACTACTTGGGAGGTTGAGACAAGGGAATCATTTGAGCCCAAGAGTTTGAGGTTGCTGTGAGCTATGACATTATGGCACTCTACCTAGGGTGACAGAGTGAGACTCAGTCTCAAATAAATAAATAAATAAATAAGAAAAAAATCAAACAAGCTACAACATTCCCTTGGGACAATGCCTAAACCAGAGCAAGGCCCTAACTCTCCTCATTTCTATGAAAGAAAGAGGTGAGAATCTGCAGAAGAAAAGCTTGAAGCCAGTAGAGGTTGGTTCATAACATTTAAGAAAAGAAATAGTCTGTAACATAAAAATGCAAGGGGAAGCAGCAAGTGCTGCTATAAAAGCTACACTGAGTTATCAAGATAATCTAGCCACCATCATTGTTGAAGGTGGCTACACTGAATGACAGATTTTCAACATAGATTCCACAGTCATCTATTGGAAATTATGCCATGTATGACCTTCATAGCTAGAGAGGAGAAGTCTGGCATCAGCGCTTCAAAGGACAAGTTGACTCTCTTTTCAGGGGCTAATGTACCTGATAACTTTAAGTTGAAGCCTATACTCACCCACTATTCTGAAAATCCCACTGCCAGTAAGAATGATGTTAAATCTATTCTGCCCTCTGCTCTGTGAATGAAACAACAAAACCTGGACAACAGTGCATCTGTTTAGAGCATAGTTTGCTGAATATTTTAAGCCTATTGTTGAGACCTACTGCTCAGAAAAAAATAAAAAAGATTCTTTTCAGAATATTACCATTCATTGACAAAACACCTGGTGACCCAAGAGCTCTGATAACACAATACCCATTTTGCAGCTATGGATCATTTTGACATTCAAGTCTTATTACTTAAAAAATACATTTTATAAGGGTATAGTTGCCACTGGTAGTGATTCCTCTGATCAATCTGGGTAACGTACATTACAAAGATTCTACAAAAGATTCACCATTCTAGATGTCATTAAGTAATTTATCACCCATGTGGGGAAGTCAAAATATCAACATTAACAGGAGTTTGGAAGAAGCTGACTCCAGACGTCATGGATGACTTTGAGGGGATCAAGACTTCAATGGAAGAAGTAACTTGTAAATGTGGTGGAAACAGAGTTAGAAATAGAATTGAAGCCTGAAGATTGGACTGGCTTGCTAAAACCTGATGATGAAACCAGAACACATGAGGAATTGTTTTTAACAAATGAACAAAGAGAATGTTTTCTTGAGATAAAATCTACCCCTGGTGAAAATACTGCAAACACTGTTGAAATGACAACAAAGGATTAAGATTATTTCATAAACTTATTTAATAAAGCAGTGACAGAGTTTGAGAGGATTGTCTCCAATTTTGAAAGGAGTCCTACTGTGGGTAAAATATTATCAAACAGCATTACATGCTACAGAGATCTCTTACTTGAAAGAATTGAGGCAGTAAACATCATTGTTGTTTTATTTTAATCAATTGCCAAAGCCGCTGCAACCTTTAGCAAACACCACCCTGATCAGTCAGCAGCCATCCTTGTCAAGGCAAGAGCCTCCCCCAGCAAAAAAGATTATGATTCATTGACAGCTCAGATGATCATTAGCCTTTTTTAGCAATAAAGCATTTTTCAATTAAGGTATGTGCAACTTTTAGACATACATTATTGCACACTTAATAGAATACTAGATAGGGTAAACATAACTTTTATAAGCATTGGGAAACTAAAAAAAAAGGTGCAACTTTCTTTATTCTGATATTTGCCTTATTTTTGTGAACTGGAACAGATTCTGCGATTGCTCTGGGGTCTGTCTGTAGCGTCATTTAGTGGGATAGGGCCAGAAATGCTATTGTACATCCTTCAACTCACAAGACAGATTCCCTACAACAAAGAATTACCTGGCCCCAAATAATACTAGTGCTATAGCCAAATAGGAGCTCACTGAATGCTCATAACCTATTTCCCAATTGCATACATTATTCTACCCATTTTAAAGATCTAGAAATGAAGAACAGGAGAATTAGCACAAACTAGATCAGCTTCAAAGACAGAATTTGATATTAATTCTTCTTTGATTGGTTAGTAGAATTCACTCATGAAATCATCTGGTCCTGGTCTTTTCTTTGTTGAGAGGTTTTGGGGCTGGGTGTGGTGGCTCAAGCCTGTAATCCTCCCACTCGAGGCCATGGCAGGTGGATCACTTGAGCTCAGGAGTTCAAGATCAGCCTGGGCAAGAGCAAGACCCCATCTATACTAAAAACAGAAAAATTGGCCAGGCACTGTGGTGGGCTGAAGCAAGGGGATTGCTCAAGCCCAAGGGTTTGAGGTTGCTGTGAGCTATGATGTCATAGCACTCTAGCTTGGGCACAGAGTGGGACTGTCTAAAAAAAAAAAAAGGAGGTTTTTGATTACAGAATCTCAAACCATTGTTGTTGATCTGTTCAGGCAGTTTTGGTAGCCTGTACATCTCTAAGGATTTATCTGTTTCTTCTCAGTGGGTTATCTAATTTGTTGGCATATAATCATTCATAATAGTCCTTTATGATCCTTTTTATTTCTGAGGCATCTGCTGTGATGTCTTCTCTTTCATTTCTGATTTTATTTGAGTCTTCTCTCTCATTTCTTAGTCTAGATAAAGATCTGTGGGTTTTTTTTTTGTTTATTTTTTAAAACTAACTCTTAATTTTTAAAGTTGTCCTATTTCCTACATGATTCATTTCTGCTCTCTAATCTTCATTATCTCCTTTTTTTCTGCTAACTCTGAGCCTCGTTTATTCTTCTTTTTCAGCTCCCTGAAGAATAAAGCTGTTTGTTATTTGGGCTGACAAAAATCAGGTGGTGTCTTTGAGATCTTTCTCCTTTTTTAATGTAAGCTTTTAATGCTCCAGAATCAAAATGGAGTCACTGTGTTACACGCCCTGACAAACCCAGGCAGTGAAAGTCAGGAAGAGAGTGTTCTCATACACAAATCCCTGATAACAAAAACCGTCACAGAAAAACTCTGCAAAAAACACAATCTTGCACAAAGGCCATTACAATCTTACACACAAAATTCTTCTGTAAGGACATCTGCCCAGCAACTGTGCTCAGCCCTGATTTTACCACCTCTGTTACTGAGTCTTGCAACCAAAGATAATTATCTCAAAACCATTATGCAATCCTCCTCACTTTTCTTTTAAAACCTTTGTCTTCCTTTATCACCCACCCTGAATACACAGAGTCTACCAGGTCACTGTGCATTCCCATTGCAGTGCCCTCTCCCCAAATAAATATCATTCAACAGCCTCTTCCTATTTGTTATTCAGGTTGACAAAAACCAGGTTGTCTGATTCTTTGAGATCTTTCTCCTTTTTTAATGTAAGCTCTCAATGCTATTAACTTCCCTCTTAGCACTGCTTCTGTTGTGTCCCACAAGTTGTTTTGTACGTTATGTTTTCACTTCCACTTGTCTTGAGATATTTTAAAAATTCCCTTTTGATTATCTCTTTGACCCACGGGCTGTTCAAGAATGTGTTGTGTTGTTTCCACACGTTTATGATTTTCCTTATTTTATTAATATTACTGACTTCTTGTTTCATCTCATTGCTGCTTAGAAAAGATATGGGAAATGAGTTCACTCTTCGTGAATTTGTTAAGGCTTATCTTATGACCTAACATGTGATCTACTTGCTTTCCGTGTGCTTGAGACAAGTGTATATTCTTTGCCATTGAATAAAAACTTCTATGTACACCTGTTAGATATATTTGGTCTATCATGTTGCTCAGTTCTGCTGTTTTTATTTCTTAAGCCTTTCAAAAAAATAGAAAAGGAAGAGACATTTCCAAATGCCTTTTATGAGGCTAACATCATTGTGACATCAAAGTGAGACAAAGATGCCACAAGAAAATTACAGGCCAATCTCCCTGATGAACAGAGATACAAAAATCCTCAATAAAATAATAGGAAAAAAAAATTCAGTAGCACATCAAAAGTATTGTACACCATGACCAATTGGAATTCATTCCTGGGATAACATATGCGAACCTGAATTAATGTGATATGTCACATTAACAAGATAAAAGAAAAAAAAACCACACGATCATTTCAATAGATTCAGAGAAAGCATTTGACAAAGTTCAACATCCTTCTGTGATCAAAACTCACAACAAAATAGGTATAGAAGAAACTTACCTCAACACAATAAAGACCGCATATGAAAAGCCCGCAGCTAGCATTATAATCAATGGGAAAAAAACCAAAAGTTTTCCCTCTAAGATCCTCACCCTCACCATTTCTATTCAGTACAGTATGAGAAATCCTAGCCAGAGCAATTAGGCAAGAAAATGAAGTAAAAGGCATTGAAATCAGTAAAGTAGAAGTAAGTCTTTCACTGCAGATGAGAGCATCATATTCACATGGAGAAGAAAGAAATTAGACACTTACCCTTTACCATATATAAAAATCAACTCACTTAAACATGACTTGAAATGACAAAAGGAAACATAGGGAGAAATCTTGACATTGGTCTGAGCAATGATTTTTTTGGATATAACACCAAAAGGACAGGCAACAAAAATAGGCAAGTGGCCTTGTCTATTTTCATCAACCTAAAAAACACTTTGTATAGCAAAACAAATAATCAATGAAATTAAAAGGCAACCTACAGAATGGGAGAACATATTTGTAAATCATCTATCTAGTAACAGGTTAATATCCAAATATATAAGAAACTCAACTCCATAGCAAAAAGTAAACAAAAACCCAATTAAAAAGCCAACAAAGGACCCCAGTAGACATTTTTCCAAAAAGATACACAGATGGCCAACAGGTATCTGGAAAGATATTCAACATCACTAATCATCACGGACATGCAAATCAAAACCACAACGAAACAGCAGCTCACCCCTGTTAGGGTGGCTATTATCAGTCATAAGATAGCAAGTGTTGGCCAGGGTGTGGAGAAAAGGGTGCGTTTATATGCTGTGGATGGGAATATAAACTGGTATAGCCATTATGAGAAATGGTATGGAGGTTTCTCTACTAAAAAGTTAAAAATGGGATTGATCTAGCAATCCCATTTCTGGGTATATCCATATATCCAAAGGAAATGAAATCAGTATCTCAAAGAGAATATCTGCATTGCCAAGTTCATTCACAACAGCCAAGATACAGAAACAACTCAAGTGTCCGCAGACAGATGGATGAAGAAAATATGTGTGCGTATATGCATATATGAAATGATAAATGAATTATTGGTGAATAATATTTCGTCATACAACAACTTCATCAACTAAGTTTTATTTTGTTTTTAAGTTTTACCTGCTTTTTGGAAGTATAAGTGACAAATAGAAACTGCATATATTTAAGGTGAACAATATATTTAGATGTTTTCATATGCACAGACATTGTGAAACGATTGCTACAATCAAGCTAATTAACATGGGATCCAGTTACTGTTATTCAGCCTTAAAAAGAAGGAAAGCTTGTCATTGGTAACAACATGGACCTGGAGGGCATCGTGCTAAGTGAAATAAGCCAGACAGAAAGACAAGTACTGCCCAACCTCAGTTTTTTCTTTTTTTTGCAGTTTCTGGCTGGGGCCAGCGCCCTACTCCTTTGAGCCATAGGTGCCACCCCAACTTCACTTATTTTTGAAATCAAAAATAGTTCAACTATAAAAGCACAGAATAGAACAGTGATGGCCAGGAGCTGAGGTTGAAGGAAACAGGCAGATGTTGGTCAAAGCGTGCAAAGTTTTAGTTATGTGGGACAAGTGAGTTCTGGGAATCTGATGTATAGTATGTTGATTACAATTAACAAAACCGTATTGTATACCTGAAATGTGCTGAGAGTCAATTTTTTGTTGTTGTTGTTGCCCTCCGAAGAGAGCTGTGGAGTCATAGTTCACAGCAACCTCAAACTCTTGGGCTCAATTGATTCTCTTGCCTCAGCCTCCCTAGTAGCTGGGACTACAGGTGCCCACCACAATGTCCGGCTATTTTTTTGTCTCAGTTGTCATTGTTGTTTAGCAGGCCCAGGCCGATTCAGAGCATGTGGCCAGAGTCCTATCCACTGAGCTGTGGGCGCCCAGCCCTGAGGGTCGCTCATAAGTGATCCCATCACGCACATCCAAATCTCAACTATGGGAGGTGATGGTATGTTAATTAGCTTGACTGTGATATGTGTATATTTCAACATCAAAGCATTATGTTCACCTTAAATACATAAAGATTGTATTTGTCAAGTCTACCACAGTCAAGCTGGCAACAATTAAAAGTAACAAAATAAAACTTAGCTGATGATGGTATCACATGACAACAAAATATTGTGCATAGTAATTCCTTTATAACTAAAATACAAAATAATTACACCAATTTTAAAAGGACAGACTTTGAAACTCATGACCCTCAGCTAGAGCAATACCCTGACTCTCTGCTCCCCCACCTGCCCCTGGGGTATCTCATCCTGTGCTCTCTCTATTAAGCTGGACAAAGCCCAATGGCTGGGGACTCCTTTTTCTGAGGGCTCATTCAAACCATCATCCCTTGGAGAGCGCAGGTGGGGGGAGCTTGCTGCTGCAGCTGAGGAAAAGGCAGGTCGCCACCGAGGGAAATGACAGAGGCAGCCTCTCTGTGGTCAGGCCTCACTGGGTGGTTACCTGGCCAGCTCAGCTGACTCAGGCTGAAACGGAGTTCTGCTTGTCAAGCCCACAGGTGCACGGGGCAGAGCGGCCCATTCATTCCCTGGGGCAAAACTGCATCCACCAGTTTGGCTTTATCTTCCCCTCCCTTGCGGGAAATTTAAGTGTGCAACCTCATCTGCTCTGACTTTCCACAATTCTCCTGGCTGTTTCCAGGAGATTGAGCTTGCTGGGCTGGAAGACCCGAGAGCTGGTCAGCTCCAGGACCCCCGCATCCTACCCAGGGTGGAACTGAGAGGCTGATGAAGCCCCGCTCCCTGCACCCGAACATTGTGCCTCCTCTCTCCATCTAAAAGGTCACTCTGACGTCCCACATCTCTTTTCCTGGGGCCAGTCTGCTCTGTGAACACATCGTCACACTTTGGGGTAATACGTGTCACAACCAAGGCGCCTGTAGTGACAAGTCTGTGGACCCAGAGAGAAGGGAGCAGCTCACACATCACAGGAGAGGAGGTCTCAGAAGGATGGGGGATGGAGCCGTCTTGATGGCCCCCAGGCAGGAGTATGCTGGGAGGAGAAGCAGGGTCCCCTATGTTCCTTTTAGGGATCCAGGGCATCCCCCTCCAGCACTGCTCTCAGTGTTGGCTGACAAGGGATCAAACTGCCACCTTCTCCGGATACTCACCCCTTGCCCAAAGGTGCCAGGGCACTTACGCAAGGCACTTGCGCAGGGCACTTATCAACCCCAGTCCAGGGCAGCCCACTGCCCAGAGCCGGCTGATCCAGAGGGAGCAAAGTCAACCTCTCACGCACGCTTCAAGGTATGAGAACTCTGCCATGTTGTGCGTACTTTAGAGCAGGCGTCCTCAAACTACGGCCCCCAGGCCACGTGCGGCCCACCAGGTGTTTTTGCCGCCGTTGCCTGTCCTGCTTTGCAGCTGACTCGTCCCAGGACCCGTAGTCCAGCCCTCCAACGGTCTGAGGGACAGTGAACTGGCCCCCTGTTTAAAAAGTTTGAGAACCCCTGCTCTAGAGCCTCCCCACACCCTTCTGTGGGAACCGGCTGAGGTCCATATCAGTTAAACCAAAATGCTTGGAGGCTGCCTCACCCTGCTTCCCTCCCCTCTAGACGGGCTCCTCCAAAACCTTTCAGTGCTGGCTGGTGTCGTGTCTCACGCCTGTAATCACAGTACTCTGGGAGGCTGAGGTGGGAGGATGGCCTGAGCTCAGGATTTCCAGACCTGCCTGAGCAAGAGCATGAGCAAGACCCTGTCTCTACTAAAAATAGAAAAACTAGCTGAGCATCATGGCAAGCACCTATAGTCTCAGCTACTTGGGAGGCTGAGGCAGGAGGATCTCTTAAGCCCCAGAGTTTGAGGTTGCACTGAGCTGTGATGCCACAGCACTCTACCCAGGGTGACAGAGTGAGACTCAGTCTTAAGAAAAAATAAAATAAAATGAAGCCTTCAGTGCTCACAGGTGCAGAAGGCCCATCTTGGCTCTGCCTCTAGAGAATGTGACCCAAGGCAGGCAGGGAAGGAGGGCATTGGGTGAAGTTCTGGAGGCACGAACTGACATAACCCTGGGAGGGCAGGAAGCTTTCTACTAGTGGGGAAAAAAAATCCCAGTTAACATTTGCTAAGGATCATTTTGTGGGTGGTAAAAGTCTCTGTTCTCAGTACTCGTCCTGAATCGCCTCAGTCAGGTGAGTGATCCCCCACCTCATGGTGAGCTCTGACCATTGTAAAAATGGTCAGACAGGTGAGTGAGCCCCCACTCGGTGGTGGGCTGGAGATTTCAATGCAGGGGCATCTGATGTCAGGGCCCCCACCTCCAGTTGGAATGTTCTAGGCTTTCAGAAACTCTACACCTGGACAGGACATCCCACCTCCTTATTCACCAATTTACTCAGGGACGGTACCTTTAAAACACTAGGCCACAGGACGCTAAACTTGTGGTTTTCCTGTCATCTTTGAATGGACATGAACAATGACTCTTTTTAAAAGGACACAGTATTTACGGGGCCAAAGCAAAAAGGACAGCAGGCAGGAGCGCTCAGAAGCTTTGATAGCACAGAGATGACATAATTTATGTTCCTCCACAACCGTCTCCGCTCTGCCCGTTGCCATCTTAAAATTGAGGAGAAACTTGGTAATTGCTTCAGCTGGGCTGGCCCTGCTGTTGACCGTTTGTTTTTCTTATTACCTCGTCCTGCTCGGTGACCCCTGAGTATTTCATCTTCCTTGGCAGGGCTGGTAAATCTCAGGCTGTCCCTGGCGTGCTCAGAGGACCTCGGAAAACACACGGTGGAGGGTGGGGGGCGGGGGGCAGGCTTGGGGAAGGTGCACAGGCAAAGTTCAGGGTGACAGCGAAGTGGACCTCCAGTGTGCCCCAAAGGGGAAAGGAAAAGCACCTACTGTGCGCCAGGAGCACCTCTTGTCTCCTGTTAGGACCTGATGTGTAGCACCAACTTGATGACGCCGCCACCCCTCTGGCTCTGGGTGGAACACAGTTTAAAATCATGATGATGACGACCAGCAGGGCTGTCACCATCCTAGATTCTGGCATGACAATCCAGGGTTATTGGAGTGGTTTCTGAATGTGTCCACAGCAAAGTGTACAAAAAGAAGGATGATGAAGGCCCGGGAACGGGGAGTGTTTGCTTGGTGGGGGTTGGGGGCACTCCACATGCGGAGCTGGGATGGACACCAGAGGTCTCCAGGTGGCCACCGCTTGGCTTGGCTCAGAGATGCTTGAGCCTCCGGCAATGCGGCAAGACACGCATGATATCCTTCTTCAGCCAGGCTGTGCACCTGCTGTCCTGGCCTTTGAAAAGTCATCTTTCATCACCTCTCCCGTGCTGAGCTGGCTGTCTCCCTGCCTGACAGGTCAAATCTGAACTCCTCACACCTGATCTTGGGCCCGTTTGAGACAGATGACAGGTGCAGCAGGTGAGATATCAGCCTCTGGGATTCAGTCTCCTCTCTACCATCTGAGGCCTGTGCTGTTGGACACAAGTTGCTTGACGCCTCTATGCCTCAGTTTCCTCATCTGTTCAATGAGGATCGTGCAGGGTACTTTAAGGAGTAAGTGCCCAAAGAAACGTAAGAGTTCTTGCTGCAGAGTAAACATGCAAAAAATGTCTGCTAGCATAAAGCATAATTACTATTACTATTCTATTGCTGCTGCTGCTGCTGCTTCTGCAAGGAGAATAACTACTATTACTGATTTGCTCAAGGACCTAGCACAGTGCTCGTATGTGCAATACCAGCAATTAATATTTTGCCTATTTCTTCTAAATAATTCTAAAGAATGGAGTCACTGGTTCAAACGGCATGAAGTGTGTGTGTGCGCAACTGCGTGCGTGCATGCACACGTCTTTTTAATAAGTACGACAATATCTACTCCATTTTCCTTCTGGCAGGTAATTGCCAGCTCTTATCTCTTCTCTCTCTTCCACTCCACCTATTACCTCCAAGAGATATCGCGGATTCATCGACTTTTCTCCATCCCTCATGCTGAGTCCAAACATCACCCCCTCTTGTCTGGGTAAGAGGGATAAGACCACTTAGCCAGTTAATTGAAAGTCCCCATTTCCACTAAGCCACCGGATTGCGGAGCTTTTGAGAGCCTGGACTCCCATCCCGGGTTCAGAGTAAATAGAATTACCTGGGGTGGCTGGAGCTGGTGGAGACAGAAGGTGTTTCAAAACTTAATCAAAAATTAATTAGAAAGAGAAACAAGCCAAAGGACAAACATCTGTGAGCAGATGATCCGCAAAGGGAAACAAATCCGAGATGTAACATTCCGCCCGAGTTCGGAGCGGGAACACGCTGGGCTACACGGGGAGGAGCTGGAAACCTGCTTTGAGGGGAACAAAAAGCCTCGGTGTTTACTTCTCGGGAACAAATGACAGCACAGCTCCAAGTGCCAAAGACACAGGAGGAGAGAAGCCCCACGCGCAAGTTCACACATGAGCTGCGGGGAGGCGCGCGCCAGTGAGACGCTAATAAATAATCACCAGAACAAACGCTTGACAGCGCGGAGTGAGGGGCCACGCGACAGGAGAAAAGCCTCCAGGGCAGTGGGAATTTCCGGAGGGGATTAGTGGTGGCAGCTGCTCCAGAGCCCAGGAAAACCAAGCATGGGGAGCAAGCCAGATGCAGAAGGGCCACGGAGATGGGCCCCGGGGTGTGGGCTGGGGACACCGTTCTGGGAGAAACCAGATGCCTGGAAATGAGTTTCTGTCATCAAAGAACGTAGCAAAGGCGCCCCAGGTGTATCCCTTCCGCTCTCCTCCTCCAAGGTCTGCTCGACTCAGGCACCAGGAGCCTCTCCTGAAGGCTTCTGTGACCACAGACGTGTGCTGCTCCACGTGCAGGCAGGGAGCACCTCTCAGGGGTAACTCTGTGACATGCCCTCCACCACCACCCGGAGGTCCCAGTGGAGCCAGTACCTAATTGCCCAAAGCAGTGGCCTGTTCTTGAAAGTGCCACTTCTGGCCTCCTGGCCTCTCCTGACCCTCCCTTCCCCTCAAAGCAGGTTTCCAGCTACTCCCAGTATAGCCCAGCATGTCTGCCCCTGACTAGTGCTTCCTGGGACCACGTTGCAAACAGGCCCCTTGCATTCACATCCCTACCTTGGTATCTGAGCTAGGGATTTGACTTAAAACAAGGATGTTGCTGGGGACAGACAGGATTGAAAGAGGACTAGAAGCTGGGTGCAGTGGCTCATACCTATAATTCCAGCACCTTGGGAGGCCCATGTCAGTGGTCTGAGGCTAGGAATTCAAGACCAGCCAGGGCAATATAGTAAGACCCCATCTCTAAAAATAAAAAATAAAAAAAATTAGAAAAACTAGCTGGACGTGGTGGTGCATGCCTATAGTCCCAGATACTCAGAAGGCTGAGGCTGGAGGATTGCTTGAGCTCAGGAGTTCAAGGTTGTGGTGAGCTATGACTATGCCACTGCACTGTAGCTGGGTGACAGAGCATAACCCTATCTCAAAAAAAAAGTGAACTGGGGTCAGTGGGTAAGGAGGGGATGCTCTTCGGGGACCTAAGCTGAAGAGTTCCTCGGGTTTTCTCTGGCAGCCGCAAGCCTCCGGTTTGGACCACATGCCTGGTGACCCTTATTACTGCCATTTCCCAAATTCATATAACCCTCCCCCTCTCCCCAAATCATGGCACTTATCATTGTTTTTTAAGCCCAGGACCTCCTGCATCCAAGACTAAAATTGGAAAGATGAGTTAAATGCAACCTTATCTCTAGCCCCAAGGAGGTGCCAATGAACTGTCCTCCTCTTCTAGACTGGAGACCAATATCCCAGCTATTCTTACCTGGGTTTACTGCTCTCCCAGCCCTGCAAATTCTGGCCCCCTTGTCTGAAGCCCCTGCTCTGCCCCCAGTGGGAATTCCAATGAACTATACTAGTCCTTCCGCGCTAACCAGCATCACCGGCTCTAGGGAGCCTTTCCTGCCCTCATGAGTCCAGACAACAACTGGTACTTCCTTGTTACTGTAGAGATTATCACACAGGGGACAGGCTTTGGTTTACCCATAGCCCCACTTTAGATCAGTCTCTTAACCTGAAAGCCTGAAACTTGGGGATTTGGGTGGTTCTTGACCTAGAGCCTTATTTGTGTGTGCCGTGTGTGGTGTTTCTCAGATGGCCTTCTGGTCCCAGGAAATGTCAGAGCCATCACACTAGACCATGCACTCCTCAAATACCAGACAGTGCCTTATTTATTTGTGGATCTCTGGAGTCCAGCCCAGTTGTGGGACAATCACAGGTGAATGGTTGGCAATATTAGTGGCTAACACAGCTTGGGTGTTCATTCGGAACCGAGCTTGAGGCTAAGCATCCTACACCCCTTCATTTCACTGACCTCCATGAACACCTTAAGAAGTGGCTGAACTGCCATTGCAGGGACCTAGAGAAAAAGTTGAGGGAGGATCACAGATCCCTAGCCACATGGACGGAAGACCTGGTGCTGGGATTGGGAAGTCAGGCAAGTCAGGCTCTGGAGCAGGTGGGCTTTATTAAAAGTCTCAAGAACACAGTAACGAAGGAACAAGCATTGCTCAACTCACAGCCACACTGCTCTCCAGCTCTAACGCAGCACCGTAACATACCTTAAATAAAGCTTCAGCCTTTGTTAAGACCCTGGACATCAATGTCCATGTTGTTTTTTTTTACAACCAGCACTGAAACTCCTATAATCGATCTGGAAACAGACCTCTCTGCTGTAATGCCTAGGCACACATTTTAATCCCACAAGGCCATAGGGATCCATTTTTAGATTGTTTTTGTTTTTTACAAATAAGGAAACTGAGTCCTACAAGTTCTTGTGGCTTGCTCAAGGTCATGCAAAGCTGGACGTGGGGCACCTGCTCTCAGTTAAGTGTCCTTCTTCCTGTTGCTCCCAGTGGCAGTGTCCTCACCAAGATGATACTGAGGTGCTTCCCACCCCAACAAGTTTCCCTCAGTGACCAAATTCAGTTTCTGTCCTCAAATGACTTCCAGAGAACAACCCGGCCCTCACACGGCCATTTTGGGATTCCCTGTCCCCTGCTGGAAGGGAGCTCCTAGGGTCAACACTTTCCTACAGGCTGTTGTCTTCCTTCCCTCCTCTCGGGATCTGGCTGAGGGGACGGAGACAGACTGACGGCCATCTGTCAGGGCAGCTCTGTGCCACCCGGGCCTGAATGCACTAATAGATTTGTAGGCTAGGAATGCAGCTTCTGTGTGTGGCTGGGCCATTCCAAAGGGTTTCCTTTTCCACAGCTGCTCTGATGGGAACCCCTGGTCCCTAATGAAGCAGGCCATGGAGGGACTTGCTGAAGCCCCTTTGGGGACACATGTGGCTCTTCTCACCCACTCACCACACAGGGACCGTGAAGGCAAACATGGTGGCTACCTGGGACTCTGGCGCCCAGCCTTGACATAAGACCCAGCTGGAAACCTGCACTTAGGTGGCTGAGGGTTGAGGGGACAGACAAGGTCTTGCTGCTCTTCAGGGCAATGTCCTGGCTCCATCACCTGCTGGGTCTGTGTCTGTGGGCACTGCGTGGACTGTCTGAGCCGCCATTTCTCCTTCTCCCGAGTAGGGGAGAGAAAATCCCCCTCCTTGGGTCCTTGTGAGGAGTAAGTGCAGTGGTCGGTGCACTCGGTAAACACTTGTTGAATTATCACACAGAGACACAGAGAGATCGGAGCATAGAAAACACACTAACTAGAAGAAGCTCCTTCCACCCAGACTCCTTTCCTCGTCATTCTTATCCTTTATGTTCAGGACAGGAAAGTAGAAGGACCTGGGTGCAGGGGTGTCCCCCACCTCTGCTCTCATCACAGAGGCTACTGTTCAGCAGCTGCCATGAGTCGCGAGTGTCCTGTATACTTTTTCACTATATTCTCAAAGTGCTGCCCTTAAATGATGGCTGGATAATGCTTCCCATTTCCCAGCCTGTTGCCATCTGACAGGACAAACTTTCTGGGGTGACAAAAACGTGCTGAGTCTGTGCTGTCCAATACAGTTGCCACCGGCCATGTGTGGCTATGGGGCCCTTGACATGTGCCTAGTGCGACCAAGGAATTGGATTTTTAATCTTATTTCATTTTAATTAATTTACATTTAAGCAGCCACATACGGTAGTGGCTTCCAGATGGAATAGCACTGTTAGGATGGGGGATAACAAAGAAAAACACTCCAGAGTTTGAGGATGTTTGGCAACTTGCCCAAGGTCACAAACCTGAACCCTGGTGCAGGTGAGAGCTGACTGCGCACCTGGCCGCTTCCTTCCTGCAAAGACAATGGCCAGGCTGGCTGAGGACAGAGTGGAGAAGCAAACAGATCCCAAACTCAAGACAGTCTGCAGAGGAATATTCCCAGGGCTGGGGAATTGGTTCAGAGAAGGAGGAAATGAATATTCACAGCAGATAATGCTGTGGAAATGCTTTGTAAACTGTGAAGTGCTGCCTGAAGGTGGGGGTGGTGAATGATACCGCCTTGGCAAAAGGGGGGCTGATGATGGCAAAGTTTCACTGTCCCTCTCCATATCTCACTGCCCTGTTAATCATTAATTAAAGCTTAAGGGATTTGAGAATACAGGCCTCTGAAATTTGGACTAAACCCTCCATGTTATTAGAAAAAGAAAAAAAAAAGAAAAGAAACTCGGGTAATTAGCTTTTTTTTCCCTAAATGCTTTTTGGGTCTCATTACCAGCAAAGTGCTGGGCTAATATACCTTGTGTTGTGAATGCCTCACAATTCCTGCTAATTGAATTAAACCCAATTCTCTGCAAATAAACTCTTGGTGTTCTTAATGGCAAATAAGGAACAGAGCTGTTTCTTTTTTGGAACGGGTCATTACAAGGCCCTAATTACCAGGATCCCAATGTGTAACGGAAACCGCCTTTGTGCCAGCTCCTATCAATGATGGCTCTGTTAAGATCAAAGTTGCAACGTGCCCTTGGAATCTTCTCCCTCTTTCTATTCTACTTCAAAACGTTTAATAACGACTAATCCAATTTCTAAGATGGCAGAGAAAGGACAAGAGAACGGAAGTTCATGTTTTTCTTTGTTTGTTGTTTTAATTCAGAGCAAATATTCAGCAAGTGACATGCTGCTTATATATACATACATATATATATTATTATTCCCCCCCCTCGAACACAGCACATTCTGAAGTTGCCAGTTAATGAAGAAATCTCTGGCCCTGCAGGTGCACATGTGCCCAAGTGAACACAGGCGCTTCATGGTGTCATCAGGTGTCAGGAGGGAAGATGGAAGGTGTTTTCTCCTAGGACCCAACCCCTTTATCAATAATGCAATGCCAATTACTCTGGAGACCATTCTTTACTCTGCCGGGATGGGAAACTTCATTCTAGGGCTTTTTAGAACAGCATTTATAATCAGCCACACCAATGAGATTTTAAAATGCAGAGTGCATCATTTCTTGCTGGTAATTTTGCTGATATGTGGGCTGACTTTCTAAGTTTGAGATTTCTAAGTCAGGTGGATGGAGAAAAGATGCACGAGCACAAGAACTGCTCTTTCAGGACACTACAGGCTTCAGGGGAGGTGACAGCTGAGGGCCCTGGCACTCCAGAATGTTCAGCCTTAGTTTCAGAAAGAGCTGCAGACTCCTATGAACGTATGGAACAAACCAACTTAGATCCACGGGCAGCCCAGGAATTGGGTTCTTGTATTGCTTCTTCCAAAGCCTTTTACTCACTTCAATCAATGGCTCAATGACCAAACATCTGGGTCTCTGGGATGTGACATTTTTCTTTCCTGAGAAAACCCTTTGGTCTCTTCTTGGATAGCAAAAGTCTTAAATTCAGCCGTGAGAGCCCAGCTCAGACACCCTGGAGAGGACCGCTTGCTTCTGTTTGCTCCTGTTGCATTTTGTTTGTAGGTGGCGGCAACTTGGCAGAGTGGGAATCATTCTGGCTTTACAGAAGGTGGGACCTGGGTTTGAATCACAGTCCTGGAGATTACCGGCTGTGCAGCTTGGGGCAAGTTATTAATATTTCATCTCTCAGAACCTCTTCTGCAAAATGGGGATGCTAATGTCTACCTTGCCTCGAGGAATGGCTAGAGCATAATCTGTTACTAATGACGACATGGATGAGCTGACTGGTACACAGTAAATGTTCAGTAAATGGAGTCCAACCTAGTTCTTAATATAGGACCAACCCACTGTGTTGTGATTACTTGCTTAGAGGTCCATTTCCTCATTGGGAAATCCATTATCTGAAGGAAAAGCATAGACATAGCTCCTCTTTTTGAATAACCCTAGCGCCTAATGCAGAGCTGGGCATGCACTCGGTTTGAAAAATATTTGCACTATTGGGACCTGATCAAACTAAAGAGCTTCTGCACAGCCAGGAACACAGTAAGTAAGGCAAGCAGACAGCCATCAGAATGGGAGAAGATTTTTGCAGGTTATGTCTCTGACAAAGGTTTAATAACC
>NW_003852439.1:12157691-12180476 GCF_000181295.1 Otolemur garnettii | reverse complement strand
CATCTGCACATGTGTATAAGGACTGGAATTAACCAGTGCCTGGCATGGGCATGCAGTAGGTGCTTAATAAGTGTTTGCTTTTATGAAGGAAGGAATAAATGAACAAACCAAACCACAACTAAATATTCAGGGATTTAAATAGAAATCAAATCCAAGGGCTTTGTGATTTCCCACAGAGAGAATAAAATTCCCCAAAACCCTCTTGCTAGAAGCAGCTTGCATCAGCTCACAGCAGAACAACAATGTTAAATTATTGCTTAACTACTTCTCATATGATGATCCCTGCATCTCACCAGGAAAATCATCGCCATTCTCTCGGTGCCGAGAACAGCTGCAGTTAACATGTTTGGGGCGCCTTTCAAACACGATTCTCTCTAACAAGTCTCAACTTGATTTCGGTGGCTGCATTTCCTTGTCACTCTGGAGAGCGCTCTTCAGGAAACTGACACACAAAATCCATGATTCAGGGAAGAGATTCACCATCCACCTGCAGGCAGGAGGGGCCTGAATGGTATCGGCACAGGGAGGGTAGGGGTGCATGGGGGTGGGCATGCCTCTGGGTGAGGTTGGCAGCCCATATCTGTCCAGCGCGAAGGCCTGGTGACTCTTGGCTTTTAGCAGAGACAGCCTGGGGAATGCAGATGTGTACTATAAAGCCGACACATCGATTTCTGATTCTGGTCTGTGGGTAGAAAGCAGGTCCTCAATGCTGAAATGACAACAGGGCTGCACTGGACCTGTTCAGCTGATGGCCCTGGAATGAGATTGCTGGGGTTCTGCAGGCTGCGGGGATAGCGTTGCCATGTAAGATACAGGATGCTCACTTACTTACCTTTGAGTTTCAGATAAACTATATATATGAGCACATACGAACACACATGAATATATGTATATGCCGTGTGTGTGTGTGTAGGTGTATCCCAACACTGAAAGGGATATATTTATGCTAAATAAATATCTGTTATCTGAATGTCTGGTTGTAGGTGTTCATCATACACTCAAGTATATGCATGCACCCTGCAATTTTGCTTGCCACATCTGGCAACCTTCTGTGGGAGAGACAAAGAAAAAAAAGTTGTTCCCTCAGGTCCTCCCTCACTTCAGAAGACCCCATGAAGAGAGGAAGAGGTGGGTGGGTGGATGATTTAGAGAGTGAGGTTGCCTGAGTGGCAGGGCAGGCTTGTAGTTATAAGGGTGCTCCCCGGATCCACCTCGGTGGGTTCAAATCCTGGCTCTTCTGCTCCCCTGCTATTGAATCTGAGCAAGTTCCTTCTCCACCTCCTGCCTCCGTTTCTTCATCCATCAGATTGGATGGGTAGCGATCACAGGACCTACTTTACATGTTGTTTGAGACAATTCAGGGGAATCATCTGTGTAAAATGTTTGCTGTGATGCCTGGAAATCGCTCAGTTGATGTTATGCTGTGCCATGGTTATTATGGGGACCCTTACAGCTCAATGGGGGTGGGGGGAGTTGCCTGCAGCAGAAGTCAATTTCCCCTGATTCTCTAACCCAGGGGCCAGCAAACTTTGGCTGCTACCTATTTTTATGGACAGACCTGGCCATTCACCTACTTATCATCCACAGCAGCTTTCTTGGTAGGGCAGAAGTGAGAGGTTGCCACAGAGATTGGTTGGCTTGAAAAGCCTCAAATATTTGCTATTTGGTCTGAGACAAAGTTTTCTGACCCCTGCTCTAACCACCAGTTTTCCTTTCCCATTGTTGCTGTTAAAAATTACCCCAGATGCAATAGCTTCAAACAATACAAACTTATTCCCATACATTTCTGAAGGTCACAAATTTAAGTTTTGCTTGGCAGGATAGAATGAAGGAGTTGGCAGGGCTGTGCTCATCCCAAGGCTCCCAAGGAGCATCCTTCCTTTCACCTGTCTGGCTCCTAGAGGCCACCTGCATGCCTTGGGTTGTGGTCCCTTCCTCCCGTCTTCAAAGCACATCACTCCCACCTCTGCCTCCACCATCACATCACTTTCTCTCATGCTCCCTGCCTTCCTCTTGTTAGGACTACTGTGATTCCATTAGGCCACTTGGGAAATCTAGGATAAGCTCCCCTATCTCAAGATCACATCTGCAAAGTCCCTTTTGACAAGAAAGGTGACACAGGTTTGGGGGATGTGGACATATGTGGATGTCACTATTCAGACTCTTACATCCACCCACCAAGGTTCTCAGAGAAGGTGGAGACCATGCCTCACTCCAATCATAGCCCCGTTAATGAACCCTGATTAACCTGCAGAGTGTGACAGGGTGGGGTCCCCTTTAGGCCTTCATGTCTAGTCCATGCCTCAGTTATGAACTGAATGTCTGTGTCCCCCCAGAATTCACATGTTGAAATCCTAACCCCCAAGGTCATGATATTGGGAGGTGGGGGCCTCTGGGAGGTGATTAGAAGGTGGAGCCCTATGATGGGTTTAGGAACCCAGAGAGCTCCCTCATCCCTGCCACTGAGGACTCAAAGAGAAGTTGCTGTCTATGAACCAAGAAGAGGACCCTGGCCAGACGCTGAAGATGCCAGCACCTTGATCTTGGACTTCACAGCCTCCAGAACTGTGAGAAAAGTATACTTGTTATTTAGGCCATGCAGTCTGGGGTGATTTTGTTATAGCAACCTGAATGGAGAAGGCAGTCCCTTCTAAAGTAGTACCCTCTTCAGCATCCTTGAAAAGTAGCAACCAAGTCTCAGGAACACCCCCAAAGGCAAGAGGCTCAGGGCCCTGACAACAACCAAAGAGCTTAGAAGAGATCAGGAATTTGGAATCAAGGGGGCGGGGATCTTCTACAGGAAGACCGCTGACAGCCCAAGCTCTCCTGTGGTGCAGGCCCTGCCCCTCAGCATCTCTGAGAGGGGCTCCCCCAGGTTTTGCCAGCAAGTTTCCCATGATGGGGAACTTTCCACCTCCCCAGGTGGGCAGCACAGTCCACACTGGGGCCTGTGTGCTGTCAGAGGGCTCCTTCCTCTCCTTCCCTCACACACCCCCCTCCAGGTGGTGCTGACCCAGGGCCTCACTTCTAAGCCCCTCTGACATCTTTCTGCACATGCAAAGCCCATAGTCTCATCCTAGTAGCTACTTCCTTTATCCCCATCTTTCCTTCTAGAGCTCTGTGTTTGTGCACACACCATGACAACCCTGAGAGAGCCATGTCCCTGGTGTTCCCAGGGCATGGGGTGGGAAGGGGTGCAGAGCCAGACTCCCCTGGAGAGTCAGCATAGGAATATCTCCTACTCCAGGAGGCACAGCCTCCTCTGGGGCCCCCAGCCTCGTCCCAGGCACTGTCAGACGCCAGAGAGAGGGGGCGGCTGCTCTGGGAGTGGCTTTGTTCTTCCAGACTCTTAGAAGAGCTGTCTGATTCACTGCTGTGCAGATGTGCTGCCTCTGGTTCAAGTGAGGACAGGGCCGCAGGGACGCGGGGGAAGTGAGATTAAGCTGGAACTGAGATGCCAGAAAACTGTCCTATATTTGTCACTGGGTTCCTGACACAGTGTCCAGGACTATTTCTAAAACACAGTGGGGACCTAATGACTCTTAGTTGACTTTGGATGTGAAGAATTGAGGAGGGGAGTGTTGCTGAGTTAGATAGTAAACGGGATTTAAGCAATGGACTAGGAGTGCCTTGGTCACTATTCCCAGGTCTTGCATGGTCTCTGGCACACAGGGAAGGTCTACCTTAGTTTCTCTGTCTTATTTGCTCCTGGGGTTACCAATGAGACTGAACTAGTCAAGAGGATGACTTCCAGGGAGGACATTTTCTCAGAAAGCAGTTCTTCAGATAAAAGGAGTCTCAAGAAGAAAAACCACTTCCTGCCTTGAAACACAGTAGGAGGCTGTGATGCCTGCGGCTGTGGCAGCCATTTTGTGATCATGAGACCACAGCTATGAGGCTGAAAGTGACTGTCTTGAGGGAGGTAAAGCAAAATTATAGAGCAGAGCTCAGATTCTTGATGCTGTTAAACTAGCCCTGAAACCGTTAGACTCCAGCCTTCTTGTTGAGTGAGATACTTAGTGCTTGATTAATAAGCCTTTGTTGGCCAGATGTGTTGTTTGTACGTTAGAGCAGTTCAGATTAAAGCACCACTTAATAAAGGTTTCCTGAGTTGTACAGGAAGGGTTTATGGAAAGTCCTCTTTTAGTTGATCGGGACCATGTAATGCCAAAAGGATGCTTTAATGGCTGGGGAGAGAGCTGAAGGGGCTAAGGCCATAAACTGAGAAAATGGCTCTTGGTAGAAAGTAGGTCCTGAACAAAACTGTCAACTTCTGTCAACCAGAAATATTAGATTTCTGGTTCAGATTTTCTGTGATCGTTTGGTAAGACTTGATTTTTCCCTTGCAAGTATTAAGCAGAGAGTGGAAAAATGTACTGGGGGGCTAATCAAAACATGGTGATGCAGGGGAGCTGGCTAATTCAAAGAACTCTGAGCTCTGATGCGTGGTTTCTCATCTTAGCACTGTTGAAATCTGGGGCTGGATAATCACGTGCTGTAGGACCTCCCCTGTGCATTATACGATGTTTATTAATATCCCAGCCCTCTACCCACTGGACATCAGGAGCACTATCTGCCAAGCTGCGATATCAAAAATGCTTTCAGATGTTGCCAAATGTCCCCTGGGGTGCAAACTTTCTCTGCAGATGGGAAACAGACTTCTTGAAGTAATCCTGAGCAAGGAAACGAACTCCTTGGGGCTTCCCTTTCCTCATCTGTACAATGGGAAAATAAGAGCACCACTTCATGGATTGGCCTGAGAGTTCACTGAGGTACTCTGTAAAAGTGCTCAGTCAGTGCTAACAGTTATTACGGTTTACTTCATTACTGCTTTTTCTTTTTTTTTTTTTTCCGGAAGCAGATTTTGTTGTGCCCGAATTGTGACTTAGCTCTCACCAATATTAGAGCTGAAGGGAATGTAAATATTCATTGATCCAAGCTCCCATTTTACAGAAGGAGAGAGAGAAAGTGACTAGGACAAAGTATAGTAAGTAAACACCAGCTCCGGAACCAGAGTCTGTAGGTGTCTCGAACGCTACTCCTGTGTGGCCTCCTTCTGAGACAGCAGCCTCAGCCAGTCTTCCCAGGTGTCTGACCCAACCTCCAAAGGACCCTCCACTCAGCCAACTCAAAAGGATTTACTGAGAACAGACTTTTGTGCCAGACAATGTGATCAATCCCAAGGATACAGTGATCAATAAGATAAGCAGAGCCCATTCTGCCCTCAGGGAAGCCTGGCCAGGATAGCCAGTGTCACATCATACAGGTGATTATTGATGAGGCACACTTAAAAGCTCAGATGAGCACCAGGAGCCCCCCAAGGCAAAGGAGGCGGCTGGCATGAGCCATTCCGCTGCTGGGTGAGCTGTTTGTCTACCTCCCCCAGCCCCGACACAGGGAGTGGGTGGTTACTGGTCAGGCTGGGAATCATGGTAAGGCTGGGGTTTATGCAAACTCTGAGACAGCATGTCTCTGAGTCAGGTTTTGAACTGGGACAAAAGGT
Source organism: Otolemur garnettii (assembly GCF_000181295.1). Classification (NCBI taxonomy): domain Eukaryota; kingdom Metazoa; phylum Chordata; class Mammalia; order Primates; family Galagidae; genus Otolemur; species Otolemur garnettii. The sequence continues at coordinate 12,174,973 of NW_003852439.1, read as the reverse complement.
GAACAGGACAGCCAATAAGATCCCTTAGGATTCTGCCAGCTGGAAAAACCCTCATCTTAATTTATTATTCCAGGACCCTTGGGTGCACCTTGAGTGTATTTCAGGCAGAGGGAGAAGTTTGTGTACAGTGACAAAACCAAGAGGATTCTAGGAGGACAGGGACCTAGGAAGTGTGAGCACAGGCCCCACAGGGGTGGGGGACAGTTGTGAAGGTGACAGGAGTCCGGGGGGGTTTGGAGCAGGGCAGAGGAGGGGTCAGTGATATAGGCCAGAACTGTGGACCGGGTCCTTAGAAGAAGGGGCCTCTGAATCATGTCAGGGAACATGTGCTCTTCAGCAGGTGACCAGGAAGCATGGGCTGGCTTCAGGGAAGAGCTCCCACAAAGAGCACCTCCCTGGCTTCCACATGGGCGTGGCCTGGAGGCAGCGAGGCTGGAGACCAGGAGACCAATCAGGAAGCTGGAGCTGAGATCCTTGGGAGAGAAAGAGGCCACCTGGTCTGGTGCAGAGCCCTGGGCTCAGCAGGTGCTTCTGCTCACCAGGGGACATTTGTCACTGTGGGGATATTTATGGTTGTCATAGCTTGGCAGGGGGCCGCTCCGGGCATCTGGAGGGTGGAGGCTGCCAAATGTCTGGTGGTATACCAACAGCCCCCAAACCCCAAGGGGCAGAGAGTGAAGAATCCTGGGGTCGAGGTGGGAGACTCGGTATAGATCTCAGATATGACTGGAAGACAGAAGTGGCAGGACATGGTGATGAGCTGGATGTGAAGGGCGGAGAGGAAGGAAGGATCAGGGACACTCCCTCGACTGAGACGGGGAGCCCAGAGTGGGGTGGGGTAGGATGGGCTGAGGATAAGTGCTTCCTCTGAGACCTGCTGAGGGTTTATTCAGGAGGGACATAGCCTCATAGCTCCTGCACGGCCTGGGCAGAGGCTCCTGGCAGCTCCCCCATGCCCCAGGCTGAGTTTCTCTGGGCCTAACGGTCCATCTGGGCCTCTGGGTTCCCCTCCCACGGGGCTGGCTCCCCTGGGCCCAGCCTTGCCCCCAGCTGCAGAGCATACGGCCCCCTTGGTGACTGCCGTGGCAGACGGAGCTGCCTCCCCCTCCTCAGCTCCAGTCCCCGCACAGCCTCACGACTAATTAAACATCTGGTGCAAGCTACAATTTGCTAAATTGCCTCATACTCTAACTTCTGGCAGGGACTAATCTGAGTTCTCAACTTGAGGCCCAGAGCCTCCTCCAGGCAGCCACAGCCCCCAGGGGTCCCTTTTCTTTCCCCAGACTCCACTGTGTTCCCACCACCCAGAGGGGGCACAGAGATAGGCCGGGCCAGGTGCCTGGGACCACACTGCGGGTGGAATGGGAGCCTACAGGCATGGTTCCCCAAGGAGCTCGTAATCAATTGTCCCCCAGAAAAAGACTAGAGAAGAAGATGAATAAGTAATCAGATATAACGGCATACCAAATTGAGTTTAATCAAGAACTAAAGCGGATGAGACAGGAAACACGTTTTATGGGGGTGGTGGAGAAGTGACTCTTTTCCTTATAAAACCTTGAGAAAGGAGGGTCCAGGCAGGGCCGCTTGTCTCACAGCCCTGCAGAAACCTGGGCTTTGGGGCTGTGCTTGTTGGGAATGCTGATTCCTGAGCCCTGCCACTGAAGGTGCTGATTTTGCAGGTCCGAGAGGGGCCCAGGAAGCCAGACCCTTTTAAATCTATAGACCAGTTATGGTCTGACAACAGGAGGATGGAAGTACTCAAATCCCTGTTTCTCCTTTGAGCCTCCCAATCCGCCTTCCTGAGAATGAATCAAGATGAGTAACGCTGCTTCCTACAAAGCTGATCGCTGAGTCTCCAGGCCCCGCAAGGCTGGGGGTTGTCCTAGCAAGCCCTGCTCTTCCCCCTCCCACGTGGTGGGGTGCATGCCCATTGCTGGTGGTGCCTGCTCATTCCTCTGTGCACGGCTCAGCTGTCCTCCCTTTCAGCTTCCCAAGGCTGGGCCAGGTGATGTCTGTAACCTTACAGCCCCATTATATTCTTGTGTCATCACACTCCTTCACGTAGATGTGCCAAATAGAACCATCCCACCTCTTCTCTTGAGAAGCAGGATTCACAGGAGGCCCCGCTTAGCAAACATACCTCAAAGCTAGAGTCACTTGGTGACACGCCCAGGCCTGAGCTCCGAAGACACAGATCTGAGGTGACACTTCCTGTCCCCATTCCAGTATGCATTAATTCTTTTTGCCTCCAAATAATACATAATACATAAGAGACTTCAATCTTCCCTAAATTATATTAATTTGAACAAGTCCTGGACTGAACACCAAAAGGCTAACCAAGCTGAGAAACAAGACAGACAAAATCTCTCTCTCCCTCCTTCTCGATTTGCCAACATCAGACATTTCAAGGATCAACACACATGTCCGTTCTTGATTTACGGATCACAAGTCATCCTTATCTTTCAATTAAAGGAGACATTCTAAGAGTGTCTTAATTGGTAACATTGTATCAGCTCAGTCACCTTCATAATTGCAGGGTACAAAAGTGGACTGCGTCCTCGTCCTTCACTTTAAACCTCCTGCAGAATTTGTAGTACAGATATTATCCCTGGATTACTAAGTTATGACAAGATGTCACCTTCTTTTACTGTGAGACTTGTTGATGAAGACGACTCTGGAATGGAGTTCTGATGCAGAGTCTTGGACTCCCCCCCCCTTCTAGAGGTCTGTGGACACCTTGAAATTGTATGGAAGGTTGTGCTTATGCATTTAGGGGGGGTGCTGGCTTTCACTAGATTCTCATAAATATCTGCGTGGCCCTGAAAGGGAGTGAACCACCATTGGAGAACATCTTTCTCAGGGATTTTGACAGCAGGATGACCTTTGAGGAGCCTTTAATGTTATCCTTTGCTGCAAGTCTTCACGTAACTCTCCAGAGGTACACACACCCTTTCCTGCCCTGGTCCAGGAGAGCTGCAAGATAGGAAGCTTGGCTTCCACAATATCTCTGCTTCTAAGACCCAGACCTAGACCCAGTTTTCTATCTCTGCTAATTCCATGGCACCTTGGTGAAGAAGCCACTGGACATTGTCTAGGTTCAGCTAAATGCCCCAAGGCTGTACACCTGCCCTCACCGGGCTTGTTGAGAGAGACATCATTAATTCGAATTACCTGACAATGCAGCTACCACGTATTATAGACCGTGTGCCAAGCTGTGAGCTCAGCATTTCATACGTAATATACTGTCTAATCCTTGCAATAGCTCCAAGGCCTGGGACTAATATTAATCACCACTTTGCACTGAGGAAGCTAAAGTGCGGAGAAAGCCGGTAATCACCCCAAGGACACACAGCTAGGAAGTGGCAGAAGAGCACGGCCCCTGCCTGCTGCAGGCTTCCTTCTAGAGATTCACTCTCCTCTACCCCATTATCCAAAGAGGTCTGGGAGTAGTTTCTCTGCCTTAAGTCTTGCTTCAGAAGGGTCTGGGGTAGGATCTGAGCTACCCCAAATCTGCTGGGCTCCAGCCTCCCCATTAGATCTTTCAGGTTATATGTGGCCCAGGTGACTTGGCTTCCTGCCCACCTAGTTCTATTTCTCCGTTGCCAACCCAGTTCTCTCCTGAGCCCTTATCTGGGCCCTGCCTCATCAGTGCAGGGTCTCAGACCATAGCCTGTTGGTGGCTGGTGTCATCCTTCAGCCAAATAGACATGCTTTTCCTTGAGGATTAAGGCTCTGCCGCCTGTCCAATTTTTCCATGCACTGATACACATTTTTTGAGCACTTACTATTTACCAGAGCCCATTTTAGGCAGTGGACACATCCACATCTTGGGCTGAACAAGATCCAAGCATGGGGTCCCCTATCTATATGAGCTTATACAATCACCTACTCTGTGACGTGTACTGATGTAGGTGTTTGTGTCCCTGTGGGTAAGGTGGGGACAGATGTTCAACTAGCCAACTAACACATTAGCAAGATTAACTGACATAAGGGCTACAAAAGAACCACAGAGTCAGGGGATATGAAAGAGGGGCAGGTGAGATGGTAGGGGACCCCTGGCCAGGAAGGTGAGATGAGACCAGAACTCCTAGCAGACGCCAACCTTTCTATGCACTCAGGGCAGCGAAGGCAGTTTGCAGACTCTAGGCTGCTTCAAGATGACGGTTTGTGTTTTCAGAGCCATGAGACAGGTTGGGAGCACAGTGTGGTGAGGATGTAGATGTTCTAAGGGCAGTGGGGAGTCGCAGAGCGGGCACTGGCATGACGTGAGCTGGGACCAAAGGTCATTCTTGCTGCTGTGTTTCATCGTCCCAGGGGTCTCCCCTCACCTCTGAAATCAGACCCACAACTATTGACACCCCCGAACAGAGCTACAAGTCAGCACTCTTGCCTGGATGTGGTCCCTCTCCTCCCAGTGGTCACATCCACAGTCCTGGCACCCATAAAATCCTCCTTCCTGCATCAGCTAGGCTGTGACAGTCACCACACTTTCAAATTCAACAATCTTGCCAGGCTTCAGAGTGCCTGTTAGACAACTGTATTGCCTACACTGGGCTAACATCACGTCCACTGCCACTCTGATTGTAAAGGGCACAGGAAGGCTGGACAGAGTGGGCAGGGGTCCTACTGACTGTACCCAACTACAAAATTCACAGTCTTTAATACAATCTGCAATCAGCCGGCTGACCTTGGACCCCAGATGTCACCATATCAAGGACAGTTCTCAAGTGTTCACAAGTTCCCAGGTGCCGGACAATCCCAGCCTGAAGAAAAATGGTAATTTGATGTTTTTGAAACTCCGCAAGGAAATGTCAGGCACCTTTGAATACGGCCCATGAAGGAACCAGAAACAAGAGGAGGAGAAAGGCAAACAGCCTCAGGTCCTGGTCCTGGGGGTGTTTTCCAAGCTTCCTATGCCATAAGTCATCTCAGGAAAAAAAGAAAGTGTTTGTTTCCCCTTTGAACAAATGAAGGTTTTTCCAAAAGGTTCCAGTTTCTCTTTGATTCTGTGGTTGCCGTTGATGGCATTCAAAGGCCTTTGGGTAACAGGTGCATTTCAAATGAGTGGAAATAACAAATAAATTGGATCTAGGATTTACGGCATTAGCAATGTCTTTGTTCTCCCTCGTCAATGCCTGGCTCGGAGGCAGCAGATTTACACATCCCCCCGGAGCCCACAGAGACCCTGGGCAGGGGGTGCTCCTACAGGGAAAAGAGGAGGAGTGCATGAAGGGAGGGAGGAGGGGAGGGAGACCGCCAGGACCCTCACACAGAACGCAACACATAAGCTTTTTTTTTTTTCAATCTCCCAGAACACTTGAAACTATAGTTAAACTTCCATGACACACTTAAATTATGTTGATCAAAAAAGAAGAGCAAAAAAAAAGAATATACTTATTGTGCTTTGAAATTCTTTGGAAAATAATTTAATTAATGATCTTAGAACTTTTGCAGCACACCTAAGGTCCTCTCCTGGCCCACCAGTGTGCGCGGCATGTCAGTGGGAAAGCAGTGTGCCACCCCCGCATCCCTACCTGACACGACCGTCTGGTCCATGTCACCCTTACTTCTTCCCTGGGTGGCTTCAGCAGCTTCCTTGCTTTGCCCCCTCTGATCCATTCTCTACACAGTCACCAAGATGATCTTTTCAAAATGCACAGCTCATCATGTGACTCCCCTGCTTAAAACCCTTCCCTGGCTTCCTGTGGTGTCCAAGATGACCCCTGGGTGCCTGGCTGTGGCCTCCAGCCCCTATTTTTCTTTTTCTTATTTATTTATTTATTTATTTATTTATTTATTAAGACAGGCTCTTATCTCACCCTGTCACCTCAGCTACAGTGCAATGGTGTCACCATAGCTCACTGCAATCTCAGATGCCTGAGCTCAAGTGATCTTCCTTGCCTCAGCCCCCCTAGCAGCTGGCACTACAGGTGGGTAGTGCCTGGCTAGTTTTTCTATTCTTTGTAGACACAGGGTCTCACTATGTTGCTCAGGCTGGTCTTCAACTCTTGAGCTCAAGCAGCGATCCTCCTTCCTTGGCCTCTCAGAGTGCCTGGATTATAGACATAAGCCACCACATCCAACCTCTCCCCACTGCCTTCCATATTTGGAAGGAGCAGGCAGCTTCTGAGAGGGTTGTCAGCAACTTCCTTCCTGGCACACAAGCCTTTATGTGGTTCTCTCCTCTTGAGTATCAGCTGGCCCTAGAGACTTGCCTCTAAGTAACAGAACATAGTAAGAGTGAGAGGCCGTGAAAGCAGCTCCTTCCCAGTTGAGCCTTCTCATGTCTACAGATCTGGATGACACGCCCCGACTTCAGCCTGTAGGAAACCCTGAACTGAGGCCTCAGCTAAGCCACTCCTAGGTCCCTGCCCACAGAAACTATGAGATGGTAAGTGTTGCTGTTCAAAGTCACTCAGTTTGGGGCTAGTTGTTGTACAGCAGCAGGCAACTAATGCATCCAGCCACCTCATTCCCCTTTCACCTAGACTCGACCATACTCACCCTCACCCCGGGATCCTTCACATGCTCCAGGCTCAGCTAAAATGCTCCACTCACAGTCCTCACATGGCTGCAGCTTTTTTTTTTTTTTTTTTTTTTTTAGTTTTTGGCCAGGGCCGGGTTTGAACCCCCCACTTCTGGTATGTGGGGCTGGTGCCCTACTCCTTAAGCCACAGGCACCACCCAGCCTTTTTATCTTTTATTTTTAGACTATGATGTCACTTTCTCAGACCTGAATAGAGACCCACCCACCCTTATACCTTTTTCTTATTTATTTCAGAATAATATATGAGAGTAAAAGTAATACAATGTTTGCATTTGTTAGGTAGAGTCCAAGTTGTAATTAAGCTCTTCACCCAGGAGGTGTGTCCATTAGGTGGGAGCACACCAGTCCCCCTCCCTCTTTTCCTCTCTCCCCTCACTCCTCTCCTCTGCCCCTTACTTGAATTTAATTGTATTTTTCTCTTATGTAAGTATGTATTTGTTTCATATTGGTATTGAGTACATCGGATATTTGTTTTCCATTCTTGTGATACTTTACTAAGATGAATGTTCTTCAACTCCATCAGGTTAATAAAAAAGATGTGAAGTCTTCATCTTTTTTATGGCTGAATAGTATTCCATGGCATACATATACCACAGTTCGTTAATCGATTCATGGGATGATGGGCTCTTGGGTTGATACCCATTTTGGTGATTACCATTATTCTTTAATATCCTGTTCATTCCCTTTATAGCTCATACCATAGTTAATGACTATAAATTGTTTATTTATGAGTTAAATGACTCTCTCCAACACCTGGGTGGATGGATGGATTAGATGGCTAGATGGCTGAATGGATGGATAGAAAGTTAGATGGATGAATGGACAGATAGAGTGAAGGAAGAGCAATATACACACACTAGTGTCCATCAGAAGAAGATGGACATCATATCAAGGAGACTTGGGTAAGGGACATTTAAACTTAAAGCAAGAGCTGCCAACTAAAGTTTAATTGGAAAACAGCCACCTCATTTATTCTCATACTGTCTGTGGCTACTTTTACACCATAGCAGAGATAAGTTGTTGGGATGGAGACTCAAATAGTTACACAAGTGGAGCCTCAAATAGTTACTATCTGGTCATGTTCAGAAAATTTTTGATGACTTTTGATCTAGAGGGAGAGAATTCTTGAGGTGAGTGAAAGCTGCCTTCAAGTCTTGTGTAGAAGTAGAATAGGAGTTGTTGTGTGTAGTCTTACAAGATCAGAAAACGGGATGTCTAATGTGTGAGAGAGAGGTGGAAGTAGGGTCAGTAGGAGAAACAATATCCATAGAGTCCCAGAAGCCCCCACAAAGAAATAGGCTTTGCTGGGAGATGGCGAGCCCTTTGTCAATGGAAGTATACTAAGAAAAGCCACACAACCACTTCCTGGAATGTTGCAAAGATAATCTAGCATTACATCCATGATTTAGAACTTTTTGGCTTGTCCCTGCCATGAACTCCTTCAGAAGTCAGCTGAAACCATGGCTCAGAAAAATGTGTGCAAAAAAGCATAAATAATAGATGTGGAACCATGAAATGGACTTATGTTAAAATATAGACATAAAATAATTATAATAGAACAATATGTATGTGCTTTTTAATTAACATGATAAATAACATGCTGTGGTAAATCTAATAACTACCAGTAACTTCAAAGTAGAGATCAACAAACTATTGTCTGAAGGCCAAATCTGGCCCACTGTTTGCACTTGTAAATAAAGTTTTATTGAAACATAGCAATACCCACTTGTTGACACATCATCTGCAGTTGCTTTCATGCTAAATGTTAGAGTTGAATCATTGAGACACTGATTATATGGGCCATAATACCAGAAATATCTCCTACCAGTTCCTGGTCTGAAATGTTTGCTAATATCTGGCACAAAGGACTTATGATATACAAACCATTGTAACATGGTTTAAAAATATCTTGGATGTGTATTGGTGACAGTCATAAGTACTACTAATACTATTGTGTTGTAATTCACACTTAAAGGGAATAGTAAATTTCAGAGAAATGTCAAAAAAAAAAAAATTAAGGGAAGGCGGGAATGTGGAATGACTCCTTAATGGGTACTGGGCTTTATTTGGGGTAGACAATGGTGATGGTCGCACAGCGCTGCGAATGTACTTAATGCTCCTGAATTATGCACTTTAAGTTGGCTGATATGGCAAATTTATGTTATATGTTTTTTACCGTAAACAATGCCCTAGAAAAAGATGATATTATTTTTTCAAACTCAAGTTTATGGATCCCATAAATTCCAAGTGAAAACCTCAGCCAATTATCTAGACATTTCCTTCCAACCTTATGGTTAGTGATTTCTGGCCCAGCTTGGAAAAGTGCTGTGATCTCATTTAGGAAGTGGCTATGGGGCAAGTGAGTCTGCATAGGGCCTACTCATGCTCTGAACCCACGTCCCTGCACCTTCCTTCCCCCGGGTGGAAGGTTGCCTTGCATTACCACATTGCACTCTACAGTAGTTAAGTGGCATATTTGAGGTCTAGCAGACTATGTGTGCACAGCTGGGGCTTAAACCTAGGCAACCAGGCTCTGGAGTCCACGCACTTAGCTACCATAACAAACTCTCTTTAATTCCTTCCAGCTTTGGTATTCTAGGAGTCCAAGTTCTCGGCTAAAATCTCCAGGCCAAGGAGTGGCAAGCTCAAGAAGACAGCACAGTGGGATCCCTCCTCTCACTTTTATGCTGGGACGAGGGTGTTGACGCTCGTAGTGAGGAGGCAGACACAGAGCCCACTCAGAAGATCCTTTAGCACACAAGGTCAGAAGGAAACACACAGTAGTGTGTCACAGGTATCCCCCAGGAAAGGGCATAAAAGGATACATCACCTGGCCCACCTCAGGACCCAGGGATGGGGGCCAGACGCCTAGGGTTGGTTAGTATTCTGCCAACTGCACAGCGGCCCCGAGACCTCTGAAGCCACCAGGCTCAGAGTGTGCAGTTATCACGTGGAAAGCAACGTCTGAGCCCGCAGCCTAGGGAGAGAGAGGCCTCAGATGCCCTGTGAAGGCAGGATGCCTAATTGTGGAACTCAATTTTGTTTTCATAGGAATCAATTTGGAGGGATTTTCATTTTCAATTATTCAACAACATCCAATTTTCCTTCCACACCTCAGCCAGACAGGAGGAGAGAAATTGCATATGTCAATCACTCCAGAAAGTCGCTGACCAGCCAGAAGTCGCCTGCAGCCCCCTGCATGGGGGAGAGTGTGACTGGGGCCCTGGGAATGTGCCCTGGCTTTTCTGAGACAAATGGAGACACCAGATGGCCTTTTGCCCTGGCCTCCAGGATACTGCCTGGCACTTATTCTCCTTGTCAAGCAGGGAGACAGACAATCTCCATGCCAGCAGAAAGGACACACTTGGGGAACTGGAGGAGGGGACAGCCCCTTCCTCCTGCACAGTCTCCCACCACCTCTTCATCCCTCATCAAGGGGGAGGGTCCTCGTGAGTGACAGAGACATGGTAGCCAGGGAACACGGGTGCAGACTTTAGAGCCCCCCTCCTGCTCTCTCTATGACCCTGAGAAAAATAATCTAATCATCCCAAACCTTGGCTTCTTGCTTCTCCATGTGGCTGTGAGCCCTTCTGGCTCCAAGGCCCAGAGAGGTTAAGGAACTCGCTCAATTTCCTTCACTAGTTAGCAGCAGAACCTGGACTTGTAAGCAGGGCGTCTGGCTGCAAGACCTCGTCCTTAACTCCTACGCTGTAGAGGGCAGTGCCTGACACATATTAGGCTCCAGGTAAACAATATAACTATTCCCCCCGGGAGAGCGCTTTGCATGCTCTGCCACCTTGGGTTATGACTCTGCTGGCTGGTTGGCCTCTGGGGGCAGGAGCCGCCTCTTACTTCCTACACCTGCCACTTGGCATTTATTAGTTCCTGTCTTCCACCCCTTGACTCACTTCCAGCATAGTCACCAAGTGCCAGCTCCGTGTGGTAGGCCTTGTGCCAGCAGACATGATGACCAAGTGAGCAGGCATTCATTCTCCCATTGCACAGATATCTGGCTGCCCTCTCTGTGCTGGTGACTCTCACCACCCTCTGGGATCCACAGTGGATGGTGCAGGTAATGGGCATGTGGGAGGGTTGGCCATGCTCATGCTAAAAGGGATAGAGCTCTAGGTGGGGTGCATTCATGGGCTCTCCCTGGTAATAGCAATACAAAAGATAAGCAAGGTCTGTAGATCTGCTGTGTAGTGTAGTTCCTACAGATATAAATTCTAGGTTGTTTGCTTAAATTATCCCATCATTTCAAACTTTCATTATTTCTTTATGGTAGGTGAATAAACAACTTATGAAAGGGCTGGAGGGAACTAAGTAGGCCCAAGTTACCCTTCTGCCTCCTGCCACATGAGGACACAGAGAGCCGCCGTGGCAGCAGAGAGCAGCCCTCACCACACGTGGAGTCTGCTAGTGCCTTGATCTGGGATTTCTCAGCCTCCAGAAACGTGAGAAAATAAATTTCTGTTCTCTATACATTACCTACTCTCAAGTATTTTATTGTACCAGCAGGAACAGACGAAGACAAAACAACACACACACACTCAAACCAAACACATTAGTGATAATGAAAGAGGAAACTTTGACAGGTGATAAGAGATTGTCATGACCTTGATAGTGGTGACAGCTTCATGGGTATATGCTTAACTCCTAACTTGAGATGATTACATTAAACATGTACAACTTTCAATCACATCTCAATAAAGCAGCTTTAAACATGGAATGAGAGTCCCTATCCATTCTTCACCCAGCTTCCCTTAATGGAAAGAAGAATGACTTTAAGCTACATTCTTCAGTGAATATTTATTCTGCTCTAGTATTATTCTTCCGAGTACTTAAATGCTTTGCACTGAATCTTTACAATTCTGTGGAAAAAAAAAAAAAGAAAAAGGAAAACTAGTTTGGCTCCATTTTACAGATGAAAAAACTGTAGACAAAGAACTAAGTTGCTTACTCTCAGGTTTTGGGGGAGAGGGCATAGAATTGTCCACCCTGGGAGAGGACATGCTGTCACTTTTACAGTGCTCCCCACCTATTACCCCCTGCCATTAGTAAACACTTTGGAGTAGTCTGGCAGCAACAGGGCCAGAATGACGGAGAACACAGTCCTCTGTCCCAGCTGGGATGGCAAGTGTCCTGCCTGGCAGTGGCCTTGGACTCTGGCACCTGAGGCACCCCCAACATTAACTCTCAGGCAAGATGAGGAGAAAAAGACAGCAGCAAGGAGTGTTTATCCTCTCTGAATGATGAGTTTGGTCTGGGTGGGGTGGGCTGCAGGAAGCCTGGTGGGAGCAGCTCAGGACAGCAGTGTAGGGTGGGGAAGGAAGGAAACAGTCCAGCTCTTTAGGGCTAAGGGACAGCAATCCTGTCCTGCTCTTACAGGGGAGGGGGCTACAGAGGGTTACTGTGATAAGGACCACTCTAACCAAGTGGGACTTTAGGGCCAGAGGCTGGAATACTGTGTCAATCAGAAAGTGAAGAGCACTCTCAGAAATTGAAATAAAGGTTTCCTCTGATTAAGAAATTGCTGTCAAGGAGAGGGCTGGAGCTAGACTAGCTTGTTTAACTGTCTGATCCATTTAAACCCTGGTGAGGCTGAGAGAGCGCAGGAGACAGACGGGGCCACAGTGTCACCCAGGATGCTGCTAGAGGCGTGTCCCAGCGATCCAGGGTCACAGAGGAATGATCTCCTACCACTTTCTAATGGGGAAAATGTTCCTCCTCACAAGGCTCACTTTCAGGTGCCCTCTGACAACTGGCCAGCAAGGATCCAGGAAAGAAACTGGGTGGGCTGGTGGCACAGAGGGCTGGAGGATGGCTCCCCTCCCTTGTTCCTGGGAGCCTGGCAGGCCTGAGGCCCTGGTGCAGGGGAGCGGTGGCACCATGTGGATGGTCTGTCCTCACCCCACTCTGCCCACGCCCTCTGCTCCTGCCCCCCCTTCCCCTAGGATTTATACCACAGACAACCAGATTCCTTTAGCAAATGTCTGCATGCTTGATTCCATGCAACCTACCAAAGACAGAGAGCTGGGTAAGGCGGTGTGGCATAGTAGCTGAGAGAACGGACTTTGAGTCAGGCTGTGGGCAAGTTCTTTAATCCCTATCCCTGGGAGTCCAGGCTCCTTTGTCTGTAAGACAAGAAATAACAGAAACACCTGCTTCCCAGAGCTGCTAAGAGCCAGCTAAGGCCATATGCAAAGTGACCACTTGGTAACGTCGCCTGAAGATAAGGATGCCATCTCTCTGTGTCAGAGTTCCCAGTCCCGTGGGGAACAGAGTAAGCTGTGACAGGAGAGGTGAGCAGAAAGGCCGCTCCTCTCTGATGGATGGTGAGTGATGAGTGAGGAGAGGAGGTGACATGCAAGGTAGGAAGTCGGCTCTTCACGGCATAGAGGGCTTGCTAGTCATTTCTGTGGCCCCAGGGCCTGCAGGGGCAGGTTTAGCACCTATAAAAAGTACCCGGAATGTGCTTGTTAAAAGAAATGAGAGCCAAGTTGTAAAGGATGAGTGTTGTTCCCCTGGCAGGCAGAGTACACGGAAGGGCGTTCCATGTGGAGGCACAGGGTGGGCAGAAGCCTGGGGCCCTGGTTCTGATAGGACACGCCAAGTGGTTCATCCACCAAGTGGTTCATTGGTGGGACTTAAGACTCATGATAGGCAAATAAATGGCGGGTGATAAGACTCATGCTTACAGAGGACCTTGCCTTGTGAGACACAGAGTTTGCAATGCTTTTCCCGGTCACAGAAGAGCCTCTGCAGGGTTTTCAACAAAGAAGTGGCCCACTGAGGTCATGCTTTTGAGATCCCACCCCAGAGCAGGGGCAGACACGGATGGAAGCAGAAAGACCCCATAGCACCCCAGGTGCTACGGTCTGCATGATTGTGTGCCCCTAAAATTGAAACCCCAACCCCAAAGTGATGGTACCAAAGGTTAGGTCTTTGGGAAGGGATACCCTCATGAGTGGAATCAGTGCCCTTACAAGAGAGAGTCCAGAGAGCTCATTTGCCCCTTCTGCATGCGGTGTGACAGTGAAAAAATACCTATCTAGGAAGGGGGGGCAATCAATTTTGGCTGTGCACAAGCCACCCAGTCTACAGGACTTGGTTATAGCAGGAGACACGGGTGCAGATTCAGACAAGGGCGCAGCCCTGGGGGTGGAGATGAAGCAGAGAAAAGGAGAGGAGGGGATGGTGGAGATGCAAGAGGATATAAAGACAGAGTGATGCGATGTGCAGACCCCTCCATCCCGTGGTTGGAACAAGAGCGAGAAACGAGTCAAGGTGATGCATGTGGTGGGTTGAAGGGCTGTTTCCTCAGCCTGGGGTCAGCAGGGGGAAGTCCAGCAGTAGCCCTGTTGAGCATGAGGCATGTAATGGGATGTGTCCACTGGACACAGGAGTCCAGTACTTGGGAGACGTTCAGCCACAGGTGGCAAGAACCAGCCACGCTCCCATTCCTTGCTGTCCTTCATGGTCAAGACTCTCCGTTTTCTCCAAGGGTCTACCATCTTTTTCTACTTTTACCCAAAACTAACAAAGTGAAACGTTATTCAAGAATTGCCTGTCAACAGATTTTGACCATCTCTAATTCAGAAGTTCTATGTGAATTCAGAGAAGAGTTTCAGAAGGTGTGAGTAGCCTGGTGGAAGACACATTTGGGACTCAAGAGATTTTTTGATTGAAGGAAGAAAGACAGAGACCCTATGATGTTTATAGACATTCTTCCCTCCAACAGCAAGAAACAGCACCCAACAGAACATGTCTTCATGGGGGAATTTGAGAGCCACATGATACGGGCACTTGTAGGTCATGACACATAACAAAACTCAGGCTCTCCCACGTGGGAAAGTCACTTTAACTCCCTGAGCCTCAGTTTCCTCATACACAAAATGATGCCAGTGCACGTTGCCTGCAGGCCCCAGTGACTCAGAGATAGAAACCTCCTAACATGAGGCCTGGTATAGCCGGGGCTTGTGAGTTGGTGATGATGCCAAGCAGGGCAATGATCTAATGACACATTGATCAGCCTGAGGATGAAAGTTACTTAATGTCTTCGCCCATCAGACCCGTTGCCTAAATCCCTTCAAAGACCCTACTATTGCCTTTGGTGTAAAAACAAAGAGGCTTAACCTGGCCCACAAGACACGGCATTGTCTCGGCCCTGCTCACACCTCCAGCTGCCTCTCAACAAACCGTCCCTCTCTCTTCCCTCCTGCCCGGCTTCTCTCACCAAGGGGCTTGCCACGTTCCCAAACGTCAGTGAGACCTCCTGTTCCCTCACCTCTGAGAATTCTGGTCTCACTCACTCACTTCCATTAATTTCTCACTCTCTTATTCAAAAGACATTTATTTATTACCTGCTCTGTGCCAGGAAACATAAAAATTGAACTACCTGAAACTCTAACCACAAACGGGAAGAGTTCCATTATCCATCAGCACCTACCTGTCAGAAAATTCTGCCTAAAAGGAAGTGTGAAGGGGAGGAAGAGCCAAGCGGTGTCCCCTACTCCTGTTTACTTATAGCAATAGAGACATGGCTCCTTCAGAAGTGCCCATCCCGAGGCACACACACACGGGGGGTGGGGGATCCAAATTAGATTATAAAGTGTGGAGGGAATAAAGGAACCTGTGTATCCTTAGCTGAACCCCAAATGGGGTTTTTCTGGATTTTGTGAGATTTACCAGAAGGTGGGTGGATCTCCTGCTCGGGGTGTTTATTTGCATGGGAGGAAAAGAGTCTGGGAGAAAAAATATTTTTGTGTAAATGCTCAAGAAAGAAGCTAATACAGAGAGGACAGAACAGCATCTTCCTCACTCTGGATTCGGTGCTAAAGAATTACTGCAAGACGTGCTTCAGACAGGAGATATGGGGTCCACTTTCATGAGCGAATTTGGGGTTCGAGTGGCATGGTTTTGGGACCCAGGTGGCATCCTTGGTAAAGGAGAGGAGATGATCTTGTCACTTCTGCAGACAAGGAGGTATTGATTCAGCCCGTGAGACCCGAAGGTCCTGGATGGTTTTATAATTTAGAGGCATTGAAAGTCAAGGATGCTTCCACGATGAGACAGGACTAGAAGTTAAGGGGGGCTGGGGAGGACAGTGCTCCATACGCTTCTGAAATCCCAGTACCTTGAAGCTAAGATGTAGCCGGTGAAACAGCACAGAGATAGAGAGCATCCCTGAGGACCCAGTGGGGGCCGAGGGCAGACCCTGGTTTGCAAATCAGAAGGAATGCTGCCCATCAGCCCAGAGCACCCCCAGGCTCACACAACCTCATCAGCCCCAGCTAGAGCTGTGTCCCACCTGCTATGCCCTTCACAGCCCACAGTTCCCAAGGGCCATCTGCCCAGGAGCTGGAAGATCCAACCAGCCAAGCCTAATGGATTTTAACCAATTGTAACACCACGCAGCACCACACCAGCCGGTAGAGTCCAAGCCTAACACCACCCCAGCCCCAGGCCCCCAGCCCCTGCCCCATCTGAGCTCATTAGTGAGCCAGCATCAGTTCTCTCCACAGCACCAATTTCTCCGGGCTCCACTGTTTCCTGAGAAAGGATAATAAATGTGTTCAGAAGCGTGGGGTGATTTATTAAAGTGCATTGTATTGCAATGGTTTTACAAGAAGATTAATTTTTAATAAAGAAACCTATTACCTCACTCTTCGAGGACATTCACACACCTAAGAAAAATGATTCTTGTTGCCTTTGTGGAAACCGCTGTGGCTTCTTTCCTGGAATAGGGGCCACTTTATTCTCTTCGGTTCCTCTGGAGAGAGGTAGATGGACTTTCTGAGTGGGGTCCAAACGGAACTGGGGCCTGTTCTTGGTCCATTAGTGACTGAATGTCCATTTTTCAGGTTCTTTTCTTAGTCTTACCCCCGGTTGAGATCTCCGGTCACCAGAGTTGCCCCTGTTCTAACTGAGCAGAGGAGAGGCCAGCTCTTTACACAGCCAGAGCCCAGCCAGCCACTGACCTCTGCGGCCTCCAAACAGGGGCTTGGGGAAGGAAGGGAACGTAAAGGAGGCCTGCATGGGATTATGACATCAGAAAGGAAGTCGGGGATTAAAGTAAAGCAGCAATATAGACCAGCCAACAGGCATCAGAGTCCTTCATACTCCACGACTTCTGTGACCTTGGGCAAGTTACATGACCTCTGAGCCTGAATGTCCTCACCTGTGAAATGGGCATTGATGGAACTTCTGGATTCAACTAACATGGGGGAGGTGCTCATCACAGGGTCCAGTTTATTGCTATCATTGTTGCTGCTGTGCAGATCATTACTCAGAAGAGAGATAAGAAGGCTGGTGATGCTGGGATTTGGGATAGTGGGGCGGGTAGCGATCTGTGTATAAATTAGAGGAAATTTATCTTTACAATGTTTTACAAGGAATGAAATCCCTTTGTCTCTTTTTTATTGGGAATAACATAGGAGGGAACAGGTGTATGGTTTGTTGAAGAGACTTTGGCACGGTTGAAGAGTTGTTGGCACGGTGTATGGTTGTTGAAGAGAGAGAAGGGCACGGTACTGACCAAGGGTGTGGGGGAGTGAGGCAGGCACAGGACACAATGGAAATTGCCTTCTGGCAACACTGCTTGTAGGTTAGTTAACTTGGAAACAGAAGGCTAGTTATTGAAATTAATAATAATTACCATTATCATCAAAATTGCTTTTTTTATTTTTTGAGACAGAGTCTCATTTAGTCACCCTGGGTAGAGTGCCATGGCATC
>NW_003852439.1:12141026-12157577 GCF_000181295.1 Otolemur garnettii | reverse complement strand
GGCTATTTTTAGAGGCAGAGTCTCACTCTAGCTCAGGCTGGTCTTGAACTTGTGAGCTCAGGCAATCCACCTGCCCTGGCCTCCCAGATATCTGCCACCAGGATTATAGGCATTAGCCACCACACATGGCCAAAATTTCTTAAAAGAAATTACTTGGGCAGCACTTGTGGCTCAAAGGAATAGGGCGCTGGCGCCATATGCCAGAGGTGATGGGTTCAAAGCCGACCTCGGCCAAAAAAAAAAAAAAATTACTTAATGCAACAAATATTAGTTGAGAATCTATCATGTGCCAATCCTAAAATTCTATCTACTGTAATTTCAGGGTTCCAAGACAGCAACGAAGACCTTTAATTCCACAGAAAGGGCTTTCACTGATTCAGAGTCAGAATAAATCAGTAAAATTCCCAACAAGACTGCATCCAAATAATGAAAAGCCAATGATAGCTAATAAATATTAAGTACTTGACTGATGCCAGATATTAGGCAACGAAACTTAACAATGACACAGGTCATTACAAAAGTTTTGAGATACACAAAATCGAGAAGAGTAAAATCCGTGCAGATGGAAACAAATGAAGCCCTCCCCGTAACCACCGAAAAGCCAAGCAAAAGACAACTTGCCCGGGTGGAACAGAAAGGGTGCCGTTGACCATGTTTCTTAGAAGTGAAATAGTGGACCCTAACACAGTGAGTCTCAAAACTTTCATAGTGACCATGTATCAGCTCATTTAATGCACCAAACAACTCTATAATATAGAGAAACTATTTTCAAATCTGGTAAAGGATAAGGAACACTTAAAATTCAGTAAGGAGTCCTGCCTGTTGTGGACATTTTGTATAAATGGAATTGCAGCATAGGAGGCCTTCCTTGTCTGGCTTCTTCTCCTGAACATAATGTGTTCACCAAGGCTCATCCATGGTGTGGAATGTGTCAGCGCTGTATAGCTCTTTATGGCAGAATAATATAACACTGGATGGATAAACCACATAGAAATCAAAAGTAAATTAGTGGTTGTCAAGGGCCTGAGTGGACGGGGGTGGAGGGTGACCGCTTAATGTGAAAAAGTTCTCTGCTTAGGTGATGAAAAGTTCTAGAAGAAAGTGGCAATGGTTGTGTAAGAGTGTGGATGTAGTTAATGCATTCAGGGGTCTACACCAATGGCCCGTAGCTGGCTACAAATGCTTCTCTGTGGAGGCCGATATCACAAAAATTGTGCACAGACCCTTTTTTTTGTTGTTCATCAGCTTTCATTAGTGTTTGTGTATTTCTCTTGTGGCTCAGACAACTCTTAGATAAGCATTCATAGCCAGCTGTGGGCTGAGGGTGGACACTCTCCACTTATAAAAATGCTACTCATCTTGGATTACAGTCTACCCTGATGACTGCACTTTAACTTAATTACCACTTTAAGACCCCACCTCCAACTACAGTTGAATTTAATATATGGGGTACAGGACGTCAGCATTTGGATTTGGAAGAGGTGCAAAATTCAGACCCTTTGAGGATATAGGTGCAGAACCAGTAAGCCTGGTGGGTGTTTGGGAGACGCGGCGTGAAGAAAGGAGACTGAAAAACCCAACTGGCTGACCCCCGACGGTCTTCTTATCGGCTGCCCTGTCCTAGGTCGATATAACTCCTGGAAGAGTTCCTCAAAGTATGTTCTGGACCAGGGCCGTGATGGTCACTTGGGAGCTTGCTAGAAATGCAGACTCTCCAGCCCTAGCCTGGACCAACTGAACCAGTTTCTGTGTTCTGACAAGATCCTCATGTGGTCCCCGGGCCTGTTAAAGCTTAAGAAGCATTGGTCTAGATGCTAAACTTCTTCCTAGCTCTTCCCTTCAGAAGCCAGGATTTCTAGAATTGAGCTCTGTTCCCACAGCCCCTGCACCACTCTGTTCATCCCTATTTACACACTTGGGTGGCTACCTGTGCAATTAAGTTATAACAGCCTTATAAAGAGCGCTATTAGCAAAGTGGTTTGCACCCAATTGATTTCCTTGTTGTGCAAATGTGCTCAGTAATGACCCATTTTAATAGTAAGTGAAATTAGCCCAGAAACCCAGCTCCACCTTTTCAAGTCAGACAACTTTCTGGGATGACCAGCAAGGGAACCAGCTCACCAGAAATCTGGCCCTGCATTTGCCCACCCCCACCGGTGGCCTCCCGGAGTAGAGATAGTGAAAGAAGGGACGAGAGGCACTTGGGTGGTCGGAACTCCAGATCAAGAACCAAACAGGATGCAACTCAGGTCCACGGGCCCAATAAAGGAACAGGAACGGGTGGTTAAGACTGTCTTCCTACCCAGGACAATGGCGAGGACAGCTCCCATCCCAGGACGGAAAGGCAGCTGTGAATGGATCCTGCCCTCTCCACCCAGCAAACAAGGGAAGGAGACAGAATTTGAATCTGGACAGCTCACCCTGGAATTCCCCACTGGGCCAGGCCCAGCTGCTGCTGGTGTCTGCTGCTGGGGTGTCAGAGTCAACTTTAGCTTCCCCCCAGGCTTTCAAAAGACATTTTTCTAGCTGCTGCTTTCAACTCCTCCTGGGAGTCCTGCCCATCTGGTAGGAAGGCTGACTACTTGGGAAAGTGGCTCTGAGAGGCCGAGAGAGAGCACTTGGGAGGGCCAGTGGGCTGAGAAGTAGAAAGGGCTCCGAGGACGTGGTGGCTTTCAGAGGGCTGAGTGCCTCGGTGCTCCTGAGCTGCCTCTGTGCTCATTAGGGAAGCTGATCCTGGGGCATTACCAGTTTGGTTTAGCTTTCGGCTCCTGTCTCTCCCACGAAGGATAGTCCTTGGCAGGGGCCTGTTCCTTAATAAAGTCCAGGTAACCACTTTCATTCTCAGGGTTTGGTTTTTCTAACCCTTGGAAAGCAAAGGAGACTTGGCATCTATTCATCGCTACTGTGGTTTAAATGACTTTTGCCCTCCCCAAAAGTCATGTTGAAACTCAATCTTCACTATGGTGGTATTAAGAGGTGGGGCCTCTCAGGAAGCAGAACCCTCTCGAATTGATTAGCACCTTATGATAAAGGGCTGGCAGCATGGTACTGCTGCAAAAATAGAGACATAGACCAAGAAAACAGAACAGAGGGCCCAGATATAAAACCATCTACCTACAACTGATCTTCAACAAAGCAGACAGAAATGTACACTGGGAAAAAGAAGCCCTATTCAATCAATGGTGCTGGGAAAATTAGATAGCCACATGCAGAAGAATGAAACAGGACCCCTACGTCTCACCACTCACAAAAATTAACTCAAGATGCATGAAAGTCTTAAATCTAAGGCACAAAACCATGAGAATTCTAGAGGAAAATGTAGGGAAAACTCGTCTAGCTATTAGCCCAGGCAAAGAATTTATGACTAAGATCCTAATGGTAATCACAACAACAACAGAACTTAATAAATGGGATTTGATTAAACTAAAAAGTTTCTGCACAGCAAAGGGAAAAATCAACAAAGCAAACAGACAACGTACAGAATGGGAAAAAATACCCACACTATATACATCCAGTAAAGGGCCGATATCCAGAATTTATAAAGAACTCAAGCAAATCAGCAAGAAAAAACCAAATAACCCTCTTTAAAAGTAGGGGGAAAAATGGTGACTAGAAACTCCTCAAAAGAAGAAAGACTAATGGCCAATAAACATATGAAAAATGTTCAACATCACTAATCATCCGGAAAATGCCAATTAAAACCCCAATGAGATAATTGTCTTTCCCTAGTTAGAATGGCCTATATTAAAAAGTCCCAAAACAACAGATGCTGGCATGGACGCAGAGAGAAAGGAACACAGTTGGTGGGACTGCAGATTAGTACAACCCTTGTGGAAAACTGTATGGAGATTCCTCAAAGAACTAAAAGTAGATCTACCATTTGATCCAACAATCCTACCATTGGGTATCTACCCAAAGGCAAAGAAGACTTTTCATCAAAAAAGACACCTATACTCAAAGGTTTATTGTAGCATGATTCACAATTGCAAAGATGTGAAACCAACCCAGTACCCATCAGTTCATAAGCAGATTAATAAAATGTGGTATGTATATAGGTATGCATATAGAGAGAGATGTACACATGTGTATACACACACACTGTGTGCTCAGGCACAAGAAAAATGACTTACTACTTTCTGCAACAAGCTAGATGGAACTGGAGACCATTCTCCTAAGTATTTCAAGACTGTAGAAACAAACCCAATGGGCACACATGTGCAGAGAGGGAAGTAAAACTCAGTGGACATCAACCCAGGGGGGAAAGGGGTGGAGGGGAGGGGCAAAAACCTACCTAACAGGTGGAGTGAACACGGTTCGAGTGATGGGCACACTGTCACCTGCGACTCAAGCTTTGGGAAAGTGATCCATGGAACCAAAAACATTTGTATCCTTTTAATATTTTGAAAATTTAAAAGGTATTTTAAAAAATAAAAATAAATTTTAAAAAGACAGGCAAGAACCAGCCTAGACCCGTTTCTGTGCTTCCTCTCCCCTGCTGCGTACAGACACCACTCGCATCCCTTTGGTCCATTCTGCCCCCTCCACCATGGGAAGATGGAGCAAGAAGGGCCTCACTAGACAACGGGTGCCGGCACCTTGATCTTGCACTTCCCCATTTTCAAAACTTGAGAAAACAAATTTCTATTGTGTTCTTTATAAATCCCCCAGCCTCAGGTATTTTGTTCCAGCTGCACAAATGGACTGAGACAACCTCCCTCAGGTGGGCAGTGAAGACCGAGAGGTAACGAGAGGATGGGAGCTAACAGGGAAGGCAGGTCCGTCAGCAGAGATGGGAGGGACCATCCTGCCTTCTGAAGTCTAGATGTCCAACTCCACACTTGGCCACCCCATTCTGTGCCTAGGAAAGTTGACCTGTGTGGACTGCACTAAGAGGTCCAGGAGCAGATAGCCTAAGACAGAGAGGGTGGGACGACAGAGAGGCAGAGGTTTTCATTCCCCTGACTCCTTCTGCACTGGAATATGGGTTGCCTACGACACAGCTACCTCGAGCAGCCTCAGCCCCAGCCCCTGGGTTCTAGTAGCTTTCCTTGGCCCCTCGACACCCGAGGGGGAGGGTAGTAGCAGCTCCCCACTCTGCTAGCCGCAGGGTGCTGTACCTTCTCTTATTTGTTTCCCTTAACTCTTTGATAAATAATTCCTTTATTAAACTTGTCTCAGTTCTCCCATCAGTGCACGTCATCTGTTCCCAGCAGGGACCCTGACCCACATAGTTTGATCTCCAATCCTCAAATACAATTCTAAAGAACAGGCATGAATAGCTTCATGTTGGAGACAGGGAGCGGAGCCTCGGAATTCACATTTACATAAATAGCCCAAGGTCATAAATTATAATAGTTAAGAGAATTTTGAGCTTATGGAGGCTGATTGAGATTTGTGACGCATGAGTTGGAGGTAAATAAGTACATATTGAATAGAATAAATAAAGGGATGGACCAGCCAGGCTCTGTTCCAGGGATGAACATTGTGTTTCATTTACACAATTCACATGAATCGTTGCTTAGTGTCACCCGTAAACCCACCCAGGTCTCCTCAGAGCCCCTCGGCCACACTGCCCCCTCCCCAGCTTTTACCCCAATCTTGCACCACATCAGCTTCTTCTGGTTTGAGCAACTCAATGTTCCCCAAACTGTATTTTTCCACCCCCGAGCCTCCAAGTCACAGCAGCCCTCTGCACTTCATCTACAAAATTTTCCAATATACTGCAGTTGTAGAGGGACTATTAAAAACCTGTCAGAGAGATGCTGCTAATGGCAAAAACATTTCTCAGGGGCCGTCAATTCCCCACATATCCATCAGAGCTGCCCTGCACCACAAGGAGGGCCTCATTTAGAATGTGTCAATTCTGATTATTAATGTGGGGAACACACCTGCTAAGTATGTTTGTCTGGGAGGCGAGCTTGGCAGGATAGGAGGGTAGGCAGCCACCACAGCTGCAGAGAAAACCTGGGATCCAGGCCTGGCCTGCTGAAAGGCCACCATAATTAATTAGGACTTGGCTATCACAGCAAGAAGAAGGAAAGAGTGGGTGGAAAAGGTGGGGAGGTGCAGCCCACCCCACATTGGGATGGAAGGCCATTTGTGTCTGGAATCTACAGCACGCGACATGTTCATTTAACAGGATAGCTTTGTTTCGTTATTCCACTAAAACTCTTGTGGATCACAGACAAAGGCTCCATCACTCCCACTGGTAAACCCAGTTTATGTCTCCATCTGAGTGTCCATCCATTTATTCATTCCTGCGTGAATATTTGCATGCCCGTCTCCCCTTCCCCTCTCATCTGCCCATCTATCCAACCATTGACCCATTAATTCATACATCTGTTCCCCTAGTCATCTGGGATTTATTGAACAAATACTCAGTTCCAGACAGTATGTTGGCTATGAAGGATACAAGGATGAACTGGACCAAAGCTCTGACCTCAAGCAGCTCCCATGAGGAACAGAGACAGATACGCACTTGTGCGGTATGTCGCTGGGAAGAATGGGTGCAGCTGTAGACCATCTTTAGGGCTGAGGACTTCCCAGAAGAAATCACTGGGCAGGGTGTTGAAGGGTGAGCAGGAGTCTATCAAGTAGGAAAGGGCATGAGTTGGGATGGGCAAAACCATGTAAGAGAGAGAATAACATAGATGTTCGATTGCTGGTGGGAATGATCAGACAGGAGGCAGGACCACGAGAGGGAAGCAGCAGCCTTCTGAAGTCCCAGACCCTGACCTGGGGCGACAGCAACAACAGCAGAGCATGAGACTCCAGAGAAGGGATCAGGAAGGCCGATGACCTACCCTCTTCAACTTGACATACTCCCTCTGTGCCTAATATGGTCCCTTAAATGCAGCAGGAGCTCAATATCCTATTTGTGGAATTCTATCATTTTATTAATCCAGCCCTGTTTTATCAAGCACTTAACAAATGCCTGACAAATGGGACAAATGGTGGTTTATGGAGTGAGAGATTGAAAGTCAGGCATCACTTTAATGCTTACTGTAACCTTACAAAAATGGATGAGGACACTGGAGCGGTCAAAAGAAAACAGCTTGCCAATGATTCCAACCTAGCGAGCGGGCGAGCTGGGGTCAGAATCCACGGGTTTTGTTCCCTAAGCACCTGTTATTTCTCTGCCACTCTCTTGACATCCCTCCTGACACCAGGAGGCAGAAGACTGCAAAATAGGACACTTGACCTCTTGCAGTTGTGTTTCAGAGAAGCAGAAGCCTGGGGCCAAAAGGGTGATACTTGATGCTAATGTGGGAAGATGAAAGCCTACTAGGTGAGGCTTCATTTTGTTGTTGTTGTTGTTTTTCTTGGTTTGGGGGAAGGACAGAGTGAAAGGTGGGGAGAAGTCTGGCTGTCTTCCCACCGCATCAATGCCTGCCCTTGGCTGGGCCCTTCTGGAGGAGAACCCCGCAGGTTTCCGCTCTGATTTAGCATCTGGCTGTCCACGTGGGTGCAGACAAGCTCCTCTTGGAGAGAAAGGACTCGACATTTGTCCCCACAGAGTAGCTGGTAGTTCTGCCTCTGAGCGTCCCCTGTGAAGCTTTGTGGTGGCTGAGGGAGGGATGAGGGTGGGGCAGAGAATCACTTTTCCCTACCAAGGGCCCCTGAGCCTGTAGATCTCAGAATGCAGCGGGCATCAGGCTCAATCCCACCCCTGTCTGAGTACCCTACAGCCCAAACACTCCGTGCGAAGATAACGGGAGGCCCACATACTCCTTAGCTTATGGGCTAGAGTAGCCAAGATTGGCTCCCTAACTGCAAATGGAAGCGCCCCTTCAGCATCAAAAAAGTGGGGGGGAGTGTTGGGGAGGGGAGGAAAAAGGGACTTTCCAAACCTCCTTCTTGCTCAAGCTTAACAGCTCCAATTTGAGGAATTATTTTAGGCTTCCTTTTGACGGTGAGCTTAAAGGGCAAAGTTTGGGCAGCAAATAAAATTGAGTGTACCGAGAAAGGGGAGTTAAAGCACGCCGGGAGCGTTTTAAGGAGCTTATATGCAACTCCGGAGAAGAGCTTATTACACCTCCGCTTCCAAAGGAACCTGCGGATCAGATTTAATCTGTAAAGAGGCGCTGCCAAGGTCTCCTCCCCGGCAAACACAACCTCCAGCAGACCCACTGAAAGACCGCTGCTGTCCCCAGCCCCAGCAGAAAAGCACACAGGGCCAGCGCACCCTGGGGGCAGGGCCTGAGGGGGGGGATTCACTTTCCTTTACACTCTGTTTCTTCATCTTATCCGGAGCTGCCCTGTGCACGTAACTTCTGCAGCCAGCAAAACTGAACGTTCTGATTTTTAATGATGCTAGGCAATACTTTTGGCACCCAGATCACTCTCTCTCTTGCCTGTCAGCATAGGGATTAAAAAAAAAAAACAAAACTTGTGTCGTTGGATAAACCCACCAGATGGTTCATCTCTATCAACCGCATCTTGCTCTTTGTAAATCTCAACTGTTTAGAGACCAGTGCATCAGTATTTTTTTGCCTAGTTAGCCTTTCAACCTCATTCCCCAAAGTAACCAAACCACCCTCCTGCCCCCACGCACCCCCGTCCCCGCGCCTGCTCGAGACACATATGTCTTCTCTTTTATGAGTCACCGCCTGGTGCCAGCTAAGTATATTACTGCCTCAAAAATTAACTCGCACACTGAGAATAATCACAGAAAAGAAATTTGTTTTCCTACAAGGTTGTTTTCAAGCTGTTTTAATGCAGACAATTTTACCCTGAAACCCAAATTGGAAAAAAAAAGAGAGCGAGAGAGAGAGAGAGAGAAAGAGAGAGGCAGAGAGAGACTTTAAAATCTGCATAATTTGAAAGTGCTTAATGTAAATTAGATAGATCAGCCTAATTTTATTTCAGTACTTTTTAATTGCATTTATAATTAGTAAAATACATTAATGTGCTACACAGAAGGTCAGGAGTTCTGGTAACGGGATCTAATTAAAATGGCCCACTGCATCTCTGTCACACATGCGCCCAGAAAGGGAGAGGTCCACTTCTGTCCGCACTCGGCGCTGGGCCTATTTTTAACTCAATTGTGTCTTCATCAGAGGAGGCTCCCAGTGTGGGAGAGCCAACTCTGTCTCACTCAGGTGTTTAAACCTCCCTCTTAGGGCCTCCCGGGAGTCTATGCCAAGGAGCCGGACTCCACCTGTTCACACGTGGCAGGGTGTTTTCAACAACTCGCTCATTTTCCCCCAAGGTCACCGCCTAGACCCTTTTGTCCATTCAGACAGAGGGACCTGTCTCTATTTCTGCCCCGACAGCAAAGGGTCTAAACAGAAACAGGGCGTCTTCCTAGCTTGGGTTTCCAAAGGGCCCTGTTTGCTCTCTGAGGAGCAATTAAGCACAGACAGTCCTCTCTGTAGTAGTAATAATAATACAGCAACAACAGTAGTGAATTGATTTTTCCCCTCCCATTTGTCCCTAACATCACCATAATCTAAGTGATATGCCACTATAATTTATGGCCTTGAGTCACCAGGGTCACACCCATTTACCTCACTCTGTCCTTAGATTCCACAACTCCTCAGCCATCTGCCCTGGCCAACTTTCAGTCACTACCGAGAGCCTTGCCCACTGCTGGGCAAAGGAGATCCCATCACCCTACACCGTGGGCAAAGCACAGGGCATGCTGGGGCAGGAAGCACCAAGTCACAACCTCCCCTCCCCGTGTCCATCAAGTCCTGCTCACAGGATGTCCCACCCCAGTTTGCTCTTCACTTCCTTTTGCCTTGATAATGTCACACGATGTGTGTGGTGATATAGGTGAGAGAGGGTAAGACTTCAGTCTTACTGAAGTCTTCTGAAGTCCTCTCTTGGAAGTATTCTCGGCTAATCCAAAATTAGGCCACACACCACTGGACTTGCTATACCAGACCACCCCATGTATCCATGGGGTTAATCAGGCCCTGTATTCCTTGCAATACTTCCTACTTTTTCTGGAATAATAAGGCTTATTCCACAGCTTTCTGTCACTACTTCTCCCTACTTCTCTCTCTCTCTCCTCTCCATGTTTAAGTAGGAGATATACTTACACATTTATTTATATAATAGATAAATATATACTTAATAGGAGAAATAGACTATGCAAATATATCTTTGGAGAAATACATATTCATTTTCTGAGGACAGATTATGTATATATTTAGGGTTTGAAACAGAACAACCATATATAGCAACACTCTCCCACTTATTTTTTTAAAATTAATTTTAAAACATCAAACATATCACATCATATTCTGGGAACTAACTGTTGTTGAATAATCAAAGGGGCCCAACTTCATACACAGCGTTCTTCAGCTAGTCAGATTTGCTCCTCAACTTACAGCCCAATAAAACCATCGGCAGTTGGAAATATCGTACGTCGGAAATGCATTCAATACACCTCACCTGCTGAACATCACAGCTCGACTGAGACCACCTTACACATGCTCAGAAAACACTGGCCCACAGTTGGGCAAAATCACCTACCATGAAGCCTACCTATTCTATGATGAAGTATTGAATAGCTCACATAATTTGTTGAATACAGTACTGAAAGTAAAAAACGGAATGGTTGTCTGGGTAAAGTGTGGTTCCTACTGAATGCATATTGCTTTTGCAACATTATAAAGAGGAAAAATTGTAATTCAAACCACTGTAAGTTGGGGACTGTCTGGATATATTTCTGGTATACTGTCTGGTATATTTCTGTCGTTCACACACACCCCAACGGTGGTGCCATTACAAACTGCCCTTTTGCAGGTGAGGAGCTGAGGGTCACAGTGGCTCACCTGAAGTCTCCCGTGAAGTAAGTGGCAGACTGGATTGGATTTGGGCCTGCAGTTTGTACCCCCTCCCCATGCCCACACCGACACTGAAGGAATTGATGTAGTGCCCATAATGAATGGGCACCCGGAGAAACCTCACGGCTCACACCTTTAGATCATAATTTTTGATTCTGGCAACACTTAAGATTTCCTTTCTAATTCCACGGAGTGAAACGAAGCATCGAGTAAAGTTTTTTTAAAAAGTAAATAGAACAATCCTTTTCTTAAATCCCACTTGACACATGTATACAGAGGGTGCCCCCAAAATGTATATACATTTTTGAAAAGGAAAAGACTGTATTAAAATTGTAATACTCACGTTTGACTTCTGCCATTACAAGAGATACAAGACACAGTACAGAAGATAAACCTTATCTGCATGGATTGAGTATTAGTCTTTTAATACCACTTTTTTCCTTTCTTAAACTGTGTCTGCACGTCTGTTGGCACCTTCTGCATTTCATGGACGTAAGTGTATAGGTGAGTAATCTGGATCCCAACACTCAGCTTTCAATTCCCATTCCCTAACGATCACCTGCTTCAGAGGCCCCGGAGGCCCCCTCCCTGGCAACCCCTGACTACATTGTATAAAGTTACACCAATCACCAGGTTGTTTCAAGTCTCCAAGTTTTTGCCTGGGCTGTGCCCCTGAAGACCCATATTCCCTAGTGTACCCAGGAAATAAACCCTTTCATCCTTGAGAACCAACCTCAAACATCTTTTCAACAAAGCTTTCTCTGACCCTAAGATTTGTGGGGCACACGAGGAGAAATCAACACTGCCTTGTAGTGTATTGTTGTATTGTAATATATTATTGTAATATATTATTTGAATTATTTCAGGGCAAAAACCTGTCTTATGTATAGTATTACTAACACCAATAATAATCATAGCAATACCTATGTGCTGATCACCTCACAGCATGACTTCTCACAACTCTGTCAGTCACATTTATCCCTGCTTTTCAGATGAAGAAATGGAAATTCAGAGAGGTTAAGTAACCTGCCCAAAGTCACATAGCTATTAAGTCCTGGAAGCAGTATTCAAACCCAGCCTGCCTGCTTCATATATTCCCAGGGCCTTGTGCATAGTAGGTGCACCATAAATACCGTCTGAACGAATAAATGGTGCTTATTTACCCAACGCCTCCCCTGTCGTGTCCCATCCAATTAACCTCAAGCAGATGGAGTGAGGACATCGTTCCAGAGTGTGACCTACTTGTTCTGGGGCCTCAGGACTTACCTAGGAGTCAATATTTCATTATGAGACCATCACACAGGTCAGCGTAATAATTAACGACTATCTGCTGGTGTTACCGCTTATCGTATTTTAGCTTAATTCCAATAAAATCTAAATGGTCTATTAATTTTCCTAATAAATTTAGATATGGCCTCTGACCGCAATCTGGCTTTGATTAGCTAACAAAATATTTGAAGATGGGCCAAGCTGGCTCTTTCAAATATTTCAAGCAAATAACACTTAACTGGATTTAGGATTTTTGGCATTAGCTTATGGCTGGGCCTGTCAATGACTAGGGAAGGGGCAGCTTTGTAATTGGTCCCCAGCTACCCAGAGGTGAGCCACCCTGGGGAGCCATCTCTATAAAGGTCTAGAAGCCACACACAACCCTCAGTGTTCTCGGGAACACCTGCCAGAAAGGGTCCCAAGAAGCAGGTGTAGACAGACACCTATGCTAAGCCTGCCTGTCCCAAGGACATCTAGAAAGTCTACACTGTATCTGAAAACCCAGCATATGATGTTAACCCGCAGAGACCCAACAGGTAATGAGGAGAGAGGGGAAATGAGAATGGTCTTCCACGAGCTTCTTCCATGAATGGGTTGTTTTTATCCTTCGGGTCTCAGTGTAAATGTCACCACAGCAGCATCCTGCCCTGACCTCCCTACACAAAGACAACCTCACCATCTCCATCGACCAGTCTTTATCAGAAGATGCCATTATAGTGCATAGTAGACTCAATCAGGGTTATTTTTTGTAATTGTCTTTTGCCCCCCTCTACAAGAATATAAAATCTAGGGAAGAGACCTTGCACACTTACTGGCACATAACAGATGCTCAATAAATACTGTCATATGGGTAAATAATTGAAAAATGATCAATGATGAATTGATGAATAATGACAGGACCATATAGAGGTTAACATGGAAACAGGAAGGAAAATAACAGAGAGAGAGAAAACACACCAGGTCTGGAATCAGACAGAGCTGGATCATACCTCTGCCTCTTGCCAGCTGCAGGACCATGAAAAATCACACAACCTCTCTGTCCCTCAATTCCTTCATCTGTAAAATGGGGTTAATATTAGTGCCTCACACAAAGGGTGAGAGTAGCAATGATAATTAACAAGTAAAACACTCATTACCAGAGCTGGAGCATAACTAGAGGTTGTGAAAGTTTAGCTGCTATTGTCTTCCTCCTCTTTCTCCTCCTCATCGTCATCATGGTCAGACAGTAGAGACACCATCTGATACAGCTCTGCCTCTCTCCTGGGATTACCCCATCCCATTACCTCTTTGAGACTTAACTTATTGTACAACCACCCCTGCTCCTCCTCCTATCTCTGACCCCACACGATACTTTGGAGGCAACTGCACATCCCAGACACTCCATCACTGATCAGGTCCTGATGCTGGATGTACCAATCCAGACCTGATCCTGTGCTTGGCCTTGGTTTGGTAAAGGCTCCGACTGGACCAAGACATGTTTGCATCTCCTGCCACCCAGATTTCACTCCACGTGGGATGCATCCACTTTCCTCCAGACCCAAACCTCTGCATTTCAGAATCCAGCCCCAGATGCAGGCAGATCCCTTGATGCCAGGGTGCACTGTTCCTGACCACAGTCTTAAGCAGTGAATGGCCTTCTATAAAAGCTTGTCAAAATCAAACCACACCTTCACAGAACTCCTCCCCTTCCCACCTGCTGGTTCAACTGCAGTACCTTCCTATGGCCGGCTACAGAGCAAGGCTTATCCCCAAGCAAATGTGAGAACTCAGCTGCAGTGGCAAAGTCTTTGGAGGGGGAGGGGGGTTGCTGATGGAAGTGGTGAGTGTTGTCAGACCTGTTGTTAGTAGAATAAACAAAAGGAATCACTCATTAGTGGATGCAAGGGAGATTGTGAGGCTCTAAAGGCTTTGGAAGGCAATGAAAGGAAGCAAATGCTTTTCTGCTGGACACATGCAGAAGAGAAGAGTGGAACCATTTATCTTTCAGGCCTAAAGGCAGATGTAAGGAGAGTGGTATGGGTAAGTGTAAAGGGGATACGGGCCTATCTAGCATACCAGAGCAGTCCCTTAAAGATATGGTATTAAAAAAAATAAGTAAAAAGAGATGGCATTTGAGCTAAGACTTGCAAAAGAAGTGGTCAAGGATGTGGGAGGAAAAATTATCCCAGGACAAAAGAAAAGCATGTTAAAGGTAATAAGGGGGAACTGATCCTGGTTCTCAGTAGGAACCAAGAACCTCAGTGCCACTGGGTATAGTGAGGAGGGAAATGAGGCTGACACAGAATTATTTCTTGCTACTTATGGGTTGAGTCTTTTGTTAGGTGTTTTAAACACATTGCTGCTTATCTATAGAAACAACACCTCAAAACAACTAAAAGTGGACCTACCATTTTATCTAGCATTTCCGTTTCCAAAGGAAAAAAAGGGACATTTTATGCAAAAGACACATGCACTCAAACGCGTACAGCAGCACAAATTCACAATCACAGAGATGTGGAAACAACCCAAGGAGTGGTCACCGATACATGAATGGATTATAAAATGTGGTATATATATACATACCACGGAGTACTACTCAGTGATAAAAATAATCATGATCTAGTATCTTTTGCATCAAACTGGATGGAACTAGAGACCATTTCTCTAAATGGAGTACTGCAGAAATGGAAAAACAAATTCCACATGTGTTCAGTACTAAATCGGGACTAATCAGTCAATGGTTATGTGCACATATGGAAGTAAAACTCAGTGGAAATCAAGAAGGTGGGGGGGGGAGCACAGGACGGGTGAATTCACACCAAATGGGTGCACTTCACACCCCATGAGTGAAGGGAACATGTATAACTTTGACTCAATGGCATATAAGGATTATATGTAATCAAAACATTTATGCTCTTGTAATATTCTAAAATTTAAAAAAGGAAATATAACAAAGTAGGTGTCACTTTCTCCGTTCTGCAGATGAGAAACTGAGGTTGAAATCATTTAAGGAGCTTAGCCGAAGTCCTATGACTTGGGAGAGGGAGAGTTAGAGTGTTGGCTTTAGTGTGACTCCCCTTTTCATTCCAATAAGCAGATTGATGAGAAGGCATGTGCCTAAGAGAATGCAGGCATGGTGAGTAGATGGGGTGCACTTCCATCCTGAGATGGGGTGCACTTCCATCCTGCGGAATGTCATCATAATAGGATTGCAGCCTCTTGGCTGCTAATACGGAAGAGATGCCACTAGCCTCTGCCTAGATTTAATATTGGTTTAGCAGTCAGGAGTTAATTAAATGTTAATGTTCAGTCACTTGAAATTAAACATTAGGAATCTCAGCTTTATTTGTAAGTTTCTTAAGCCATCATTAAGGTGTTCTGCTTGGCTCCCCTCCCACTGGGCTGCCGACTCCTGCAGCTGCATCCCCCATTCACAGGCGAGCTCATTTCATTCACCACATGCCTTGACATGCAACATCTGACCTGCCCGACAGCCATGCCCTTCCACTGAGCGAATCTGAAAGCCTGAACACACACCACACACACACGTTGACATCAAATTTCACATCAAGGTGAGCCTACCTCTAGTATCACGGATGTTTGGTATTTATAATGTTTTATAGATCATACAGTACTTTCAGGAACATAATTGAATTTGACCTCATAGTGAGATGATGGCAATGATGATAATGATGATGGAAATGGGGGGAAAATAAATAATGGAAAAGAAAAAGAGGAGGAGAAGGCTAAGATGGAAGGGAAGGAGGAGAAAGGGGAGGAAGGAGAGGAGGAGGAATTTAAAAAATGGAAAATGATTACTTAAGTCTTTTCTGAACATTGAAATGCAAGGCTCAGTATAACTTCATGAGCTAAAGGTTGTTACCATACTAACTTTACAGATAAAACAAACAAAAGAAAAAAAAACCTAAAGACCCAAGAGATTCAATCATTCAATCAGTCCCTGGACATGTGGGGATTTTATGTCAAAGTTGAGACTTCAAATGCTCATTCCCTTAACCATAAATGACCACATATATGAGGAAATTGAAGTTCAGAGGAGTTTAAGAGGTTTGGTCAAGACCACACAGGTTTATGATTTTGCCCATAAACTACCCAATAATGAAGAAATGAAGCTCAGAGAGGTTAAATGGCTAATATTGCACAGGTTGATAATGTGAGAATTTTACCTCCTAGGAAGTTCATAAGTACACACACACACTCATGCACATAGGCACACACATGCACACACACACACATGCACATAGGCACACACACTCATGCACACACACACACATGCACATAGGCACACACACGCACACACACACGCACACACACACACTCATGCACACATGCACATAGGCACACACACAGGTACAGACACACAGACACACACACAGGTACAGACATACAGACACAGAGACATACACACAGGTACAGACATACACACACAGACACACAGACACACACACAGGTACAGACACACACACACAGGTACAGACACACACAG
>NW_003852439.1:12134242-12140700 GCF_000181295.1 Otolemur garnettii | reverse complement strand
TGGCAATAGCCGGGATCCTGTTTGCACCTTGAACACTGCTCTTGAGTAGTGGCTAAGAGAGTGGGTGGTGGGCGGGAGCTGTCGGGGCAGGCGGGGAGGGCGTTACACTTGCTGCTTCTAGAAAGCTGACCCCTCTTGTCCCTACACTTTGTTTCAGCACCCTGGGCAGTGCCACACCGGCTTCCTAGACCTCTGGGTGGCAGGAAGCCTGTTCCTCAGCACCCACGCCAATCTGCTGAATTGGAAATCAGGGTAAATCCGCACCAGGGGAGATGGCTAATCAAGGCTCAGGTTTGCATTTCCTTTTCAGTGGCATGTTGACAAAACAAGAAAAGACAGAAACAAACACGGTTAAGCTGACTTTCGGAGGCCAGCCAGTGGAGCATCAGAAACAGATAAGACTGCCTATGGTGGACCAAAGGGCGGTTCCACACAGCAGGGCTGGGCTTCTGGCCCATCTAAGCATTTCCTTGGGGCTTAGGGAAAATTTAGAAAAAGCTAAGGTCACCCAGAAAGAGAGGGAGTCACAGGTGATAGATGACTCCTCTATAGACACCTGAACACAGACTGGAAATATGGTTGACCCTTGAGCCATATGAGTTTGAACTACATGGGCTCAGTTATATGTGGATTTTCATCTGTCTCTGCCCCTCCCCGGAGGACAAAACTCCTCCTCTTCCTTGTCCTCTTCAACATGAAGATGAGAAGGATGAAATCTTTATGATGACACACCTCTACATAATGAGGTATGAGTATATTTTCTCATCCTTACAATTTTCTCGATGTTTTCTTTTCTCTAGCTTACTTTAAGAATAAAGTCTATAATACATATACAATTTTTTTAATTGTTTGTTTTCAGTGAGGCTTCTAGTCAACAGCAGGATATTAGCAGTTAACTTTTTGAAGAGTCAAAAGTTACATGTGGATTTTTGACTGCAGGGCTTCAGCACCCAAACCCCTGTGTGTTCAAGGGTCAACTGTATATGTATCTGTGGTGCTGTCTCTGCGATATATGCAAAAGGACTCAGAAATGTACTACAGAGGGCTCGAATGGGAATGATGGGGGTGGTGACCATGTGCAGAGAAGCCATTCTGTTCCAGGAGTATATACTTGCCATTTCTTCAAAAATAGTTTTGTTCCAGGGTCTATTTCACAGATCCTGAGGCTGGAGTCCCAGGGCTTTAAATCACTTGTCCACAATAACCAGCTGTAAGGAGAACAGAAATCCATCCATCCAACCTGCTTTCTTTATAGGCAAAGCGACAGGTTCTGGGGCAGGGAGAGCCCTGCCAAGGTCATCTTCAAAGTCCTTGGCATACCGGGGAACTCCAAGCCCCAGAGGCAAACCCATGAAGTCCAGATGGTGGGCTTAGTCAACTTGCTGGTTGTTTTCAAAATACTCATTTGAGCAACAGCGACAATTGCCATTTTCTCTATCCCTTTATTTCCAGAGAGCAAAGTCCTCTTAAATGGAAACCAAATAAATAAAGGATATTTAGATCAAACACAGCCTGGGTTTGTTGGATTGCTAACTTTTGAATACATGATGTCAAATCTCTGTTTTTGTTTTTCTATATTTTTCCCACTCTACAGAATTCAGTCTGGGGCCAGACAGACCTTAATTTGGATGCAGCTCTAATAAGTAACTATAGTATTACCGCAAAGAAGCTAAGAAACTTCTCTGAGTCTCCTTCCTGGAAACTGGAGAGCCAATCTCTTCTTCCCACAGATGTATGAGTGCTGACAACATGATGGACACTGTCCTGGGTGCTGAGAGGTGTGGCTAAGACAGACCAACATACTCCTCTTTGGCTAATACCTCCATGGGGATGATAATAGCACCCAGAAATAGGATTGCTGTGAGAGTTAAAATCCACATATGACTTGGCTCCCTCAAAACTTAAGGCACATAAAGGCCTTATACTTTAGGGAGTTATTACTAACAAATAATATCTGTTAAAATAATATAATTATCTCCATGGAAAGAAAGAGGTTAATTTATATATGTGTGTTATATAACATATATTATATATCATATGTATATTATATGGTGTATATATCTATTATATTATATGTGTTTAATATACATTATATTATAATATATATTATAATATACATATATACATATTATAATGTATAATATACATGTTATAATGTATATTATATATTGTATTATATAATGGATATATTATATAATATTATACATATAATATAGTATGTACATGTATTATATAATATATATTATATATGTATTATATATTGTATTATATACACAATGTACATCATATATTACATATATATTACAAATATATTTCCTACAGTATTATGTATAATGTATATTATCCATATCATATATTATATATATATATAATGTATATTATGTAATTGTTAAAAGTATTAATCACTTTTTATCAGAGCTATGGTTTTTAGGGCAATAGAAACTAAAGAAAGAAAATACTTGGATAGAATTTGGTGAATATTTAAGTATATAATATTACATTTGATGATCTAGCTCACTCACAGGTTAGAAATTTTTTTTAAAGACCCACTATCTTCAAAAGTAACAGAGGGTCCCAAGAGTAGTGACAGTGGCTTTGGAACAGCCTCCTGCTGTCAGCAGGGGAAGACAGCAAGGTGGGGCACGAACCCTGTGCCAGGTGTTCCACCCTCCTCATCATCTCCTTTCTCCCCTCCTGAGTAGGAATGTGAAGCTTACAGAGGGTAAGACCTGTGTTCCCCAGGACTGGACCCAAACCCCCACAGCATCGGGGTATTATTTATCTCACTTAATGTGCTTCCCTTCTCCGCATTATGCATCTTTTAGATTTTTCCCATCCTAATTTCTTCTTTTTTAAAGACTTGGCCCTTGCCAGGCTCTGTGGCTCACCCCTATAATACTAGCACTCTGGGAAGCTAAGGAAGGTAAATCACCTGAGCTCAGGAATTAGGGACCAGCCTGAGCAAGAGGGAGACCCCGTCTCTGCTAAAAACAGAAAAATTATCCAGGCGTTGTGGTGGGGACCTGTAGTCCCAGCTACTCAGGAGGCTGAGGCAGAGGACTGCTTGAGCCCAAGAGTTTGAGATTGCTGTGATGTGAGCTATGATGCAACGGCACTGTACCCAGGGTGATAGAGTGAGACTCTGTCTCAACAAAATAATAATTGAAGACTAAGCTCATCCCACAGATGAAGCTGTTCCTACAGTCCCATCCTTCTCTGTACAGTCTCTGTGCCCTTAACATTGGGAAACGCAGGTGTTTCTCCCCTTTGGTGGCCTTTCCTGTATACTGGCATTCTGTTATCCTCCCTGATCCCACAGTGAGCTCCACTTCCCAGCTGCCTGGCCACAAGACATGGCTGCAGGACTGAGTCAGGTGGACGGCCTGTCCTGTCCAGATTCCCCATATAAGACCCTCACTCTCTTTTCTCTTGGAGGCCAGACACTAAGGGTGGAGAGAAATTGGAGTGGTGGCAGCCTAGAAACCCAATCTTACGGGGCAGAGAGCTTGCTCCATGTTCATGCATCACATAGGGAGAAATAACTCTCCCTGTATTAATCTCTGAGATGCGGAGGTCTACCTGTTACAGCAGCCAGCATTGCCTCAGCCAGCCCATCCCGTTCAACTGCAGGCTCCTCTCCTTAAGCTAAGAATCATATCTCATTCACATCTACCATCTGGGTTCCAGCCCTGATAAGTAATATATTTAGGAAGGCTGCCCTTGTGGTTAGGAGGAAGTGTTCTGGAATCAGACTTGGATTTGAGAACTGGTCCTACACGTGTGAGCTTGGGGACTTTAGGCAGATTATTTAACTTATTGGAGGTTCATTTTTCTCATTGGTAGAAGTGGAATATTAATTGTACAGATGACACGTGGTCATGAGTCATAAACAAGATGTGACAGGGAAAATACTCAGCTTAAGAGAACAGATAATAAGCTCTCAGGAGTTGGTAAAATCTTATGGCTGGTGCTACTAGTACGTTAATGATGATGGTGATAATTAAGCTGATACTAGTAAAGGCCCAATAGTAACAGCTTAAAACTTGACCTTGAACATATACACACGCTCACACAGACTCTCATACACGCACACACATTTTCATATATAGTATAAAAATACAATTATCCAGCCTTGAAAACCTTCTAAAGTGGCTTCTTCTAAGCAAGAATAACAATGGCTCTGCCCTTTTCTCACAAGCATTCATTGTCACTGCTCACAGCCTCTCTTTCCGCAGCCGTCCCTTCACGGTGTTACTGGTTCCCTGGGTTCTGAGAAACTATAATTAATTCATACTTTGGACTCTCAGGATTATAAGGTATTATAGGATGGCAGAGCTAAGACAAATGCTTTAATTCACCAGCTGGCATGTATTTAATTAGAGATTTTGATGAATCCTCCTTACACAGATAGACCATCCTATTTGGTGTTATGTGAGAGGGAGTGAGAGAGGGGAGGATTTGTACACAAGGACTCCAGGGCTCTCAAACTTTTTGATAGCTTGGACTGCCTGTCTGTCACATTAGAGTCAGAGGGACGTGGAGGGTGTGGGCTGCCAGCCCTCTGCCATGGTGGGGGGGCAGGAAGAAACAACATGAAAGAGGCTTCTATTTTCCTGGGACACAGGGAAGCTCTGTGGGTGGGGGTGGGGTGGGAGCTTTCCACAGATCTGAATTGCTTCTGAGGCTTCTTCTATGCTTTTTAGTGGTGAAGGAAGATAATCTTCTCTGTTGCCCAGGCTAGAGTATAGTGACATCATCATAGCTCACAGCAACCTCAAACTCTTGGGCTTAAGTGATCTTGCCTCAGCCTCCTGAGTAGCAGGGACTACAGGCACCCACCACAACACTTGGCTAGTTTTTCTATTTTTTTTTTTTTAATTTGGAGACAGAGTCTCACTTTGTCACCCTTGGTAGAGTGCTGTGGTGTCATAGTTCACAGCAACCTCCAGCTCTTGGGCTCAAGCAATTCTCTTGCCTCAGTCTCCCAAGTAGCTGGGACTACAGGTCCCCACCACAATGCCCAGCTATTTTTTAGAGACAGGGTCTCGTTTTGGCTCAGCTTGATCTCGAACCTATGAGCCCAGGCAATCCCAGATTGCCAGGATTACAGGCATGAGCCACTGCACCTGGCCTAGTTTTTCTATTTTTAGTAGAGATGGGGACTTGCTCTTTCTCAGGCTGGTCTTGAACTTCTGGCTTCATATGATTCTCCCACCTTAGCCTCCCAGAGTGCTAGGATTACAGGCGGGAGCCCCAACGCCCGGCCTCTCATATGCATTTGTTTGTAATTTTTCTTATAATTTTGGAGGTGGGTGGTGAAACCAAAAGTGAGTGGCTCTCACTGACATCACTCTCGGGATGTTGTAGGGGTGAGTGAGGGAGTTGAGTAAGTGTGTGGGACTCACAGGCTGATAAACCTGGCAGTTTGGTAAGTACGGCCTATGTTTGCTCTTGGGGAAGGGCACAATTGTTCCTTAAAAAAATGCTTTTGTTGTACTAAATGTCTCTAATGAACACTGCAGTTGATAAAAATTAAAAATCAGGTTGCGAACAGAGAAGTTGACACACTGGGTCACTCCTCCACCCCATCTGGGGCCAATAATGAGTCACTAGAAAATAGCAAAGACCCAGGCCACAGCCCTGGATAGGACTTCCCCACTTGCTATTCAAAGGTTACTCTTTGGGTATCCTGTTTTAAGCAGTGGAATCTCCACCTGGGGGGATAGGGGTCCCAGCACCCCTCAGGTCAATCATCGTATTCACCACATGTCGCAGACAAAGACAATGGGGCTTCTTTTCTTCCCATCCACAACTCCTTGGCAGGGATGTAGGGAGAGTCTTTTTCAGAAGCTCAGAGTTGGAAAAAAACAAAAACAACACAAAAGCATCTCAGAGTCCGTCTTGAGTCCAGATTACCCTTTCTCTACTCACAGTCCTAGTCTTTCTGAATGTCCTGCCATGTAACATCTAAATTCCTCAGTTGGGTTTAAACCCTCCATAATTCCAATAGATTCTTCCCCTCTAACTATAGGCAAAATGCCTGTATGCCTCTGGGCAAAAAAGTCATTTGGGAGAGAGCAGTGAAAAGACTTTGTGCAGGCATACTTGTAAGAAACTGAGGCAGAATCTCATGTGGCCAGGTTGGTTGTGAGCCTAACATGACCAAGGCTTTGGCTGGAATAGCATTTACTGCGTTAAGGAATTAAGGTTGACTTTATAAGGCCAATAAAAAAGCCCTTTGGAAAACTGGTCAGATACCCATCAGTAACCTTTCCTCATCTGTGGTAAATAACGAAGGTCACTTGCTGACGGGTCCAGGAATGGAAATGTGCTTGGGGACCTCAAGAGAAGAGGAATTTACCCAATGCATACAGGTATCTAATGGCACAGATGAAACTTGGGCTCGTGAAAGGCTTTTGAGAAGTCCAGCCTGAAAATTCCTTATAAAAGTTTCCAAC
>NW_003852439.1:12132000-12133438 GCF_000181295.1 Otolemur garnettii | reverse complement strand
GTGTTCCCACCTAAACTATAAAGTCTTTGAGGACAAGGTTAGGTATATATGGTGCCCTCCCCTCACTACTGAGCACAGGGGCCCATTGCAAATGCCAGCATCGGCACTATTCAGCTGAATGACTTGTAGAGAGGATTACCAGTTCTCCTAAGGCATAAACTCCTTGTACAGAATGTTGTCAGGAATCACCACAGGTCTCCTGCCTAATTCACTGTGAGGCACTTCTGTGCATGTCAGAGAACACCTCTGATGTTTATCACAGCCAGGTCCTAGAGCAGCACTATCCCAGCTGCTGTCTTTCCTCCCAAAAGAGGGCCCTGTGTAGTCATCGTAGGTCTCCTTCACAAAGGGAATTCCTATGAGCCCCTCTGGCCTCATCCTGCCTTTCTGACTCCTTCCCATTCCTTCTCTCCCTCCACTCTCAGAAGAGATCACACACCACGCCTTCACAGTCATCTCATCAGGAGTTTGACATGAAGCCAGTCACATGGGAAGTGGGTGCAATAAGCAAGAGCAAAATGTTGTCGAGAATGATGGCCAGGCTTGGGATGGGGGCACCAGGCATGTGAAGGAGACTTAACCTCATTGTAGGGGAAAGACAGTTGGGGGGATCTTAAAAATAGTGATGGGATCATCTATGGAGCCCACTGCTCCTCACAGGCAGGTGAGAGAACCCCCAGGGCCAAGCTGTGGGTAGAACAGTGATTTTTAACACCAGTGTGCCCTGAGAGGATCTTCAGTGTGCCGTGAAAAATGTTAAAGATTATTAATTAAATTATTTTCAAAAGAAGTTCAAAGCACAGTAAGTACATTCTTTTCTTACTCTTTTTTAGATCAACATAATTTAAGTGTGCTGCAGAAATTTAACTATAGGTTCAAGAGTGCTGAGAGATAAAAAAAGGCCGGCCCTTGGGTTGGATTTTCCCTAGTTCGGAACCAACCCGGGCCCCTTGGCCCTTTTTTTTTTTCTTGTTTTCGTTACTCTTGTTATTATTTATTTACATATTTGCCTTCCTTGCCTCTCTGTGACATTCCTATAGGAAGGGGGTTGTGTCACTCACCCTGGGAATCTCACACAAAATCTGCAACTTTGGAGGTTTGTTAAATAAACATGTGAAGTTGGGAGCATTAAAAATGGAGTCTCATCTCAGCCTTCCCTTAACCTCTGACCCACTTCTTTGAAATAAAAAACTCATTTCTTAAAATAGTCAAATAGATGGAAATTAAAATAAGCTGGAGATATCATTTTGAACTAAGTAAAGTAACGAAAAACATTTCTAAAGCAACAAGACCTAATGTCATCATGCTAGCAGGTGAAATTACATGTGAATGGCACTGGTGGTATGTAAATGGGTGGCCTCTCCTGGAATCCACAAATATCTCACTTATTCATTTAACAAACACTTCCTCAGTGCCTAGGCACCAAGTAGGCATGAAG
>NW_003852439.1:12130857-12131583 GCF_000181295.1 Otolemur garnettii | reverse complement strand
TGGCCTGACAAAGAATTGGCGGGAGGAGGAAGAAAGTGTGAAGACAGAGAACAGAATTAGGAGAGGGTTTCAGTAATCTAGAAGCAAAGGTGATGGCAGTGGAAAGGAAGACAGGCAGACTCATTCAGGAAATTGCCGACATCATCCAGAGAACCTGACAATATCCACAAGGTGAGATAAAGGCAGAGGGATTGTCAAGGATGAGGGGTAGGGTGGTGGGGGATGAGTGGTAGGGTGGTGAGGTTGCAACCACTGAGGGCAGAAGATAGGAAGGGGGCAGATAATCATGGAGCAAGGGCCACTGAATGCCTTCCCATCTTTTTAATGCCCCGCCTGGGAATGTATCTTTAGGAGATTTCTATAGATGGAGAAAGTTATATGCCTTTATGTATCTGTGACACCACCATCTATAAAAACCTGGGCAGCGGCTCAGATGCCCAATAGCAACAGCAGACACGTGGGCAGCGTCAACTGTGCACTGCCCTGAGCGCAGTTGTTCTGTTCTCGTTGTTCTGAGCGTCTAACACAGAGGAGCTCATTTAGCCCTAACAACAGTCCCATGAAGTAGTTCCCTGCCATAGCCCATCCAGGCTGCTTTGAACAGCAGAATAGGCAGCTTCAAACAGCAGAAATGCATTGCTCACTGTTCCAAAGACTGGAGATGCAAGAGCAGGAGGTTCAGCGTCTGGTGAGGGCCCATTCCAGGTTCATCAATGGCACCTTCCC
>NW_003852439.1:12127898-12130757 GCF_000181295.1 Otolemur garnettii | reverse complement strand
CTGTTCATAAGGGCTCCACTCTCATGATTTGGTCACTGCCCCGCCTCCTAACACCATCGCCTTAGGGACTGGGTGTCAACATTGAAGGTGGGGGATACAAGCATAAAGATAATAGCAGTCTCACTGTGATCTCTGCCTCATAGACAGACGACCAAGGCCCAGAGCCAACACATGAATCAGGAGTCATCCTCCTGTGAATGTACCCACTATACCACATTCATGATGCAAGTTCAAACAACTGATTGTGTAAACTCATCCTAGTCACTGTGCTCATCTTTAAGGTGTCCCGTGGGGAACCTATACACCGACACCAACAACTCTTCAAACTCTTTCTGGAATGGCCATCAGAGTTATTGTCATAGGAGGTCTGACAATTAAGTTCAGGAACTCATCTTAGAAAAAGTGCTACCTACTTCATGGTTGAATGTCACTATGGTCACCAGATGGTACTTTGAAGGTGAAACAGAGTGATATTCAGTGATGAGGTTGGTGGCACTTTTTCTAGGATGAGTTCGTGAACTTAATTGTCAGGCCCTATGCTATACCGCCTCTCTATAACCAGGGAAGTT
Organism: Otolemur garnettii; assembly: GCF_000181295.1. Classification (NCBI taxonomy): domain Eukaryota; kingdom Metazoa; phylum Chordata; class Mammalia; order Primates; family Galagidae; genus Otolemur; species Otolemur garnettii. Next base: position 12,130,188 of record NW_003852439.1, on the reverse strand, counting down.
CCGGTACTTTTGAACACATTAGCAGGCTAAAGTTACAGACAGCCACTGAATAATCATTAACAAAATTCCGTGGAAACAAGAGATGTGTGTCCCGGGGTGTCATTAAATAAAAAAAACAGGGGGATGATGCATAAAGTCCAAAAATGATTACGTTAAAATATAATCACACGTGGGTCAGACCCGGAGGAGAACTTGCCATCGTGAAAATAGATGTGATGTTTGGGTGTGAATGGGGGTGATTTTCTTTTTCTATCAATTTTTCCCCTACATCATTGTTGGTGCACACCTTTTATTTAATTAAATACTCTAAATAAAACACACAAAATGTACAAGCTATATAATTCTAATGTATGAATTACAAAAACAGGCACGATTAATCTACAGGGATCGAAATGAGAAAAGTAGTTTCTTCAAGTGGGGGCGTGAGAGGGTTCCTGGGAGGGGGGACATGCCCTGTGCACAGACGGAGATGATGACTACCCAGGGATGTCTTCCTCAGAACTCCCTGACCTGCATCTTTGAGATCAGTATTTTATAGTATATAAGTATTATATACACATTATATATTTATTGTACATAAATTATACCTCAATTAAAAAAATATAAGTATGGGCGTGTGATAGTCAATCTTGTGTATCAACTTGACGGGATTACAGAATGCCAAGACACCTGGTTAAACTTGATATCTGGGTATGTCTCTGAGGGCATTTAGGGGTAAAATTAGCATTTTAAGCAGTGGACTAGGTAGATTGTCCCCGAGCTGAGGCGGATATGGGTGGGCATCATTCCTGGAGAGCCTGCCTAGAACAAAAGCCCAAGGAAAAGAGGAATCGGTGCCTTCTTCTCTGCCTCCCTGTGGGGGCTGGAACCTCTCATGTCATGGCCTTCTGCCCTTGGGCTGTGACTGACATTGGCTTCTCTGGTTCTTGGGCCTTGAACTAGGACTGAATTACACAAGCAGCTTTCCTGGGTCTCCAGCCTGCAGATGGCAGACTGTAGGGCGTCTTAGGCTCTGTGATAACGTAAGCCACTTCCTCATAATATATATAAATAGGTAAGTGAATGGAGACACACACACTAAATGTCCTACTTGGTCCTTCAAAGTAGAGTCAAAACAACATCCCCCATTTTGACCTTTTCTTCTTACCTCTCTGGTGTGGTCCGAATGGACTCCTCTGCCCCCAGTTCCTGTGCTGGTAACTGAATCCCACAACCGTGTTGGGATATGGAAGGTGGGACTTTGGGGGAGCGTGTAAGTCGCAGAGGCTCTGTTATAAAAGGGCTTGACTGAGAGAGTTCCCTCCTTTTCACCTCTTCCTTCCTTTCTGCCCCGTGAGGACGCCTCTCCTGTCTGGAGGGCGCGGCACCGCGGTGCTGTTTTGGAAGCAGAAAACAGCCCTCACCAGACAGCCTGATCTTAGACTTGAACTTTCTAGCCTCCAGAACTCTGAGGAATAACTCCCCATTCTTTATAAATTTCCTGTTATTTGGAGAATATTTCCCGGGTATATTTCCTTGGTACAACTGTACTGAGACAGTGTCTGTCTGAGGAAGCCACCATTTCTGAAGATCAATTCCATATGGGACAACCGGCCCATGTGTCCGGCCAGTTCTCTCCCTCTAGAATGGGAAATTTCAGTGGGGTGGCACAATCCTTTAGAATGGGGCCATTGATGTACACCCCACAGGCCAATTCCAGCCCGCCACCCGTTTTTGCATATCGAGTCTTACTGGCAGGCCATCACACCTGTTTGTTCACACATCTGCGCCTGTTTTTATCCTATAGAGAGTGGAGCAGTGACGACAGAGTCTGTATGGCTGGGAAAGCTCAAAATATTTGCTATGGGGATCTTTACACAAGGAGTTTGCCGACTCCCTCCCCAGAGAGCATTTGTAAATGTGTATGGGTGTTTGAGGTTGTCACAGTCACTGGGTTGGGGCGTAGTTATTTACTACAGTAAGGAACCTCCCCGCTCAGGCCTCTAATAGCAAACCCATTGAGAAACTCACTCTAGAAGTGGGTTTAGGCCCTAGGAAAGGTGGCTACAGACAAGGCTTGGGCTTCTCAGCAAATTAAAACTCTGTATAACTTCATCTCCCCCACTGAGAGAGATACAGCCCTCACCACCATTTTCTCCCCTTCTTTAAGCAAGTAGCATCGGAAAAGCACCCACCTCTCAGTTTTGTTAACTTCAGGAAACTTTTTCAGTTACAATTTGACAGCTTGTCTCACAGGTTCCCTTAGGACCTAGTTTTAGAATCAAGGAGCAGTGTTTTAAAAGTCGCCAAA
>NW_003852439.1:12113938-12127525 GCF_000181295.1 Otolemur garnettii | reverse complement strand
GGGGGAAACAAAGATGAGACTTGCTCAGGGTGAAGTCAGAGACCTGAGTTTACACAGAGCCTCTTGTGCCCTCCACTGCCTCCTGGTAATACACTCAGGCAACTCCATGTGGAATTCCTGAGCTGAGCAGCCTTTTGAGAACATGTTAAACCATGGAATAGGATGGAAAGTGGAGGGGATTCAGCCTGTTTTGTCCATGAAAGCTTAAATATCTGTCTCCCCAGTACACGCAGCATTTGGAATGCTTGGGCCATGTGTTTCTTTTTTTTTTTGGCAGGAATTTATTTTTTTAATTGAAAAATAAAAATTGTGCATACTTGTGGCATACAGCATGATGTTTTGATTTGTTCTTCATCACTTTTCATCCTCAATCCTTAGTATGATATACAGTACATGCTCAGCACATGATAAATGTTGGATGGCTAAATGCATGAATGAAATGGATCTTAGTTTATCTGTCCCTTCCGCTATCTGGAAGGAGTAAGATGATAGAAAGGTATAAGAGAAAATTAAAAATAATAGCTAACATTTTTATAATGTATCCAGCACACTTCTAAACAGGCATATGTTTTAGTTCATTTACTATTTTCACTAACTTTCCGAGAACAGGACTATTATCATCCCCATTTATTTTTAAAGTGAGAAAACTGGAGACCAAGCAGGTTACAAAACTAACCTCAGGTCACAGTGCGAGCTCTAGGATTTGAACTCAGATCTGGCAGTTCCGGCTTCCCGGGCCAGAGCTTTTAGTTACTACATTCTCACGTATCCAATGCCAAGTGCCAGAGCAATACAACCCATTATTCCACTTGATGGGGGTTCCATCAGAGGAATAATTCTGGATGGATTTCCAATAGCATCCATGCCAAACTCAGGAGAATGATGAGAGAAGACTTCTTAGCTTGTCAACATTCATAAGAAACAACTCTCTCCAAAAAAAAAAAAAAAGTACCCAGAGATGTAGGGATATGTGGATACATGGATATTTGATTCTGTAGTTTCAGTAAAAGAGAGTTTGGGCCCCACACCGTGTGACAAATGGCCCAATAAGTAGTGAAACGTAATACGGTTGGAAAGAAATACATTTTTATGTGCTGAATGGAATTCTGTAGCACCAGCTACAGCTTGGGTGATCAACTAACAAAAATGCTTTTGTGCTTGGCTGAAAATGCAGGGGCCAGTAAAGATCGGGTTTGGAAGCTTAACAATTGTGTATGTCTTAACTTTTCACAACTTAAATTCAAGATAAACTGAGCTGTTTAGAGGGACAAAGGCAGACAGAGGAACCAAACTCGGGGTGGGAGTTGCGTGTTGAGTCAGGAAAGGAGCAAAGATGAACGCCTACCATTTCTTGAAAAGTGGCTATGTAATATATTTTCCTTTGAGACAGAGTCTCCCTTTGTCGCCCTCAGTAGAGTGCCATGGTGTTACAGCTCACAGCAACCTCCAGCTCTTGGGCTTAGGCAATTCTCTTGCCTCAGCCTCCCAAGTAGCTGGGTTCGAACCTGCCACCCTCGGTATATGGGCCAGCGCCCTACTCACTGAGCCACAGGCACTGCCCTCATGTAATTTATTTTCAAATTCACCTTCCATTTGTCATCAAAACATCCTGAGTTCCTCCTCCCGGCCTCCCCCCTCTCCCCGTCCCTCCTCTTCCCACTTTCTTTCTGGACTGTAGTTACCTTTTCTCATTCCTGTGAATGTGTAGGTGATTATATGCTGGTTTCATAGCAGTACTGAATACATTGGATACTTTTTCTTCTATTTATGAAAATAAATATCCTGAGTTCATGACTAGGTAGTTGACAATGGCATGGTCAGCTAAACTAATAATCTGGAGGCCAGATTTTTCTGATAATAGTTTGGCTCATCCCCATAAACCAGTGAGTGCTTAACATATGCTTGTTAAATGAATTGATGAAAAGATTAGCGTATGAATGAATGAATGAATGAAAAAATGCTAAGTGGTTGTATGCCAGACGTATAAACATGTATTTTGTTCACCTTCATAGGAATCATTATGAGACAGATACCAATAATAGCCCCACTTTTGAGAGGAAGAAACTGAGGCCCTGAGCATGCATGTAACTTTTGTTAGAAGATTGCACAGTGACATAAGCTCAGAACCATCCTTCTCATCACCTCCTACACACCCCATCGGAGAAGAAGGGATCCATCACCCTACATAGCACGAGATGGACAAATACACCACACAGTGGACAGATGTAATCACAGCTTGTCAAACACGTATACTCACAGCCCAGGGCAGGCAGATACCGCTCAGAACACAGGGAACCAGCAGGGCCAGTGGGAAGCAGTCCCTATAGCAACAAGAGGGCAAGATGCCTCCCAGTTCCTGCAGGAGGATGTGACAGGTTTGTTTGAATCATTCCACCAGCTGTCAGGGAACTGAAGCCCCTTAGGATGAGGACCAGGGCTTAAAGCTAGGCCAGGTGGTGATCTAGGTAGGGAACCTTTCCTGCTTGAACTTTGGGGCTCTATGAGGCTCAAAGATGTCAAGGAACCAGGTGAAATGTTAGGTCTTACATACATGGTGACTCCAGACCCCTAACTCTCAATCAATGCATCACGGTCATTCCTCTCCTCCCCCTCAATTTATCCTTCCACTCATTGTACAAAGCTGGTGGAGACCCTTCCCTTTAGCTTCACCATGGCAAGTGTACAAAGGTGGAATGAGCATCAATCTTGGAACCAGCAGGTAAGTGTTGGGTTCTAGCTCCTCCGTGCAATAGCCCCAAGTTCTAAGCAAGTATCTTAACATCCCTAGGCCTTTGTTTTGTACTGTGCCAAATGAGAAGGCTGCCACATACCTCCACTGGGGGGTTATAAAGAATATGTGAAATAAAAGAAGCCCTTTAAAAAGCAGTTTGAAAGGAATAGATGAGAATTTATGATCATGGTTCTCATCATCTCTACATTTCTTTAATCCAGAGCATATTTTTTAAAACTGTTAAGTACAAGAAAGTGAGGGTGCATATACCACTACAACAAGTAATAATAAAAACTAAGTGAAAGACATAGCCTCTGACTTTATTTATTTATTGAGATTCTGTTTCAAGTCAACCATCTCATACAGAAGAACCAAGGTTAGAACATGGCCACTCAATTGCCCTGGATTGAGTGCCATGGTGTCATAGCTCACAGCAACCTCAAAACTCTTGGGCACAAGAGTTTTTCTCTGGCTAGTTTTTCTCTTTTTAGTAGCAGTGGGGTCTCACTTTTGCTCAGGATGGTCTCAAACTCCAGAGTTCAAGGGATCTGCCCATCTCCACCTGCCAGAGTGCTAGGATTACAGGCCTGAGCTGCCTCGCCCTGTGCCTCTAACAATTTTGAACGTGTATCACAGGCTCCCTTCTGTGCGAGGTACTTCTCATCATTCCCTTTTCACAACTACCCTCTCGGGTTGGCATTAGCATTATCCCCCTCTTAAAGATAAGTTAATTTAGACTCAGGAAGCACCTGCTGAAATATCATTTATACAGGGAGTAATGACAAGACTGAGATTTGTACCCCTATCAGTGCAACTTCACAGCCCGTGCCCTTCAGCTCCAAGGACGGCTCGTAGGGGTATTTGGGTGATGTGGAAAGGTAAATGACGACTCCTCACAGATGTCCTGTCCTAATCCCCAGCAGCTCATGTGAACGTGTTACTTTAGGTGGCAAAATAGACTTTACAGATCTGATTAATGTCCTCAAGATGGGGCTTTTCCCCTGAATTATGCAGGGGGGCCAATGTAAGTACCTTTAAGACGAAGGTGGGAGGGTTGGAATCAGAGGGAGGCTGAAGATGCTGTGTTGCTGACTGTGATGGTGGGGGGAGGGGCCACAAGCCAAGGAACAGAGGTGTCCCCTGGCAGCCAGAATAAGCAAGGACGTGAGCTCCTGCCTGGAGCCTCCAGAAGGAATACAACAACCCTGCCTATTTAGGACTTCTGACCTCCAGAATTATAAGATAACAAATTTGTATCATTTAAACTATGAAGCATGAGTTATTTGTCACAGTAGCCATGGATGGGGCCAGAGCATGACTGCAGGACAGCCGGCAGCTCACTCAGCAACCACCTGGGGCTACTTCAGATAATTAGATTCCAAGCAAATCCAAAATTCAGTTCTACGGTCACACTGAGCCGTATTTCATGTACTCAAAAGACGACTCATGGCCACCATGCTGGACAGTGCTGAAATAGAAAGAAGATTTCAATCATCTTAGAAATTCCCCTTAACAGGGCTTCTCTGGTGGGAGAAGGTCAACACAGGTTGATGGGGGCAGACTCCCCGGGTTCAAATCCCACTTCTGCCAACAATAATAACAGCACCTTCCATAATTTTGTTATGAAGCCTGATCATGGACAACACAGGCAAAGCGTTTGGCACAGTACCCAGCACAGAGTGGTGGGCATTTAATTAACATCAACACTTCTTTTTATTACCATTTCCCCTTAGAAGGCTTAAACCCAGCCCCATTCCAGAAGGTCCAGTGAGATTCTGTTTCAGGTCAACCATCCTACACAGAGGAACACAGGTTAGAACAGTGGCTGTGGCCTCCTGCTGCCGAAGGAATGGAACATGTAAGGCTGTGTATCCAGAAAGAAATCAAAAAAAAAAAAAAAAAAAGGAAGGAAACGTGGTCTGTGAGAAAATACTCCATAAGAAACTTCCCCAGAACAGGGCATCGCAACCACGTGAACACAAATCACGGGTGTGCAAATGCTCCTCGGAAATATTTATGATGAAACTTAACACACCAACCCAAACAGCCTTCACATAGTGAAATGAAACCATAAATTATTTCCAAGAACATTGTAATGCCAAGGGAACTCACTTAATTATCCATTATCCCAGAAATGTAGACATAATGTTAATTAAAATGAAGGGGGAAAGCCATTTCCATTTTTTATTAAGATTCATTGGGCTCTTGAACAACTCTTTGCCCTGAAGGCTGGGCCAGGTGATGGAGAGCTCATTGCTCATGCTGGAGAACTGAAATGTGTAACCCAGACAAGAACAGGGGCTCCTCAAGGTCAAGAGACAGAACCTCCAAAAAAGGAGAAGAATTGCCTGGCCCTGTCTCCCCAGATAATCTTTCTCCCACAGATGCCTGCATTTTCACTGCTCAAAATCATTTTTCTTTCATCTGAAGATTGCCAGCTCCTTGTTCTCTCAAAACCCCCACATTTGTGGAAATTGCAGCCTGCCGTGTTTCCATATTTTAGCAAGCTCTGAGGATGCAGAATAACAAATCCATGGTTTTTGGTCCTTTGTCTCCAGGAGCCCTGAAGCCAGGCTGAGGCCACGCTCCTGAGGCTGACCAGAGGGCAGGGGATGGATGGATAGACAACCAACAGGCTCAGTGGGTGCTCAGAAGACGCGGTGAGTCTGACTTCAGAACCCCCACTCTAGCCAAAAAGGTAACTTTGTTTTTGTTATTTTTTATCACCAATGGGACAGTCAGTGCCCCCCACATATTTCTCACTTTCTCCTACCTTCTGAGCAATGCTGGCCTAACTCCCATCAGCCCTGCCAGTGCACTGTTCCTCTGCCCCGCCAGCCTTCTCCACCTTGAGAAAGACTCAAGTTCGACATCAGTCTTGGCAAACTGGAAGGGAAGAGGGCAAAGAAATGGATGGTGGGTTGAGTGGGTGGGGCGGTTAGTCAAGAAGCAGCTTAGGAGCAGCGCTGCAGGGGGGAGGGAGAGGGGTCCGGGACTCCACACCCTCTGTGGAGGCCTCAGGAAGCCCCAGAAAAGAACGTGAGTTTCTCTAAGCTAACGTGAGGGTGTGTGCTGTGTCCTTTTGCCCGCACCACCACTTGAGGATCAAGCCACATGCATTGTTACTACATAAGAACTCTGTAGATTTTCCATTTTTGCATGAGAGTTGGTTGGATGAAAACTGTAGGGTGAGACAATTCTTAAAATAAATTTAAGATCTTCTTGCATAAAACCCACCAGTGTTCTCAAACCCTGACACATAGTAGGCACCGTATGAATGTCTATGGAATGGTGACTACTGCGTGGATGATTAAACAAATTAATCACTTAGCTATTGATTTCTACTGCTTACTGAGTCACACTGGGGAAGCTGGGTTACCCCTCCCTGTGGAGAGAGATCAGACAGAGCCAGAGAGGGTCTGGCATTTATTGAATGTAGACATTATATGTGCATGTATGTGTTTTTAAAATATGGCCTCTGTGAAAATAACATCTATGACGGTGAAATACCCACTCGTGTACCGTAATAAAGGACATAATCAAATATTTCCACTAACATGGAAATGTCAAAGGAAACCACTTTGACACTATTAATCCAGAAATAAAAAAGTGACGCTGGTCTGTGGGCCCATCTGTCTGTGTTGATCGAGGCTCCCTTTTCCCATTGCCCTAAGCTCCCATTCTGTGCCTCAGTTTCCTCATCTGCATTATACTCCTCCTCCCTCACAAACTGACGACTGTGATGCATGAAACTTGACCTAGAATGCAGACCTCACACTGCTGGTGGGCATGTAAATCACCACAACCTATGTGGAGGGCAAACCGGTGCTATCTATTAACATAGCGGAAGGCACACACCCTTCAACCTAGTAATTCCATGTCTCAGAAATAAGCCCATGCTCGCACTCACCCAAGTACACAAAGAGAGGTGTGGCAAAAATGTTCAGTTGCATTGTCCAGAATGGAAAAAAAAAAGAAACTGACAATAATCCAGATGTCCGTCAATAGAAACTAATATAGCAACTGTCACACATCCATGCTATGAAAAATTATGCAGCTGTTAGACGAGGCTATGACACAAAATATGTGATATGTTGAATAAAAAATTAAGTTTTGGAGCAATTATGTTTAGTATGATCACATTTATCAAAAAAGCAAAGTGTGTTGTGTGAGTCTGTGTAACTCTGGATCTGATCTAGAGGTTGCTCATGAACACACATGATGCCGACCTCTGCAGAGTGAGCTACAGTGGGGTGAGAAGGACTAGCCTCTTCCTTCATGTGCTTGAAACATTTGTACATCTAAGTATTGCAATAACCTCTTAACCTTGTCTCCCTGCTTCTGCATTGACCCCCAGAAGTCTATTCTTAGCTTTGCAGCTGGAGTCCCACTGCTGAACCTAAGCCAGGTCATGCCTGTCCTCTGCTCAAAATCTTCCACAGTCCCCACTGTGAGCCAAAATTCCGACCCCTGTCTCTGACTTCGTCTCCTGCTCCAGCCCTGCTCATTCCTCTCTAGCCAGGAGGCTTCCTTGAACATATTCCAGTCTCAGGACCTCTGCGCAGGCTGCTCCCTCTGCCTGGAACATTCTTCCTCCAATTTCTGCAAAACTAATTTCCTCATCTTAATGACCTGCTCCTGTCCTCCTAATTAAAATTGTAACTGACAGCCCTTTGCGCTACCTTCCTTGCAGCACCCATTCCCTTTCCACCATGCTATCATTTGTTGTCTCCATCTTTCAATCAAAAGGTAAGTCCCCAAAGACAGAAACACTGATTTATCCCTCAGAGCTGTCCTCTCAGTTAGGTGTCCTTGGTCCCAAACATTCCTTTCCCCACACCTCCTTTCTAGCTGCCTGTTTCTAGATGTTTCTAACATCCTTTTATCATACTTTCCCTTATCAGCCATGAATAAATGTTTGTAAGCATGCTTGTTTATACTATAGTGTAAATGACTTATTATTCACTCTCTCATAAGGTTTATTCTTTTTTTTTTATTGAATGGTAACTATGTACATTAATGCACTTCTGGGGTACAGTGTGGGGTTTTCACATGCAATCCGAACTACTTCCATCAAACTGGTCAACACAGCCTTCATGTCATTTTCTCAGTTATTGTTTTAAAACATTCACATTCTACTCTTAGAAAGATTCACTTGTACCCCTATAAGATAAACCTCAGAAGTGATCCCTCCAAACCCCCTCCCTCCACCCATTTCCCCCTCCCTTCTCCCTCCCCCCTCCCCATATTCTTAGGCTATTTGGTTATAGCTTTCATATAAAAGGTATAAATTAGTTTCATAATAGGGGTGTGTACATTTGGATACTTTTTCCTCCATTCTTGTGATACTTTGCTCAGAAGAACATTCTCCAGCTCCATCCAAGTTTTATTCTTATGTAACTGGGTTAACTTTCAAATCAACCTGATGAAGAAGTGATTCTTGCACTTGAATCTGCATAGATGTACCTGATGATCTTGCTAAGCATGAAGCCTGTTGGACTGCAAATCCTTGAGCCTCTAAGTCTGTGGGTTGGGAGTAGAGTCCAGGAATCTGGATTTGTGAGACATACTTGATGATATTTTACAAGAGGTGGTCAACAGATTCCACTTTGAGGGGGGAACCTGGCTGTTTTCCACAAGATATTATGGAGGTTCCTTTTGTGGCACCAGGTGAAACTCTACCTATAAATTCACTATTCTTATTCTACAAACTAGTTTTTAAAAGGCATGTTCCTGGCTGAATTAATACTGTGACACTAAATAAGAACTATGCCATCACTGAAAACATCAACACACACATACACACAGGAGACTCACCTACACAGGGAGAAAGAATTAAATTTCACTTCAAGTATGTTCACTTGCATGATCCCCAAAAGTGCTTTCTCTTGGGACACAGAGGGTATCCACTATTGGTTTAATTAGGATAGATTTTATTTTGACACATACATAGACCTCATCCTGACTCTCTTCTTAGGAAGAGAATGTACCCAGCTCAGAGCTTCCCAAAACCTTTATGTGCAGACTGATCACCTGAGGATCCTATTAAAAAATGCAGTTTCTGAGTCAGCAGGTCTGAGAAGGGGGCCCTAGATTCTGCATCCTCCCCACACACAATTCTCCATGATGTTGATACTACCAAATCTTGCGTAGAAAAGGTTTTGACCAGCAACTACAAATAGGTTACATTTCACGTGTCATGTTCCCAGTTTAAAAAAAGAGTTGGAGGTAAGACTTAGCTCAGAGAAAAAGAGTGCTGTGATTGATTAGTGATGTCTGTCACAGGCACAGAACAGAGTCCTAGAAGATGTGTGTTATCCTCTTCTAGGCTACATACTTGCTGCCAATTCACTGGATATTATGTGTTTGAGGAATGGAATAAGTCAGTTAACCTGAGAGCATCTTACTTAAGTTCGTAAATTATGTGTGCACATGTACACACACAGATACACCAATAACAGGTAATCTTCCAAACCACTCTGCCTGAAGCCTTGAACATTATTAGAACCTTGAATCCAGAGACTCAAAGTTCCTCCTGTACTTTTCCCACTGTGAATCTTCTTTATTGGTCAGCTATTTTTCTGCCTCAATCCTTTAGAATCTCTCCTTTAGAGAAGGATAAATATCTAAAACAGAGGAGCTCTGACACTTAAGTTTGTGAACTGGCTGCCATGTGCCTATGTTGGCAGCACTGTAAAAACAACTCAGTGAAGTTTCATGACCTTGGTATATCAGTGCCTCACAGCTGTGTTCACGTCAACATATAACAGTGTCTTGCTGAGTGGTGTTCATTATTGTTCATTGTGTTTTTGTGTGCCATGGTGAGAATACTGGAGCTTGAATTACAGCAATCAACAAACATTGAAGGTTTTATTAAACTTGGGAAGAGCAGGTGGAAGTGAAGTCAAGGACAGGTGACTCCAAGTTTATAGGTATAACGCCATGAAGAAAACAGCAGTGTACAAATGGATTAAATGTTTTCCTGAGGGAAGAGAAATCGTCTCTGATGAAGAGAGATCAGAGTGGCCAGCAACAAGAAGAACTGACAAAAACATCGCAGAAAATCACAAAATGGTGTGTCAAAATCATTGGCTGGCTGTGAGAAGCACAGAAGACCATGTCAACATCTATAGTGAAACAGGAACATCTTAACTGAAAATCTTGGCCAACAGCTCATGGCTCTTGCATTACAACAATGCACCAGCTTACACAGCACTGTCTGTGAAGGAGATTATAGTGAGCAAACAAATAATTGTATTGGAACACTCTCCTTATTCACCAATCTTGCCCTCATTTACTTTTTTATTTACCCAAAGATAAAGGAAATACTGACAGGAAGACATTTTGGTGACATTCAGGAGATCAAAGGTATTACGATGACAGTTCTGGAAAAGAGTTCCCAAAGTGCTTTGAAGGTTAGGCTAGACACTGGTGTCAGTGCATAGATTCCTAAGGGGAGTACTTTGAAAGTGACCATGGCGATATTCAGCAATGAGGTATGTGGCACTTTTCCTAGGATGAGTTCATGAACTTGGTTGTCAGACCTCATGCATACACTCACAGCCTAATTTGCTTCCAAGATGTCCTTGCTACTACTTACATGCTGTGTTAGTTTTCTAGGGCTTCCATTCGAAATACTACAAACTGGGTGGCCTAAACAATAGAAATGTATTGACTCATAACTCTTTGAAGTTCAAGATCTGGGTGTGGGCAGCTTTGACTCCTTTCGAGGGCTGCAAAGGAAGAAGACCTGTTCCAGGCCTCTCTCTCTAGCTTGCAGACGGCCATCTTCTCCCTGTGCTAGTCTGAGTCCATGTTTCTCCTTGTTGGGACACCAGTCTGTTGGGTTAGGGCTTACCGTACTGACCTCATTATCCCTTGTTTACCTCTGTACTTTAAAATCCCATCTCCAAATAAGGTAACATGCTAAGGTGCTTGGAGTTTGGACCAAGACATAAGAATTCCCAGGGGTACAGCTGAACCTACAACATATTCATAAGGTGGCTCCCACCTAAAAGGTCAGGTTTAAAGGCAGTCATTCCTTGGTCTTTCTATCTCCTATGCATCAATACTTAATTGACTCTATTTTTTTTCTTTTTTGACCTTTTGATAATTTATAGGCTTTCTAACAAGGCTTTCTGCTGGAAAAACTGTTCAAGATTCCTTAATGGAGCCCAAGGCGGCCTCCATTTGGCCTCACCTCTCTCCCATTCCCGGGATTTTCTAATTTTGTTCCTACGATTTTTCCTAAAAATTTTCCTAGAAAATCAAAAACACTCAGAGGAATAAGAATTCATGACTGGAGAAGTACAGGCAGATCTTCTAAAAGCATGAAAAAGGGATTTTGTGACCACAGTAAGCCTGCAACATACGTAATAAGGTGTTTGGATGCTGATGGGAAGATTAAACAATGTCCTTGAATGTTAATAAATTTCTACAAATTGTCGAAAAAAAAATCAAAAACACTCAAGTACAGTGAAAAATAAAACACCTCTTTCCCATTTTCTGGATTTTCTAATTTTGTTTCTAAAATTTTTCCTAAAAATAATTTCCTAGAAAATCGAAAACCCTCAAGTACAGTGAAAAATAAAACTAAACTAACAACAACAAAACAAAGCAGAGGTGGTCAGGGTTACTGTGGTCCAGCTCCTCCTCTGGTCATCTCCTACCCCACGGAGAGTGGCTCCATTTGGACCCAACAGAAATCGTTTTCTAATAAAACACCCCAGGAAGCAACAGAGACTGGCCTGACCTACCTTTCTTTGCATTGCCCCGAATCACCTGCTTTCCCCTCCCCCCCCATCCCCAGCAGGCAGAGTCAAATCCACACACAAATAATACATAGAAGAGCAGATGTGGGCAAGGATATAGAGTTTCAGCCAAAATAAATGCTACCACCTGGTAGCTTTCAAACAGGACCCATGCCGGTTTTTCATTTGGACTAAAAACACGAGAAAAATAGTATTCTTCATTTTGCACCTGTAGCTATGCTCTGGGTCAGCCACATATCCCTTCCCAACGATGCCACATGGAAGGGAAGGAAATGAGTATTCCAAAGGCATCTAACTAGAGAGGGCACATTGAAATCAGAGCGTCTAATTAGATGTAAAAGGAAAAAGAAAATAGCCACAGTTCCCTATGAAATTTCAGCAGTCACTTCTTCCGCAGCCCCGATATTTTAAGTGCCCCCCAAAAGATGCACAATTCAGTCTTCCTTCGTAAAATTGATGATGTCTCTATCAAAATGTGCTCACTTACCTCATCACAGTGAAGCTTCTCTCATGCCCCGAAAACAAAGTGTGGAGGTAAAGCCTATACACTGCACACCGGTGTGCACCCATTCATTAAGCTTGCACACTGTTGAGAAATCTGACTTAATGAAAGTTTATTTGAAGAGAATGCTTATTTAAATGCCGTCTACTCTCGCAAATGGAAATGGGTTATTTTTGGATAATTGCATAGCAGGGTGAGCAGTGCGTTTACTCTGATGGGTGGCCCAACTGTTTCTTAACCTCTTCTAACTGGAAAAAAATATATAGAAATGCACACAACACATACACATATGTTTTCATCTGCAGAGAGAAACTAATGGGCCTTCATTAGGTCAGGAGTCTGGTCGTGGGGCTTGAGGGCTGACGAGAAGTACAGATGGAAATTCTCAAGAGCAATGCCGAGTGAGGGGGAGGAGGCGGACGGCACTGAAAGCCCCTCATTTTGGTACTGCTGAGTATTAGTCCCAGCAAAGGCGACTAATGAGGGTCTTTAAATATCTAATTACAGTAAACAGGCTTCCCCTTTCAACAACACTTCATTTATGCCTCTTTAGGAGTCCAGAGGAAAGCCACCCTATAAATAAATGCCCTGGGGAAGAATGCCCTGGCAGGTCCTGCATGTCCTTGGGAGGTTGAGATGCATGAGCTTGGATACCAAGCTGGGTTGACTGGGAGAGGCCTGTCAGGGGCCCCTGAACCTGTACCCACAATACTCCATTCCTTCCTGTCCCCAGCACCTCAGCATCCTTATCTTCCTTTCTCTAACTCAAGGGCAATTCAGGAACTCAGCCTCTAAACTTCCCTCTTAGCTATGGATCTGCAAGGATGGCTGTGGATGTCACCACACCTGTACCTACCCATATAAAGAAAACCCCGTCCCTCTAGTAATCTTACACCTGCAAGCAGCTCTCCACCTCTTCCACCTGGAGATCAGGAAAAGAGCAGGGCCCCTTCTAGACAAGAGGAGATGTGTTCTTACAGAATATTTGTTACTTTTAGGGTCTTTCTACCAACCTATCCCCTCCCTTCAACCTGTGGTTGGAACTGAATGCTCAGCTCTAGGCCAGGGGCTGCAGAGGAAACACTCAGTGCAAGGTGCCTGCCTTAAGAGGCAGAAGTCGCCTTGTACAATTGACTGAGATGTAAGTTTCTACAATTTAAAAACAATAGACAAAGAAAATCCTGAAATAAGATGATGGGAACCAAATGTAGAGAACTCGTTATCTGCAAGAAGTAGGACAGACTGGACTCTAAGAAGATGTTCAAAGACGAGCTGAGTTTGCAGATGGTGGCTCCCAGTTGACTGACAGAGGGACAAGAGCTGGGATTTTGTAAGGAGCGGTAGAAGCCTAGCTTCTCTGAATTCCCAAAGGTGATGGAGAAAGGCGAGATGTAGGTAGAAGTCAGGGGAAGAGCTCATCATTGGCAGCTGATGCTCACAGTCTGGGATGTGGTAGGTAAACCGACCCAGGTTTAGTCTCCTCACACCTGTTTGGATTTTGGTCAAATAATAACCTGAGCTCCCATTTCTCCACTCTTCAGGTATGGTGAACAAAATCTTCCCTGCCTACCTTTCATTATAAC
>NW_003852439.1:12109341-12112994 GCF_000181295.1 Otolemur garnettii | reverse complement strand
TGGGTATCAGACCCACCTTTGATGCTTCTCTCCCAAATTTAATCACAGTTACCACTAGGGGCCGGAAGATACTTTATTAGGGCAGGGATTTTGTCTAATTCATTGCTGCACACCCAATGGTTGGCACACAGTAAGTACTTAGCAAGTATACATTTAAAGAAATGGTTCTCTGACAGGCAGCTGCTATGAATTCTTTGCAAAAACTCTGAGAATCAGTACTTTGCAATTGAATCCAGAAATCATAAGGTATGCACTTGCCCCAAGGGAGATGGAATGCCCTGTGTTTTCAGAAACAGCCAGCGAAGCAACTACAGCTAGTGTTTGACTCTGCAGCCTTTGTATATGGGGCTATAGCTTTGCTGATAGTAAAGGCTGCCGATCCCAGCTGGGCACAGTGGCTCACACCTGTAATCTATGCTCTCTGGGAGGCTGAGGTGGGTGGAGAGCTTGAGCTCATGAGTTCGAGACCAGAATAAGCAAAAGCAAGACCCTGTCTACTAAAAATAGAAAACTAGTCAGGCATTGTGGCTGGTGCCTGTGGTACCACCTATTCAGGAGGCTGAGGCAGGAGGATCGCTTGAGGCCAAGAGACTGAGGTTGCTGTAAGCTAGGATGACGAGACACATGATAGAGTGAGACTCCGTGTAAGAAAAAAAAAAATGATGCCCATCCCCATCCCCAGAGTTTCAGAGACTAATGGAAAGAATGAGGAAGGGAGAATGTGAGTGCTGAAGCATCCTGAACCTTCCATGGGAGAGACACCCTCACTCCTCACAGGGTGTCGACCATTCCCTGGTGTTCTGACAGTACCCAGCTCCATGGTTGGGGTTGTCCCTGTTTCTGTTTCTGGGGTGCTGAGGTCAGTTTAAAGCATCAGAGAGTTCAGCCCAATGTGCTGGTGGAGCTGGCTTGGTAGCACACAACAGAGTCCCGTCCTCCCCCCCAAAGAAATATCAAGGCCTCTGGAACCTTCCGGCATCAAGGCTGAATGCCATTATAAACACTACGGTATGCTCCGAGTCTTAAGAACTCAGTCAATCCATCCGTGATGTGGGGCCCTGATGGTGCTGCGATGGAGAGGTGGAGTGGCCCAGTCATCCCTGGCCTGGAGCATCTTCCAGGTTGTAGGAGACTTTCCCATCCTTGCCCTTCATTCATCCATTCATTAGTGCTTATCAGACACCTACCTACCATGCAGCTGCCTTGGTTCGAATCCAGTGGTACAGCAATGATTAGGATGAAGCGTGTGGCAGGTGTGTCCCAGTTGGGGAGGTAGATGGTGAACAGGTGACTAAAGAGGTAACACAAGGCCAGGGCAAGAGTAGTACCTGTGTGTGTGTGTGGAGGGAACAGATCTGGGAAAGCCGAAAGAAGGAGGTGCAATTTTCAACAGCAAAGTCACAGGAGTACGATCTCCAAGGCAGCATCGGAGCAGAGGCCTGAACGGAAGGGTGCTGTGAGCTTTGGGAATCTCTGGGACTGAGGCACAGCCAGGCTGTCATGCTCTGCTGAACCTCAACCTGACCATCACCCGGCGTAAATCACTTTTTCAAATCCAAGTTTTAAAAATACTCCCTTGGAGTAAGTGTGTTCTCAGATTTGTGCTGACTTCAGGAGGCCAGAAGACTGCCTTGGCAGCAATTTTTAAAAATAAAATGGAAAGCAATTATGTTCCATCCCAGCAATTTACTCGGGGAGAATCTGGGGAGCTGGAAAGGTAAATAGACCCCCCTTTCACCCCGAGGGTCTCCTGGGCTGGGGCCTGTCCTCACATCTAGAATCCAGCTCTCTCCCCCCAAGGACAGGGCCCACGCTGTCTGCACACCCCTGCAGACAGGCGTGCTCACATCGGCGTAGCCGGGACTGAGTCTCCCCAAGCACAGCCAACTTGGGCAAAGCACAGCCAAGACAGAGAGCTCTCGTGGGTGTTTCCCAGGCATGACACTTTCTAAGGAGGGTGCAGCCAAACCGGCTCTCCCAAAGTCTCATAGTATTGATCTGCAGTTAAAAACAGGACACACAGATGGGAGTGAAGGCTGCCCAAATCATGGGATACTTTTCACCCAGCTAGACCCACTATGTTCTCCTGCCCGGCACATTCATGTTTTACATTCTTAGCTTGATTTCCAAAAAACCACCCCCTTTGTAATAAGTCCCCCTATTTTAACATTAAGTTTTTTTTTTTTAATGTACAAATAGCACATGCTCAGAATATACAAAAAAGCAGAAAGGATGAAATAAAAAATCACTCAGTGTCACTATTCAGCACTAACTGCTTTTCACGTGTTGCTGTATATCCTTCAAGGATTTTTCTTCCCCGTTTTATTTATGGATACATATTTTTAAACAAGCCAGAGCCATACAATATGCCATTTAACATAATTTTTCACTTGCAGAATCAGAAATATCTTCCTAGGCCATGTAAATGATGGAATTATCCAAACGTGTTTACCAAATCATGTTTAATGGTTGCAGAGAATTCCATTTTATGGCCGGCTCATAATTTACTTGATTTTTTTTTCTGTCACTGGAATTTACATTATTATAAACAATGCAGCAATGTGTATCGCTTATTTCTTCATTTAACAACTATTTATAGAGTGCCTTCTGCAGCTAAGTTTGTAAGCACGTCCTTAATTATTCCCCGAGGGTAAATTTCCGGCAGTGGAATTGCCAGGTCAAAGCATAAACTGCATTTAAGGCTTTGGAAACAAGAATATTCATCTCGTTGCCAAATTGGCCCCTGAAAGATTGTTCCGAGTTGTGTTTCTAGCAGCCTGGTGTCAGAATGTCTGGCTCCCAACCTCTCTTTGCCAATATCAACTTTTCTTGTCTTTCTTTTCTTTCTTCCCCCCCCCTCCGGTATTTTTGGTCAATTTTGTAGGAGAAAAATAACGTCTAGTCTCACTTTTCAATCCTTTGTTGCTCCCCAGCCTGAGCATTTTTCCACGTGTACTGGTCATTTAGATTTCTCTCTTTGTGAGTTGCTCATTCATAGCTTCGACGATACATCTTAATTAAGTCTAGGATGGAGAGGGAAGAATAGAGAAGATTAATAATTACTGAGTGCTTGTTATTTGCCAGACAAGTGTACACTTCATCGGGAAATTCATTTATCCTCACAACCGACCGTTTATTATTTCACCCCCATTTTACAGATGATGACATTTAGAGCTTGGAGAAGTTCACCTGCCCCCACACGCACAGGTGACAAAGGGCAGAGCCGACATTCAAATTCTGCTTCAAGGATCCTTCCCTCTGCCGCCTCCTGGGAAGTGTTTAAACATCCTTTGGTTCTGGGGTCACTGTGATGGGGAAGCAGGGTGAGGACAGGTGGAAGATGCTTTAGCTCCTTACAGGGGGACATTGTCCCAGCACCAATCAGTCACTGACGTGAAACGGCTTCCCTGGAGAATTTGTCATCCTAGGTTCTCGTTTTATTCCATTTAGCCAAAGCGCCTGTGTGAACATGTTAGGAATACACGGGAAGAAGGACTACAAGATGGCAGGGACAGGGCATTCTGCTCACAGGTGAGTGGCTAGAGAATCTTCCAGAAGTCAGTGTGCACCCCTGCAGGGGACCCCCACTTTCTGCTCAGGTGTGGTCTTCAGAAGTGAACGTGGTACTGAAACATCCGTCACTGAGTCATAAA
>NW_003852439.1:12106727-12108772 GCF_000181295.1 Otolemur garnettii | reverse complement strand
CTGTTGGTTACTGTGAGTAAGGCTGCCGCTAACTCCTGTGGACATGCATTTGAGCTAATTTAAATTCTTTCACGTGTATGTGTGTGTGTGTGAATGAAACCACTGAGTGTTTTTCTTTTCTGTTTTATCAAACTCTCAGATCCTTGAGGGTAGAAGTATTATCTAGTCTACCAATTGATCCCTAGAAATTCAGGCAAACAACAGTCCCAGTGTTTTGGAGACTGTGAGGTTCTCTAGAACATGAGGCTTTCATTTATAAAACTGGAAACATCCTAAGGCAAACCTGGACAAGGTGGTCATCCTACTAACATCTAGTTAATGTTATAATGTCTCAATAAATATTAGATAAACAAAAACATCTTGCTATTTACTCAGATTTTACTAGATCACACGTCTCAGCATACTGAGGCTCAAACACAGTTATTTTTTTTTAACCCAATGGGATATTCACAGCCATCTACAAGATTATAGAAACCTACATTTTCATTGCAGTTCAAACATACAAAAAGGGAAAATGTGGAAGTTTAAACAGTAAAACTGCTGGTGGTTGCAGCATTGAGGCTGTTTGATCAAGATGGGCAAGAAGTATCAAAGGCTTGTCTGCATTGGTGAGGGAGAACTGCTCACTGTTCCAAAAAAACCAGAGAATATTTCTTCCTTTTACTGAACAGAATTGGGCAGATCAGAAAGACACCAGCCAGCCAGAGAGTGATGGTAACAGCCACTTTTTCAGAGGAAGATGGAAGCCCATGGGAAATATCTCAGAGTATTCAGACAGGGATGGAGATCAGCACGAGAGCTGTGGTTCTACCCAAAGCAGATGCTTGGCATCGACGGTAAAGGGAAACTCCTTCTTCTGTGCCGTTGGGAACAGAATAGGGAAGATCCACGGAAGCTGCTGGCAGGACTCTAAACTCGCCATGTTTCCAAGAGTTGCGTGCATTTGAAGGCCCCGGACCCAGCTGGACGGCATTTCTCCAAATGTGTAAGATGCGAGTGGAAGGAAGTGAACGGAAGATCTGGAGTCGCCTGCGACGTTGCCAGACCTGGAAGAGGGTCCACCAAGGACGTAGAATGAGAACAGACATGCACCTGTCCAGGGCCCTCGCCGGTTCCCAGGGTGGACAAGGAGCGTTTGCGCACAGAGACATTTCTCATTTCTGTTCACTGTTCTGCGAGCTGCGTGCAGACAGCAGGCTGTTGCGCAGACTCGGACATTCTACCTGAACTTTGTCCTCACGTATAGGTGGTTAGGCTGAAGAACCCTACTGATGGTGGTTAAAATAAATACCCAAAGGAGGGTAAAGAGAGAAAACCTAAGTTAGCGGTGTGTACGCTACGAGCACCCCCACATTCAGATGTGGAAGTGGGGGCTGAGCATGCTGGAGGAAGTTGCTCAGAGTCACACTTCCCCCTGGTCCAACTACGGTGCTGTGTCTTCTCACCACCTCCCACGGCCT
The DNA here is from genome assembly GCF_000181295.1 of Otolemur garnettii. Taxonomy (NCBI): domain Eukaryota; kingdom Metazoa; phylum Chordata; class Mammalia; order Primates; family Galagidae; genus Otolemur; species Otolemur garnettii. Next base: position 12,107,312 of record NW_003852439.1, on the reverse strand, counting down.
CTCCACATCCCACCAACTCCTCCCTTTCAGGTGTTCACTGTAGGTAAGTGCAGCAACTCTGAGGGGCAGTAACTCTGTTCCCATGGCGGGGCATTAAGGAGCCTTCCTCCTGCCTGGGAGGCTGCATCACACCTAGATGTGCGACCATGTCTAAAATGGGAAGGTCCTGGGTTAGATTAGGATGTCACATTTATCATCCGTCTGCTCTGACATCCAACACCTTGTACTTGCAACACATCATTTCTTCGTTAGTGATCAGCAGAACTGTGCTCATAGACGCTTTCCTATTCTGGGTCTTAATTTTGTACATTTCCAGTTTCCATGGAGACACTACATTCTTGCATTCTAAGAGTGTCACTGTAAAACAATGTGAAAACAAAGCAACTTCACAGAAATGGCTCACTTTGGACATCACCAAGCAACACTCTCGTCCAGCAGATAGGACCACTGTGCCGTGCTTTGGGGTTAATTGCTAGGGCCAAGCTTCCTTCTTCCTCCCCCGAATCTAAAAGATGCTTTTCATGCCTAACCTAGGGACCGAGCTCACAGTTACACGAGCATCTCCAGGTCTCTCTGCTTCAATTA
>NW_003852439.1:12105322-12106211 GCF_000181295.1 Otolemur garnettii | reverse complement strand
AATCCAGTAGCCTTGAAATTGGACCCCATCAGACATCCAATTCTGGGTTGCTGGAAGTTCCTAAGATGTTTTCCTAGGAATCTCAGTGCTGTAGGCAGTGGGGAACTTTGTGGGGGCCCAGGTCCAGCTATAGTGGTGCTGAGCAAAGAGTAGGCAGGAATTCATCGTCAGAGCATCCTGTTTTAAGAGACAGAAGTAGGAGCCTACAGCCTACTTGGAGGTCAGACAGGTGACACAAGCTTAGGACTGTGCTCCTGCCCTTACTGGCAGGTTTACTTAACCTCCTTCAGCCTCTGTTTCCTCATCTGTAAAGTGAGATGATGACCAACTCCACGGCATTGTTGTAATAATTAAATGAAATCTTACGTTTGTGGCGATCTGTCTGACAAAATTCATTTCCTCCTGTGCCATCTCCATATTACCTCTCCCAGTCTGTGAGTGAGTTTCCACCATGGCACTGTGAGGTGAAGTGATGAGTTCTTCTAGACCAGATTTTTTTCAAGCTTTTTAAAATCTCACAGCACGCTTGAATCTATAGTTAAACTTCTGCAGCACACTTAAACTATGTTGATCAAAAAAAAAAAAACCCACACAAAAAAAGAATATACTTACTGCACTGTGAACTTGTTTTGAAAATAATTTAATTAATGTTTTTAAAAAATTTTCATGGCACACCTGAGATCTTCTCATAGCACACCAGTTCAAAATCACCGTTCTAGGGATTTTTCCCTAGAAAGGAAAAAAGCACTGTTCTCCATGCTTTTCCCTCCCTCCACTGGCTGAGTGTCAACACCGTGATGCCGCACCTGTAGTCCCAGCTACTCGGGAGGCTGAGGCAAGAGAATCACCTAAGCCCAGGAGCTGGAGGTTGCTGTGAGCTGTGATGCCA
>NW_003852439.1:12100369-12104757 GCF_000181295.1 Otolemur garnettii | reverse complement strand
CCAGATTAGCTAAGCCATGATAAATTTTATTGCTCTACAAGGATTGGGTCTTTATTCATTCCTTCTCAAATTTATCTTTATTATTGGCCCCAGGACACGAGACCAGGTCTGGATGTGGAAGGAGGTAAGAAACCAGCCAGGACATTTGGGGAGATGTGACAAACGTCACAGATGAGGCCACATCTGAGCAAGGAGGGAAGCCGGGTTAGTCTTTTCTGGTGTCATCTCTGTAGGGTTTCCAGTCTTGCTAGGGAAGTCCCCCAGTTTGTACGCCTGTTTCCCATCAATTAACTGTCATACCTGCTATAATCCCATGGGCTTAGCACGTGTCCACTCAGTGCAGGAGCCGATGGGGGACTGACCTGCTCACCTGGAAGATGTGAGCACAGAGCTCAGAGATCAGAAAACAATCGCTGAAGGGGAGGCCGTGGAGCCCCTTGGCCTGGGAGTCCCTGAGACACCAGCTGTGGCTTGGGATCTCTGCTGAGAGAACACTCTGCTTAAGAATTCCTCATGGCTCTCCACTGCACCAAGTCAGAAACCCAAACTTGCTCCACAACCTCCGCCGCCTTTCTGAGGTCTGGCTTCTGCCCACACTTTGACTTCTTTTCCCTCTCCTGCCTTCATCGTGCCCTCCAGCTCCCAAAGGAGTTAGACAAAAGTGGATAAATCAAACACCCAGGGAAACCAGGTCTCTTTAAATCAGAGGCTAGGGCCACTGGCTTGGCCTATAAACACCCAACCGCCAGTGATGGCCAGTGTTGACAGTGATTGACTCGGGGAGGATCAGGCTGGGCCCCATCCCGACTAACCCTCACTCAGCTGGCAGAGCCTTCAGTTAAAACATCCCCCTTCTTTACATTAATAATAATCAGAGCTAACACGGACATGGCACTAACTAGGCACCCGGAATGGTGCTGAGCATGATAAACATATTAACACGTGTAATCTGTGTCATCTTCCCCAGACACTCACAGGTAAGGGGCCTTTATCATCCTCTCCGGAGGCACAAAGGAGCTAAACAGCTTGTGTGTGGCAGAGGCGGGATTCAAAACCAGGTATTCTGGTGTTCAGCCAACTCCAGTAAAATACTTCTGTGGCCAAAGTTACCCTCGTAGGCCCCTAAACTCCCACAAAGTGCCATACAGGTGGCTTTGTATCATCAGCCCAAGCTCTGTACCTCATATACACTGAAGTCTGAAAACCGTTGAACTAGATTAGACAACAGAATAAAAAGAAAAGCTATCAGATAATTACCAAATACCTAAGGTGGTGGAGAATCCTGCGTGGTCCTCACTTTCCTGAGAGCTTTAAGTCTTTGGTTTTTCGACTAAGATTCCGTGACCTCAGTGTGGTTATCTGTTCATTCGTGGTTATGAGAATTAGGTGAACTTGACTGAAATAATGGAGGGGTGCCTTAGGTAAGGAGCAGCGGCAATGTGCGGTAAACGCTTAACGACCAGCTCTCTGGTGGAGGAAAATCGCTGGGTCATTTTCCAGTTTCTATGGTGTAAATAGAACACTCTTTCTGTGATCAAATTTGAGCTGCAGATATGACATCAATCAACTGGTAGATTTCCCTAAAATTTCACAACCGCTCTCAGGAGCCAGCACATGACTGGCTGGAGAATGGGTTCCAGGGACAGCTCTCAGGCAGAGAAGTAATTCCACCGTATGTATTTAGAGGGGTTCCTCTGTCTGCCATAAGGAAACGGGGTTGTAACTCTTTTTTTCAAGTGTAAAGTGTAGCCAAAATTCTTCAGAATCATATCCTATTTTTTTTTGAGGATATGCAGTGACATGGTAAGAATTAACCAGTATAGAAAATGTTAAATTAGTAGATGATTTGCACCAATCAGTTTTTTTTCTCTTAAGTGGTCTATGTAATGGCACTAAAATCTTTATTTCTGGAATTTGAATAAGCAAATCACGAGGTCCATTACTGAGGTTCAGCACACACACAGTATCTTCACTATTTCCTTAAACAATATTCTGAGCAAGTTTTCCTTTTTGCTAAATTTAGTTCTTTTGGTCTAGTTTGAAATACACTATGTGTGTCAAAGTTGGATAAATCCAGAGAAAAAGATGGAGTCTGAAGGACACCCCCCCCCCCAGGCTTGTCTAAATTACTCAGTAATTTCAAGAAACCCAATGGCTTCTCTTCCGTGACCTTTTAAGAGGATTCTCTTAGGGAACACTTTTATACTGCTAGTGGGATTTTAAACTAATACAACCCTTATGGAAAGAAGTATGGAGAATTCTCAAAGAACAAGAAGTGGACCTTCCATTGGATCCCACAATCCCATTATTAGGTATCCACCCAGAAGAAAAAAAATATCATTTTACCACAAGGAAATTTGCACTAGAATGTTTATTGTAGTTCAATTCACAATTGCCAAGACACAGAAGGAACACAAGTGCCCATCAAGCTACGAATAGATTAACAAACTGTGACATACACACACACCATGCAATACTATTCAGACATTAGATGGAAACTTCACATCTTTTGTGTTTACCTGGATGGAGTTAAAACACATTCTTATTAGTAAACTATCCCAAGAATGGAAAAACACATATCAAATGTACTCAACACTAATATGAAACGAGTCGATGAAAACCACACTTCCGTGTGAGAGGAAAACACAGGTATATTCTGGAGAGGGGGCAGGGTAGGAAAGGAAAGGGAAGAGGGATGGGGGAGGGAACGTTAAGTTCTGGCCTGAGGTGCACAGTATAGGGATACACAGCACACCCTCGGGCGAAAGGCTCCCCTACAACTTGAGTTTTGCCTTACAAATGAAAACAATGAAACCTAAACATTTGTACCCTCATAGTAATCTGAAATTTTAGAAAAGGGGGGTTCTCACAGGTGATTCAAAGACTTACCAACCTTTCCTGAAACCTCTGTAAAATATCTGCTTATCTTCGATTTGGGGTCCAGAGGGGGAAAATAAAAATCCCATGATGATTCCACGGCCTCCTGGAGAATACAGCGTGTGCTAAGTTAGGTGGAACAGCTAGGTGAATAGCAAACAATAAAGGAGGGGGCAGCCCTTTTCAAATGGTTTTAATATTCAGATGTTTAGAGTAAAAGATAAATTATCTCAATTTGAGGCAGTTGATATATGCAGATATGCCATTTTTTTTGCCATTTTTTCATTCTTCTGGGCCACTACCAGTAGTAATTTTTCCTCACCTTTAAACCTAGTCCTGGGCTGACAAGGCTCTGCCATCTGGTATCTGTGTGACTTTGGGTTATTGTCTTGCCTTATCTGATCCCCAGAATTCACCCTCAAAATCCACCTGCAGCCAGTGGTCTCCATCTCCTACCTTGGGGAAGGGACAACTGTGTACAAAGTGTACTTGACTTTCAGCAGAAGTCTACACAGGACATATAACCTTCTCTATTCAGTGGCGAGGGTATCTGCCCACTTGCTTCACAGAGGCGTCAAATGACATAATGAATATGAAAGCTCTTTGGGAGAAAGAGAAAGATAAGGGCTGCACAAATGTAGGGCATTATTAATGTTAATTACTTGGGAATGATATGCATAATGCCCAGAATCAGTGAGTTTTAGAGCTGGGAAGAAACTTTGCCTTCTGTCATAGTCTAACGCATCATCTCCCTACCAGAGCCTAAGCATTACAGCCTGCAGAGAGAGCTCCTCAAACTGTGTGCATGGGACAGAAAGCAAAATTTCTTCACACTCAAGTCACCTAATTGCAAGAAAATGACCACTATTTTCTGAGGCTGATTTGGGTAGCAAAGGACTTTTATTTCCTTCTATTTCAGATCAGTGTGCACTGGGCAAATGTTTAACAACTGGCTCTCCCTTCTCCCCTCCTCACAACCCCATCTCAATGGTTTGCCAATTCCTGTGGTGTAAATACTTCACTAAGGCCAATTCTAAATCGTCAACATGAAGCCACTGAGTGTGGAATTGGAAAGAGTTCCACACAATTGACTCTTGTGATGTGATATGAGTCAGCTCTAGCACTGATTCCTTCTGGAGGGGAAGCAGAAGGATTCTGCCTCAAGAAAATCTAAAATTAATTAGTCCTTGACGTCAAGGGAATCCATGAACAGCTATGGAGACATATTTGTGAACATAGACCAAAACAAAAGGCAATCAGGGAAACAGTTGAGGAAATGGGCTCCAGGTACTATGCAAATCCAAAGGGCAGAGCAATTAATTAAAAGGCAACTATAGGAAGAAAAGGGTTTTTCAGCTGGGATTTAGTGGATCTATAGGAGCCTACCAAGTGAGCCAGGTGAGAGATGACATGGGAGAACTCCAGAAGGGGAGCACAGCACGACCAGGGGAGAGATAACATGGGGGAACTCCAGAAGGGGAGCACAGCACGACCAGGGGAGAGATAACATG
>NW_003852439.1:12093865-12100119 GCF_000181295.1 Otolemur garnettii | reverse complement strand
GGGAGCACAGCACGACCAGGGGAGAGATAACATGGGGGAACTCCAGAATGGGAGCACAGCACGAGCAAAGGCAAAGAGTCACGAATGACTGTTTTCAGGGTATAGTTAGTAGGGCCGGAGTTGAAAACATACATAAGCCATTCCCAACCAAGAATTCAGTGAGCTCTCCAGAAATCTTTCTATGTAAAGATATATACAAACTTCTCTGCAAGATATATACAAACACCCTAAGTAAGTAAAAAGTTTCAGTTATGAAGGTGAATGCATCCTGGAGAACTTCCATACAACGTTTTGCCTATTGTTACCGATAGTGTGTTGTGCATATAAAAACTTAAGACAGCCGATTTCATTTTGTGTTTTTAGTACAATTTAAAAAAAATGGAATAAAAACCAGAAGTGATTTTAACTATTCCTGTAGCCACATTAAAACAAGTGCTCTCTCTCTCTCTCTCTCTATATATATATATATATATATTTGATTTAACCCAATAACCCAATGTAAAATGCGCTGTAAAAAAATTATCATTTCAATATATGGAACTAGCCACACTTTTAAGTGGCTGAGCAGCCACGTGGGGCTAACTGGTCACATATTGGACCACACAGTTTAAAGGTATTACAAGCCCCTTATGAGCACATAAAACTCCTCCTTCCACAGGGCACACTTTGGACAAGTGCAGTTTGGTTTAGAACTCTGCTTTGCCAGATTCTAGTTGGCATTGCCTCTGGTGACACTCGATTACATCCTATAATTAGTGGCATCTGTCAGTAAAAACACAGAGACCAAAAGTTGCCTGCCCAGTTCCTGAGTTAAATTTACCCCTGGGATGTGAGTGTTCTAGCTTCTGTTTTTCCCAGATGGGCAGAGACATACCCAGAGAAACAGAAAATATCTCTATAACCTACACACCTATCCCTCTTTCTCATTCTCTCCAACCAGAGGATAGCAGAATGCCCACCTTTTGGGTGGTTGTGAGAATTAAAGTGAGCTCATCTGAGAAAATTACTTAAAGGGATACCAGGCTAACAGGAAATGGAATTAATCTTTTGCTATCTATTTTTTTAATTTTTTAAAATTTCAGAATATTAGGGGGTACACGTTTTGTTTATATATGTTGTTTTTGTGCAGATTGAGTCAAAGTAGTGAGTGTCCCTTCACCTGGTGTACCCTTTATCCAATAGGTGCGAATTTACCCGTCCCCACTTCTGCCTCCCCCAGATTGGTTTTCTTGCATATATGCACTTAACTGTTGAAAAATTAGTTCCAATTTGGTATTGAGTACATGTGTTTGTTTCTCCATTCTTGTGAAGTTTCACTTAAAAGAATGGTCTCCAGTTATTGCCAGGCTGTCATAAAGAGACTACATCTCCAGGTTTTGTTAATGGCTGAGTAGTACTCCATAGCGTACATGTACCACATTTGTGAATCCATTCATTCGTGTACTGGTGGGCACTCGGGTTGCTTTGCTATCCTTACAGTGATGGAGACAGGCAGGCATGCTTCCTGCTGGCACAGCCCATGCTCCGGAGCCTTTGTCGTTCCTATAGTGACACAGACCTGGATGCTGAGTGAGCTCACCTTCACATTTATCCACCCAGATCCCCTTCTGATCAAATGAAGTTCTAGAGGTTGCTCTTAGCCCACCTGATCCTTTCAGCCTACACTGCCCTCGCCCCATGTATGAAGGGCAGGTACTCATTCTGTTCCATATGGCCGAGTGACAGCCATTCCCTTCCACGCAGCAGAGTGACCCCCACTTCATTCCATACAGCCAATGGCATCCATTCTGTTCCAAACAGCCAGGCTTCACTCATGCCCAGCTGAGCATGAGTTGTCCAATGTCCCACGTGTTGCCCTGTCTCAAGGGCATGAGGGATCACTGGGGAATTTTACCACGTGTCAAACATTCTTAGGTCTCCTGAGGATGTGAAAGTGATCAGGACTTGCTCCTTCCTCTTGCAGGCATCCCAGTATAAAAGGTTCCCATAGAACAAGAAACATACCCCAACTTTTACTTCTTTATTTTATTATTTTTCATTTTTGAGGTGGAACTTACTCTGTCACCCTGGGTAGAGTGCTATGGCATCATAGCTCACAGCAACCTCAAGCTCTTGGGTTCAAGCAATCCTCTTGCCTCAGCCTCCTGAGTAGGTGAGGACTATAGGCCCCCTGCCATGCCTGGCTAATTTTTCTATTTTTAGTAGAGACAGGGTCTCACTCTTCCTCAGGCTGGTCTCAAACTCTTGAGCTCTGGCGAGGCCCCTTCCTCGGCCTCCCAGAGTGCTAGGATCACGGGCATGAGCCACTGCACCCAGCCCCCACTTTGACCTTTTAAATCATCTACCAAAACCCTGGGATCAAGAAACCTGTTCTAACATCTTCAGATAAAGCTTTTTAAAGAGAGAGACCTCAAAATTTCCCATAAGAAGGCCTCACTATTTTGGACCAAATGATAGAAAAACAGAAGCGCTCACACTTCTCACTCTCTGAAAATCCTTAAGACTACAGAATCAGAAATCTCTCCTTATATGGATACGGAATTATTTTTTCACAGTATGATTTAATATTTTCCCTTCTTTCCAAAATTCTCCCAGGTGTCAGGCTGCCAAAAGACTGGGCAGAGCGGAGTGTGTCTAGTCAACGACAGCATTATCATACGAGTCCCCTTAATCCTTAACTGCTGGAAATTGCACACCTAGTATTTAGCAAAAGTCTGGCTTCTTAATACGGCAGGCATTAAGGTGGTATTAGGTGTTTTACAAAGCAGGAAAATCTTATATCCTTTTCTTACCCTCCATGTTTCTTTTTTTCTTTTTTCTTTAACAAAAGTTTCTTCTCAAAGTTTCACTTTCAATATAAAATACGTCCTTGTGGAAGCTGTTACAAATGTCACCACTTTAACCGGCCCAAATTTATGGTGGCATTGAATTTTAATGGAGCCATAAATGTCTGATGTAATGGTGATATATGCGTCGCAATAAATTGTTATAGAGAAATATAAAAATAAGTGTAAGATAAAAGATTGTGTATAAAATATGTTTTTACATCTCCTTCAATGATTAAAAATCATACAAACTTGATATCCTAAATCACTCGAAATTGCCATTGTGGCTTTGAGAACATTTTCTCCCCTGAAAGTCTTTCCCAGGCCGAGGGGATGATTCTGTGGTCAGAAATCACATCCACTTTAATGAGGACGTTTAAGATGATTTTTATGTTGATGTGGGAGAAAAAAAGTAATTAGCATGAAAGAAGATTGGAAATGATATTAATGACCTTTTGCCATGGGAATGTTCCTCTGAAATCAACAGTGCCGCAGGGCTTATGGCCTTGTGTCTCTTTCTGATGGCTTTAGGGTAACACTACCGTCTGGGGGTCTTGGAAAGACGGGCAGACCCAAGGACACCTGCAGGAGAGAGGGAGGGGAGCGAAGCAGATAGGGAGAGGGGAGACTCTGGTCACAGGTGATGCAGAACTGCTGTCTCAGCCCCACTTGTGTGTGACCTTGGACAAGTGACTGTACCCTTCCAAGCCTCAGTTTTCCCATCTACAAAATGGGGAGGTGGTGATACAACCACAATACGGACATTTTACATTTTTTATTACCTGTTTCTATTTATCTGTTTTTCAGGATCATCCCTAACGTTCATTTGAGCGTCCACTCCCACTCACCACGAGTCCACCCTCCACGCCAGAGAAGTGTGTGGCGAGCAGTGACTGCCCCCCACTTCCCTGCAGCCACTGTAATCCGTAAGGATCAGCACACGACCCAAAGAGAAGCCACAAAGCTAACGGAAACTTTGAGGACATGAAAAGAAACTTTCTTCTCTACTGGACTTCACCTTGAAAGGACATAAACTGGAATAGCCAAGCCCTTTTGCCCCCATGATAACCTAGTTGTGAATGATACCAAGAAATCAGAAGCAAAATCAAGAGACTAGGAAGGGGAAATAAAAGAGGCCCCGTAACATTGCTGAGCCTCCTGGATCCAGCCAGGCCTGAAGCCACAACTAACCACTGCCGTGTTTTTTAGGTGCATGAGTGGGCAGATTTCCCTTCTGCTTATCATCATTTTGGGTTTGGTTTGTGGCCACCTGTGACCAAGTAGCCCTAATGGACATATGGATTCATGTGTCTGCTACAGCAAATCTTACCAGCCTACGGGAGGTAGTCGGCATAAGGTGCTTTGTACAGTGTCTGTGTGCAAGCCCCGAGGTGTGCTATCCTCCCTGTGATCGTGCCTGTCTGTGGACAGCCACTGTGTCCCGGGACCGCACTCACACATGTGTTCGGTGGACCTCAAGGGATCATGGCACCCTTGGTGACCTGCTGCTCCCCAGCTGATTGCCAGGGCACCTGGTGAACTTGAACCCCGGCCTCCGGGAGAGCCCCCAGACATGCACGTCAGCCTCCTCCCTGCCTGTTTGCTTCCTCCAACTCTGGCTCCCCACGGGCACTGTGCCCTCTCTATCCCCAGGATGTGGCTCCACTGCCAACAAGCGTTGGGCTTCTGTTTGCTGTGGAAAAATACCAAGTTCAAAGAGAGATGTTCTGCAGAACAGACCCCTCCTGCAGCCGGCCATGCGGCCCTCCCTGGGGCAGGGGTGTCAGCAACTCGCCTCATCCCACCTCCTCGTCTCTAGCTGTGGTTCGCACCCATTTGCTATTCTTATTTTCACCTTTTTAATCTCCTGAGGCTGAGGTTTGGGCACCTGCAATGGGGCTGTTATGAAGTCCAACAGGCTCAAACTTGAGGCAATGGCACCCTCTGTCTTTGTGTCCCCTGTTTCCAAACCAAGAGGGCTGTTTGTCCCCATACTCTCTGTCCTGCTGCTGGAATTCCCAGTTTGAGGTCTTAGGGCACACGGCAAACACCAGAGGATGTGTTTGCTCGTATCCGTTTCTCTCCTGTAGAAGGTTCTCCAGTTTTCTTTCCTTTCACATCAAGGTTCCTTTTGCCCTAAAAATGTCAGGGGGGTAAAGACCAAGGAAAAATATTTTGCAAATGGCTGCATGTTCCACACCACTAACATTTCTCCATGTTCCTTTTCTGAGTACCATCTGCCACCTTCCAAATTCCCTCATGATGTCCTGACTTATTTTTATTATCTGGTTTTCTCCCCCTTGCTAGACACAAGCTCAGCGAAGGCAGGGACTCTCATTGGCTTTGCTCTCAGCTGCGTCCCCAGTGCCTAGAACACCGTCTGCCTCACAGAATGTCACACACGTGTGCTTGGCAAAGACAGGCTGAAAGTTGGATATTGGATTGGCACTGGCCCTCGTGTCCTCAGTAGACACCAAAGTCCCCCTGGTTCATTTGTTCATCCGTCTCTGTCATCTTTTCCTGCCCAAATAATCATTGCAAATCTTCTACGTGCAAAAGAGACATAGTCCCCACATTCAAGAAGTTTATAGCCCACAGAGAAGACATGTCCTTAAACCACACAGGACGATAAGGCATGGTGACTGTCAGACCAAGCTCAGGGTGTTTGGGGAGTCTTCTCTACGCTTGGGGTTCAGGCAAAGGCTAGGGGCTGGTGTTGTGCTGAGCTCTGCCTTCGTCAGAGAGGAGAAAAACCAATCCTGCTTTGAGCGCATCCATCTTCCCTGACTTGTGCTTCAATGCTGACATTAATGAAACTCCTCCAGCTAAGGTGTAGATTAACCAGCCGCCTTCAGCAGAAGCTCATGTTTTGGTATTTCTCTGCTATATGTTTACACAAAGCCGTAAATAAATCCTCGTTCACACGCTGCGTCCTCCACCCCTCCCAGACTCAAAGACCCCAGTGGAAAAGCTGCATTGAAAACAATGGAATGTGTTTTCACCTCCTGGATTTATTTTTTTTTAATCTGCTTTATTAAGACATAATTCACACATCACATGTCATCCCTTTAAAGGGGACAAGTCAATGATTTTTAAGCCTAGTCACAGAGCTGTGTGGCCACGATCCCCATCTCAGGCCTTCCACGAGGGCGTTTTGGTCGGGAGACAGGAGGCAGGAAGACCCCAATACCCTCACTGAGTGAGCAGACAGGTCTGCCGACATACAAACGGGATACGTGGGTAGCCCGACAGGGCCAGGAGAGGGAAGGACATTGCAGAACGTGGAGGAAACAAAGCATTTTGTTTCCAGAATCTCTTTTTTTAAACAGTACAGATCTCGTGTACTGACACTGCTAGCTGAAGTAAGGCATCTGATAAAACAGGGACCCAGGTTGGATCCCAAGTTAGTTACGGGAATTGCAAGACACC
>NW_003852439.1:12087008-12093716 GCF_000181295.1 Otolemur garnettii | reverse complement strand
GACAGAGAGAGGGAAAGGGTGGAAGAGAGAGATTACGAGGGAGAGAGAAGAGAAAGGTGGGGAGGAAGGAAGAAGGGGGAGAGAGTGAAGGAGGAAAAGAGGGAAGGAAGGAGAGGAAAAGGAGAGAGGGAAGAAGGAGAGAGAGACTGAAAAAGAGGCCGGAAGACAGATTCACAGACACACAAACAGATGGAGAGAAAGGCAGAGACTCAGAGAGACAGACACAGGCAGATGGAGATGAGGAGGGGCCAGAGAGAGACAGAGACAGATGATCGGAGAGACACTGGCACAGCCAGGCGCAGAGAGACGCAGAGAGCATGTTCAACAAATAAATTAAGAGACATAGAAACGCCTCCCCTGCCTTCTTCCTGAGCTCTTCACAGGGTTTGAGTGTCCCTGCCCCTACCTCCAGGTCATCTGGAGGGGATAGGGTGGCAGCGTCCTTCTCTCCAGGAGGAAGGAAGGGGTACGGGGAGAAGGAGGAGCCACCCCATATGGCTGCAGGCAGCTGAACAACAGCTCCCGCCACACCGGGGGCTGCTCTGATGCACTCGCAAGGGAGTGCGAAGGCTCGGAGAGAAGGTCCCTGCGGGCAGTGATGCAAGGGGGACAGCCCAGAATGCTGAAGCTCCTACTCACAAACTTCCCAGGACACAGGCCCCCATATCTCTCCAGAATGCTGGGTTCACCCCATCCCTGCACAGAACGGTGAGGGGTACTGGGTGGCCAGGTTTGCTGCAAGGGAGGCTACACAAAACCACACGACCAGCCCTCATCGCCATCATCATCCTCACTGCTGGAGGTCACAGGAAATGAACAACATCCCAGATGTCCAAACCCCCCTGTGGTCTCCAAGGCTGGGGTGCCATGGCCATGGTTTCCTCTGCACCTGGAGCCATCTGCTCGTGTGAACCTGGAGAGCACTCGTGTGCCCAGTCTGGGGCATGTGGCTGAAATGAAGGTGCACACAGCTTCCTGCACCAGGTCCCTGGGTGTCCCCGTAACTGTGAAAGCCAAGTCCTCTTCTTCTCTGTCAGGTAGCAGACATGGGAGGGCTCAGTCATCAGAAAGGAGGGGGACAAGGGGGGAGTGGGATGGGAACAAAGGGAGCTGCAGGACAGGAAGGTCGTCCTCAGCAGCTGCCAGGCACTTGTACTGCCGGTTAGGAGGGAGCTGGGCTGTGATGGAGAAGAATGGTCCCAGCCGTAGTCTGCTTCATTCTGCAGTCTCAGGACTGCCATGGCCCGGGTGGGCATAAGTGCTATGGGAACCATGAAAACTGCAGGGAGGCTTGAAGACGGCTCCCTAATGTCGGCAGCCCTTCAGACCCCTTCCTTTGGTTAAACTGAGATAAGGATGCTATAGAAGTGGGTCCCATAACGTTTCCTAGCCAGCGCCAGGATCTCTGCGACCAAAAAAGCATCAAGCACCAAAAAACCGATAGAAACTGGACAAACCCTATTACTGCAAAGAATGTGTCCCCTTCCTCCCACGTGGCACTCACACCCTTGGCATGGTGTACCTCCCTTGGCGAGCCTTTCTCTCTTCTCGTTCTCTGTGGCCAGTTTGGCTCAGCCAGCTTTACCTGCACCTCTGCTACATGCCAAATCCTTGGCAAATGGGGATCACAGAGAACACGACATCAACCTTGCCCAGGAGGATCTCACCGTCCAGGGCAGAAGCCAGGCTATAAAGTCATCTGAGGGGTGCCCAGAAGGATGCTTGGCACCAAAGAGGAAAATGTCAGCCAGGGGCACCCGGCGTCTCATTAACCTGGCTTTGAGCTCAAAGGACTTAAGCAAAATGATCCACTGAGCTGAGGATCAAAGGGGATGGATGCTACTGTGTTTCCTTACCAAGGGTTTCTCTGGTAATGGCTACGCTCCATGGGGCTCGGTGGAAATCAGATTTCAGAGGGGATTACAGCATCCGCTCTTTCACTCGACAAGACACCTGTCCAGAGCCCCTGCAGGCGAGGAGAAGGGCATTAAACCAGGCGGGATGAGGAAGAAGGAGTTTCTTCCAGCTATAGCCAGCTCAGGAAAGTGCCTAGAGGCCATGCCCAGATGGACAGCTTGGGAAGGAAAAGTGAGAACTGGGAAGAGGGGAAATGAGGAAGGAAGAGGGAGGGAAGGAAGAAGGTGGGAGGGAGAGAGGGCACTTGGGAGCAGCCTCTGCAAAGGGACACTTTGGGCTCTAAGTGACCCTGGTGAGTTCAGACACTTTCTGGGCACTAAAACCTGAGGCAAGGTCAGGTAAACTCCAGGCACAATGCCCACCACCTGCTGGTTCCATCGGCAACACTGCTGCCTGGAAGGACATTCCAAGGCAGGGGACAGAGAGATCCCATTCCCCGCTGGGTGGAAGGACATTCCAAGGCAGGGGACAGAGAGAGCCCATTCCCCACTGGGTGGAAAGACATTCCAAGGCAGGGGACAGAGAGAGCCCATTCCCCGCTGGGTGGAAGGACATTCCAAGGCTGGGGACAGAGAGCCCATTCCCCCGCTGGGTGGAAGGACATTCCAAAGCAGGGAACAGAGAGAGCCCATTCCCCCGCTGCCTGGAAGAACATTCCAAGGCTGGGGACAGAGGGAGCCCATTCCCCTGCTGGCTGGAAGGACATTCCAAGGCTGGGGACAGAGAGAGCCCATTCCCCCACTGGGTGGAAGAATATTCCAAGGCTGGGGACAGAGAGAGCCCATTCCCCCACTGGGTGGAAGAACATTCCAAGGCAGGGGACAGAGAGCCCATTCCCCCGCTGCCTGGAAGAACATTCCAAGGCTGGGGACAGAGGAAGCCCATTCCCCCGCTGGGAGAGATCTTTGCACTACCTCCTGATGTGAGCACTCACGATAAGTTGGTTCCCCAGCAGGCCTTCTTCACCCTACCGCCAGCGGACAGGGATGGCCCCACACAAAGACCAATATTTATGAGCTCCCTGTGAAGGTCGGCAGAGCTCAGAAGCATTTGCTGGAACTTTGTGAGTCTCTAGTTTTGGGTTTTTTTTTTCAACTCTAAGTTCCTGGTCAGTGAAAGCTTTAGCCAGAGCAACTACTGCAGTATCCCACATTGCCTGTTGTATTTCAAAAGGGGGGGGAGGTTTGTTCCTTTGTTTTGAAAGTCGGGTTTCTTATTGTGATGTATAATAAAATGTAGCCCTCTTTAAGCACATGGTTTGATGAGTTCTGACAAACGTATACAGCCATATAATTATCATCACAACCAAAACATGAGGTTTTCATCCCCAAAGTAGCCTGCTTAGCCCCCCCCCCCCAAGTCAACTCTTTTGGTGCTACTTGTAGGCAGCCATTTCCCTCCATCAGCAAAAAAAGGTACAATTTCTAATTTTCTTTTTTGGGTCTTTACACTCACGCAGGATCAATGATGACATCGTTGAAGACTTCTGTGAATTCTCTCTGTGAGGGCGCAAAGCAAGCCTGGATTTGCTCTCTGCTGTACCCCCAGAACCCAGCAGAATCTCTGACACTTCAGGGACTTGTATAAATAGTTGTTAAATAAATGGATGAGAAATGTAGATTCCTTGAAAGATTAGACAAAGTAGTTATTCATAACCAGAAAGGACATTTTCATTTTTAATTTACCAGTGCAGAAACTGAAGCTCAGAAAGACCGAAAGTCACACACAGCTTTCTAACCATTATCCACCTGACCCCGAAGCCTGTCCGGGCCTCCCCCCCCACCCCCTATGCCTTGCTGCCGTCTCTCATTTCTGCAAATTCTGACAAGGGACCTACAGCCTGCCAGCTCCTGTTCTGCAGTCTGAGTCTCCTGGAGGGACAGTCACATCACCAATAAGCTTTCTTGCTCCTGGGCTGCTCTGGGTCCTTCTGGGCTGAGACTATTCCATCCGGCAGTCACTGTTGGTTTCTGTAATTTTAATGAAGAAGGGCCGTTCCTTCTTGGTTCCTGGTCTTTAGACTCTTGAATTTTAATAACCAACTCCACTGATGATTTACAAATTTCAAGGCAGGAATTAGCAGAAAATTCCATATTTCATAGATGCTGAATTGGACTATTATCTCCACGCAGCAGGTGCCAACTTCCTATCAAATGGAGAAATGCCGTAATTATCTGTAGAATTCCATTCAAATTCTAAAAGCAGATAAATAACCAATGGGAATATCAGTTATTCATTAGGATACGAGCAAAGAGAAAGTATTACCCTGTTCGTGGCTGCAATGAGGTTTCCTTGCCAGGGAATGCCCAGCTTACTGACTCAGAGTGGAGGATTCTAGATTCATTAAGCTTCTGGGTTGGCAGGCAGGGGAGAGGGACTTCCATTAAACACCTGAGCAGATGAGATAATGGGCTACTGATCGAAAGGCTAACCTGTGAGATGTGGGGTGCCTTCTTTTTTTCTTGCCATAGATAGAAAGCACATACTAGACACCACTGGAGATTCTCTGAAATGTCGTGCTTCCCATCACATAGCCCCACTTCATGACCGACAGTCCAGCACTTCTCTCCCTACCCCCCTTTTGCAGGCACAAATGCCCTATGCACACACCGAGGCCTCTCTGCCTTTACAGCTCTCTTGTTTCACCTGAAAAGACATCCCATCCCTTTGCCTCTGGTAAGACAGATTATGTAGTTCATTCCCACATGCTGGAGCTTTATGTGGTTCCCTCATAAGCAAGGAGCCTTGTCCCTCTTTACTCGGGACTCAGACAACTGAGGTTCAAATCATAGCCTTTCCCATGCATCTGGGTCTATTTCCTCCTCTGTATAATGGGGTACCCACTAGCTAAGGTTGTGTGAGAGCCGAGATACCATAGAGTTCAGCACAATATCTGGCAAAGAGAAAGTACTCAGTAAACACTGACTGATCAATACGGTGGTGGTGGCAGTATCAAGGGTGATGCTGGTGGTGGTGGTGATTTAACGACGGTGGTTAGGAATAGTGATGGTATTAGTGGTGGTGGTGGTGGTGATTTAACAAGGATAGTGGTAGGAATGGTGATGGTGATGGTGATTGGTGGTGGTGGTGGTGGTGATTAGCATTATTTTACCCTGAGGAGGAAAACAGTTAAACTCGGTCAAATTTAAGACACTGACAGTGTCATTCATGGACCTATTCACAGATCTAGCATGTAGCAGTCAGCAGTGTGCTCTGGCGTCCAGCGCCTAGTCCTCTACTGACCCTCTCAGGTGACAGGGCTGGCCAGCTCCACTCATGAGCAAATACTCTTTCCATCTCCTTGCCTTTCTGGATCCTTTTTCTCAGGCATGAGGGGGTGTGGCCTCTAGCTCTAGAATGCTGCATTCCCAAGAATCAGTTCTGGACATTTGAAGAAAAAGAAAAAAGAACAGAATAAGCCCCTTGGTCAGCTTGTCTTCAAGGCCATGCAGGCCCATCTAGTTGTGATGGTTATTGTGAACTGGCCAGAGCAAGGACCATTGTAGGCTCCTTTGAGGGTTCCTTCTTCCACTGCCAAGGCCAGAAACGAAGCTCCCCAGACACATTTGCAAGTAAACTCTGTGTGCACTGAGGTCCTCTGATTAGATGTACTGTGCAATGCTCCAGCGGGAAGGGAGTTGAGTCTGGAGACAGCAGGACACGCAGCAGCCCCTGGCAGGTGTGGAGTGGAGCAAAGGCACGGGGTCCTGCTGTGGCAGCGGCTGAACACACTGGCTTTCTGTGAGAAGAGAAGCTGCTTTCTTGGACCTGTAAGCAGTACGTGGCTCTTGGGGTTGGGATTTGTTTCCTCAGAATAGCCAAGGGCCCGGCGCTTCTCCTAACCAATGGTAACGTAAGTCCCCAAAACCTTGTCATTAATTCTAATACTCGGATAAACCAGCCAGAGCAGGATAGTCTATAACTGAACCCTAATTGATAGATGAGCAGGAAAATTAAAATGCCCTTCACGTGGCCCAACCAATCGCCCGAGTTTGTGGCCAATTTATTTCTCACCGGAGACCTTAAGTGGAAGAGAGACAAGGGAGTCAAGTAAAGATGCAAATGATCCCGGGCGCCCTGGACAAATATTATGAATACAGCTTTTGGCGAGATACAGCGAGTCTCAGTTCCCATGTGCCTGTCACAGCATCTCCGTGCTGAGTGTGATTTTGAAGTTTATATCCCCTTCATGCAAGCCATCTACCCACCAGATGCTCAATCACAAAATAATAATCCATTTCTTGGCTGGGAGAAAAACCTCGCTGTGCTGGACTCACTGAGGAAATGCAAAAGGGTATCCAAGTCTGCAGCCTTCAAGGGAAACTTCTGACTTGCTCACGTATTTTGCTTCCAGTTTTGATTAAGAGCTTAAGCTCTGGGTATGGTACATCTCTATGCTCAGATGCCCATTTGACAGAAGACAAACCAAGGCTTAGCAAGCCTGTCACTTGCCCAAGGACACATAGCTGGCAGGAGACAGAGGTAGGTCTTGGCAGTCTCCTGAGTCTAAGTTCAGTTGTTCCAGTCTTTCGCAACAGCAAGCATTCACGATCTCTCACTGCCTCCCTGGCCCCGCTTCCCCACAGGGGGACCCTGAACTTACCAGGATGACTTCACAGTTCGCACCTGTCAGGGGAGACGTGGTAAGACCCAGGGTAGGCAGGTAAAGAACCTGCCCTTGGTTGTCACTATCAGCTGACTGTGTGAGGTGATACTGTGTTTAGCTGCCCACAGGAGGAGGTTTTGACAGGCATGGATGGACTTTTGGCCTGGATGGGCAGACTTAAGGGC
>NW_003852439.1:12076613-12086817 GCF_000181295.1 Otolemur garnettii | reverse complement strand
GGACTGAGCAGTCTTACAAACGCCAGGAGGAACAATCAGAGAGGAGAAATGGCATCAGAGAACTCTGCCCTGTCTTTTCTCCTTTTTAACCACAGTGACCTTCACTGCCGCGTGGAAACCTGCTAAGTAGGCAAGGGAGATGTTTGCCCCCAGCCTCACCCCAGGGAACTCCACCTGGCATGGAAGACTTGCCTTGGGCTGAGGTGTCAATCAGCCCCCTTCGAACAGGCAACCTTCCCACCAGGTCATTCCTTTGGCCACAGGAGTTTCTGCTTAGAAAATTTTAGCACGAGAGCTTCTGGCCAGTATTAATAAAAAGCAAACTTCATCCATGTTGTCGCCTGGCAGGATTTCTTTCTTTCTTAAGAGTAAATAATATTCCTGTGTGTGTGTCTCATTTTATCCATTCATCTGCTGATGGACCCTTAGGTTGACTGAGTATGTAGCTATTGTGAACAGCTCTGCAGTAAGCACGGGGGTGTGGATGTCTGTTCGAAATAGTTGTTTTATTTCCTTTGGATATATCACCACAGTGGGATTGCTTAACAGACACAGAAAGACAAATATTGCATGATCTCACTTACATGCTCAATCTAAAAAAAGTTGAGCTCATAGAAACAGAGTAGAATTGTGGTCACCAAGGGCTTTCAGGGTGGGGACATGTTGGCCAAAGGATATAGACTCTCGGTTATGAGATGAACAGGTTCTGGAGACCTAATGTCCACCATGGTGACTATAGTTAATGATCCATATTGTACTTTGAAAGTTGCTAAGAGAGTAATCTTAAGTACTCTCGCCACATACACACACTCAAAACAGCAACTATGCGTGTTAATTGGTTTGATTGTGGCGAGTGTTTCACAACAAATGCATACATCAAAACATCACACTGTATACCTTAAATATATACAATTATTACTTGTTAGTCATTAGGGGTGGGGAAGTAAAATCAGTCTTCACATGGGGGTTTGAATTCAGGGCCAGATATAAGAGTGGGATATCTGGGTGGCCTTGGGAATGTCCCAGACCTTTTCCACAAAACAGTGTCTATCTTATTGGAGTATTGGGATAAGCGAGCGAGTCCTCATGAGAGCGCCTAGCAGAGTACCTGAACCCAGACAGGGCTCACGAACCTCACTGCTATGGTTTGTTGCTGGTGCTGTTATCCGCACAATCGTACCTGGGGCACAGAGCTGATAGAGGGGTAAAAGGTCCAATCCATATGCACCAGGACATATGGCGTGGGGGTAAGCAGCATAAGTTGTTATCATTGATGGTATTAAAATATTTATACTGATCGTGTGTCACAATATTAGAAATAATTATTGTATTATCAATTCTACATAGTATTATCAATAAGCTCCTAGTATTGCTAGTAACATAATATTGATATAAGCCTTGATAACAGTGTAACAACATTAGTGTTCGGGTCAAGGACAGAACAGACAGGAAGGTGTGGGTTAGCACCATTAATTCTGAGGCTGCTCCCACCAGGCTCCAGGCTGTGGACAGGGACTTGCCCCTGGCTGACCTCAAGTCACGGGATTGACCCCACATGTAGGACCACTGTGAAGTACAGGAAAACAGGTCAGAGAAGGTCATGGTCCTGGCATGCTGGTGGTGACCTTGGCAGTGAACGGGCATGTCTCAGACCCCGGGCACGGAGGAGGTTTAGATGAAATGGCTCATTCAGCAGTATTTAATTTAGTGAGGGCCAGTCATGGCACGGCTCATGAAAAAAAGGTCAGGCCTAACAAATCTGGTTGAATTTTCTGAATGCATCCCAGAATTGGGAGACAACGGTTCCATAATGGGCAATTTATCTGCATTTCAGGGAAGGTATCTGATCTAGAATGACAAAACTGATTGATTCGCAAAGGCCAATATGGCACTTTAGGGAAGGGAAATTAAATGGGACGGAAGGAGTCTAAATCAGAGAAACCTATTCTCCCCAAAGAAAAAGTCATCTTTTTGAAACAGAAGGTGTGGAAAAATAAAAAAAGAGACAGAAAGAAGCAGGATTCAGGTTTGAGTGGGAGATCATGGAACGGAAAGGCCCACTTTGAATGGAGAGAGTCTTCTGGTGATCAAACTCAAGGGTCCTATTTTGTATGGATGCTCTGATGCTGGCACAGGAATCAACGCTGTGCTGAGGAATCAGTCCCCACCTGCGGCTAACAGGCCAACACCAGCAGCCTCCTCACACCAGAGCCAGCCAAGAGGCGGGGAACCCGGAGCCCTGGGGTTCCAGGCCAGCCCTGACGGGGGAGAAGGCAGCCTGCCGTGGGACCTTGGGAAGCACAATCTCTATGCAATCACCTGTCAACGACATCGACTTTACTCCACCTACGTGGTGGCAGCTGGCAGCATCATGCAGACTCTGTGAGGATCATGGGAAAAATAGGCTCTTGACAACTTTTCATTTTCCAGGAAGGGATATCACCTACTTCCCTGGGCTAGTGAGTGTCCAACACGATAAAAATTACCAAGACTCAGAAGGGTGCCGTGCACTTAGCAGGTGCACAGAACACAGGGGGCCTCTGCTGCTCCTTCTGTTTCCCTCCTTCCATCCTGTGCTCTGTGTGCTGGGTGGAGAACAGCCATCCCCCTCTTAGAAATAAGTGACTCTCACTGGCGGGGTGCTTCCTTCTCCTGCAGGCTCCATTAGGTTCCCTGAGCCCCACATAAGCCCCTGGCAATTACACTGGAGAAAACAGAGACTTCAAGAATGTTCCCCAAGCTCTCATAGCAAGGAGGCACTGGGTTCAGGGTTCAGGTTCAAATCCTGGCTGTCTGGGTCCCAAATTCCTGCTCTAACCACCATACCATCCCGCCTCCCTGAAGATGAAGAAATGGAGACTCAAGGGAAGTGAAAATTTGCCCCAAATGATTACCTGCAGTTCCTGAATGTTGTCCAGGAATGCCAGTGTCATCTCCCCAAACGGCAGCTGAAGCTACTTTTGGGCAGTCCCGAACCTTTGACCTGGTCAAGGGCCCTGGGCACCCTCCCTGCCCCAGATACAGGCAGTATTCTGGGTCCCCTCCTGCCCTTGGGCCTGAGCTCCGGCCACCACTCCACAGAATGGTGTGCTGCTCAGGAGCAGACTTTCTCTTACTTTTGAGATGAGAGAAACCAAGGATAACAAGCAAATCACAATGTTCTGTCTTTCCACAACAGGAGAGGGGCAGGAAATGCATTTGAGCAGCAGGTAGTCTACACGTACCCACACGCGGGCACACACACATACGTGCAAATGGCTTTGCTAATACTGTGAGCAGGAAACCAATTCTCTTTGTCTTCCAATTTGAATCTATTTTAAAACTGGAAAAACATGAAATATTTCTCTTGACGTGAGTTCTCTAAAGAGATGCCCATGTAGGTAGGAGCTACTTTGCTGTAAAGAAACAAGGTATGACTCCCATTTAGAGCCAGACTTAGGACTCGGGTAGTCCACAAGGCTGCCACTCACTGTCTTCCTCACAGTTTCCTGTGGGCTTTCTGTCCAATTTTAATCTGAAAGTCTCAAAATTGAACCTCTTTACAGCCCCTAGTGACTGTCTGCCTCGTGGCGGCCACTGCATCTGTGCCATCCATCTCGGCACGTCCACCGTGGGGAAGATCTTATTCTGATTCTCCCACACTGCAAGTGAGTACACTGAGGCAGAAGGAATGAGCAAGAGTGAAAGAGCAGCCCACCCATTCAGCAAGGTGGATCTAGGGTATAAGGAAGAGACTTGCAAAACCAAGGCTAGATCTTTTGAGAGATTAGCAAGACAGTCCTGGATACACTTGTTTAAACACTGCAACTCAGGACTTTCTACAGGTACCATGTGTTTGTAGATGTGGCAATGACAAACACAGCCAATGCCCTTATGAGGAGGGAAAGAGCAAATTAACAAATGGGGTGAGACCTTCCACATAAGAAAACACAGGATAGGCCGAGCACAGTGGCTCACACCTATAATCCTAGCACTCTGGGAGGCTGAAGAGAGTGGATTGCCTGAGATCAGGAGTTAGAGACCAGCCTGAGCAAGAGTGAGACCTTGTCTCTACCAAAAGCAGAAAAACTAGCCAGGCATCATGGCAGGTGCCTGTAGTCCCAGCTACTTGGGAGGCTGAGGCAAGAGGAGCTCTTGAGCCCAAGAGTTTAAGGTTGCTGTGAGCTATGACACCATGGCACTCTATTCAGGCTGACAAAGTGAGACTCTGTCTTGAAACAAAACAAAACAACGCTTTTGTAGGTCAAAGGACATTGCTGAGAGTGAAAAGATGCCAGGCTCGGTGGCTCACATCTGTAATCCTAGCACTCTAAGATGCCAAGGGGAAAGGATCACTTGAGGCCAGGAGTTGGATACCAGCCTGAGCAAGAGCAAGACCCCATCCCCATAAAAATGGGATTATTAGCCACTGTGTAATGGCTCAAACTTTAGTCCCAGCTACTTGTGAGGCTGAGGCAGGAAGATCATTTGAGCTCAGCAGTTTGAGGTTGCTGTGAACTAGGCTGATGCCATAGTACTCTACCCAGGGCACAGAGTGTGTCTGTGTCACAAAAGAAAAAAAAAAAAAACACAGGGTAAAACAAGAGCTGATAACAGAAAGAGTTAAGTGATGGGAGGTGGCATTAGGTCTTGGGAGATTCCTCAGAATGGGGTAGCATTTAAGACATTTAAGCTGAGATGTGATAGGATGAGAAAATATGCCTGGTAAGGAATATTCCAGGGATGGAATGTATCCCTGAAGCCTTAAGCTGGGAAAGAGCTAGGTGTGCTTGAGAAAGTCCACACCTGGGGTGAGACCACCTAAGAGTCCACACTTCAGATGCTGACTCACAGCCCTAACGCTGCTGTGGAGACTTTCTCCAAAGATCCCACCAACAAGAGGCCTGCCCAGGTCAAAGCTGAGACTCAGTCAAGGCCTCAGGTTCCATCAGTCTGTGATTTCCCTTCTGGATGTCTTAGGGCCACCTGGATATGGGCATAGATGGCGGTGATGAGTCTAATTGTATCTGATTCCTCCACAACCAGCATGTGCAGAACAGCCCAGCAGAGCCCTTGACTAATGACTTTCAAATAT
The DNA here is from genome assembly GCF_000181295.1 of Otolemur garnettii. NCBI lineage: Eukaryota > Metazoa > Chordata > Mammalia > Primates > Galagidae > Otolemur > Otolemur garnettii. The sequence continues at coordinate 12,081,743 of NW_003852439.1, read as the reverse complement.
AATTAAAAACATATTTCAATAGAAAGCACATTGCCAAGTCTATACCGGCAAAGTGAAATTAACCTTCAAACGATACTGGAACAACAGTGAATTGCAAGGGTTTGTAAGAGATTAGATACACTGTAGCCTAATTATGTTACAATAACTCACCTCATTAATCTCCAAGGAAACAATAACGACAACAGTTAAATACTGTAATTAACAAATCCTATTTCAAACTTGATTTTAATTTTATAGGACCGGGTAATAAGACACACAGAAAAAATATTGTGCCATGAGGTCAAATGGCACATATTATTAAAATCTCCTAGGTGGCCACTTCTCTCTCTCAAAAAAAAAAACAAAAAAACAGGGGGCATAAAATCAATTTTATGTTTATATTTCTGTATTTAAAAGCAATGTATCTTGGGCTTGGTCCTCTGTTTTGAGCTGGTTTAGTGTTTGGATGCAACGAGTCCGTTGCAAAGGTTTCTTGGGTCGTGAAAGGTTAGACAATTAAGGGCAGATAAGTGAGTCAAACCCCAAATGGTATGATCATCTAAAGAGATACAGAAAAATCAACTGACGAAACCTAACAACGTTTCATGATAAAAACACTCAACAACCCAGAAGTAGAAGAGAACTTTTTAAAAATGATGCAGGGATTTTTTTTTTCATTCTATCATAAGGACATTTGCACTAGATTGTTTATCGCAGCTCAAAGGACGATTGCCGAGATGTGGAAACAACCTAAATGCCCATCAACCCAAGAGTGGATTAACAAACTGTGGTATATGTATACCAGAGAATATTATTCAGTCATAAAAAAATGGAGACTTTACATATTTTGTATTAACCTGGATGGAGTTAAAACACATTCTTAGTAAAGTATCACGAGAATGCAGAAGCAGGTATCCAATGTACTCAATACTAACATGAAGCCAGCAGAAGATCTAATACATGCCCACATAAGAGAAAAACTCAATTCAATTCAAGTTGGGGGGAGGGAGAAGGAGGGATGGGTGGGTGTGCTCTCACTTGGTGGGCACCATGTAAGGGCTCATGCACACCGCTTGGGAGCAGGACACAACTGCAAGAAGGACTCTACCTAACAACGCAAACTTTGTAAACTAGTTACCTGCGCATTAATCTGAAATTTTAAAAAAATGATAAGGGGAATCTATGAAAACACCTACAGGTAGTATTATACTCAATGGTGAAAGGCAGAATGCTTTCCCCCTGAGAGCAGAGACAAAGCCAGGAAGTCCACTCTCACCATTGACATTCAACACTATTCTGGAGGGTCAAGCCAGGGAAATTAGGGAAAGAAAAGAAATAACAAGTATCCGTATCAGAAAGGAAGAGCAGAACTATCTCTATTTAGGAATGATGAAATCTTGTACATAAAAGGCCAGAAGAACACACACACTTAGAACTACTGAACGAGTTAAGTAAAGTTGCAGGATGTAAGATCAATTTGCAAAAATCAGTTGTATTTCTTTTACACTATCAATTAAGAACCTGAAAATGAAATTAAGAAAACAATTTCCTTTGCAATAGTATCAGAAAGAATAAAATAGGAACAAACTTAACAAAAGTAAAATGTATGTACTGAAAACTATTGAACATTATTAGAATAAAAACTTCAAGAAACAAAAGAAAAGAAATTCCATGTTTTTAAATTGGAATAGTTAATATTGAGATTTAAATAGCCCTCAAATTTAACTGCATCTTCAACACAATCCTTACTAAATTTCCAACTGCTTTTTTTTCTGAAACTGACAATATGATGCTAAAATTCATTGATAAGCACAAGGGACTCACAATAATCAAAAATATCTTAAAAACTAAGAATAAAGAGGATTCACACTTCCTAATTTCAAATATTTCTACAAAGGTACAGTAATGAATACAGTATGACACTAGCCTAAGTATTGGCATATAGAGATTAATGGAATTGATTAAGGGAATTGAGAGTAGATAAGTGAACCCTTAGATAGATGATCAATTGGTATATACAGGGGTATAAAGATCACTCAATGGGGATCGTGTTTTTAACAAATGAGGCTGGTACAACTTGATAGCCACATACAAAAGAATGAAGTTGGACCTCTTTTCATCACACGTAAAAATTAACTCAAAATGGATCATAGACCATTTACCATAGACGTAAAAGCTACAAAACTCTTAGAAGAAAACATAGGAGTGAATCTTCATGACCTTGAGTTAAGCAAAGCCTTGTTGTGTGTGACAACAAAAACACAAAGTACAAAACAAAAACCAGATAAGCTGGGACTCATAAAAATGAGTTGAAAATAATGCCATCAGGAAAGTTAAAGCAACCCACACAATGAGAGAAAATATTTGAAAACCGCACCTTTGACCAAAATCTCATATCCAAAATACATCAATAATTCAATGATCCAGTTACAAAGGGACAAAATGGATAAACATTTCTCCAAAGAAGATCTGCAGACAACCAAGAAGCACACATAAAGACATTCAGCATCCATATCAGAAAAATAAAACTCAAAACCGTAATGAGATATTACTACATACTCATTACGATGGCTAAAATCACAACAGATTGTAGCAAGCATCTGAGAGGATGTTGTATAAAAATCAGAACCTTCATTTATTGCTAGTGGGAATAGTAATGTACAATGGAACAGCAACTTTGGAAAACTATTGGCAGTTTTGCAAATTATTAAAAAGAGAGAGAGAGAGTCACCATATAACCTAGAAATTGCACTCCTAAATGTATATACTCAAGAGGAAAAAAATGTGTCTCCATGAAAACCTGTACAGAAATGTTCATAGTGGCCAGGCTCTGTGGCTCACGCCTGTAATCCTAGTACTCTGAGAGGCCAAAATGGGTGGATTGCCTGAGCTCACAGGTTCAAGACCAGCCTGAGCAAGAGCGAGACCTCATCTCTACTAAAAATAGAAAAAAAAAAGTGAGGCAAGGGGATCACTTGAGCCCAAGTTGGAGGTTGCTCTGAGTATGATGCCACAGCACTCTACCCAGGGTGACAGCTTGAGACTCTGTCTCAAAAAAAAAAGAAAAGAAATGTTCATAGTGACAATATCCATGGTATCTAAACAATAAAAACAACCCAAATATCAAAAAAATGATACATGGATAAATAAAATGGGATATAGCCACACAGTGGAATATTATCCAATAGTAAAAGGAGTGAAGTACTGACCTTAGCTATAACATAGGTGAATCATGAAAACTTTATCCTAAGTGGGAGAATCTAGACCCAAAAGGCTGATGTATGATTCTATTTATAAGAAACATTCAGACTGCGGGCAAGGGACTTGAAGAGAAACTTCTCTGAAGAAGACAGGCACATGGCCTACAGATATATGAAAAAATGCTCGTCATCCTTAATCATCAGAGAAATGCAAATCAAAACTACTTTGAGATATCATCTAACACCAGTAAGATTAGCCCACATCACAAAATCCCCAAACCAGAGATGCTGGCATAGGTGTAGAGAAAAGGGAACACATCTACACTGCTGGTGGGATTGCAAACTAATACGTTTCTTTTGGAAAGACATCTGGAGAACACTTAGAGAACTAAAAATAGACTTGCCATTTGATCCTACAATTCCTCTACTAGGTATATATCCAGAAGACCAAAAATCACACTACAACAAAGATATTTGTACCAGAATGCTTATTGCAGTCCACTTCATATTGCTAGGTCATAGAAGAAGCCCAAGTGCCCATCAACCCATGAATGGATCAATAAATTGTGGTATATGTACACCATGGAATATTATGCAGCCATAAAGAAAGATGGAGACTACCTCCTTCATGTTTAGGTGGATGGAGATGGATAATATTCTTCTTAACAAAGTATCTCAAGAAGGTAAAAAAAGTATCCAATGTACTCAGCCCTACTATGAAACTAATTTGTAGCTTTCATATGAAAGCTATAACCCAATTGTAGCCCAAGAATATAGGGGAAGGAGAGAGGGAGGGGAGGGGAGGGGGGAAGATGGGTGGAGGGAGGGTGATTGGTGGGACCACGCCTATGGTCCATCTTATAAGGGTACACGTGAATCTTTCTAAATGTAGAATATAAATGTCTTAACACAATACCTAAGAAAATGACATGAAGGCTATGTTAATCAGTTTGATGAAAATATTTCAGATTGTATATAGAACCAGCACACTGTACCCCATGACTGCATTAATGGGGTACAGAGCTATGATTTAATTTTTAAAAAAAAGAAAAGAAAAAAAGAAACATTCAGACTAGGCAAATCCATAGAGACAGAGAATTGATTAGAATTAGAATTGATTAGTGGTTCAGGGGCTCAGGGGGTGGGCAAAATGGGGAGAGAGACTGCTTCATACATGTAAGGTTTATCTGGGGAGTGATAAAAGGTTCTAAAATTAAGTATGGTGATGGTTGTCCAACTCTGGATAAACTAAAAGTTCTGCACTTTAAATAAATAAGACGTATTCAACAAATATTACCTGAGGTCCTCCTGATAACAGTTAACATTTGTTGAGTTCTTGCTATTGGCCAGTCACTTATAGCCGAGTATCTGATCTCGATCAGTAGTCACAGAAATCTTAGGAAGTGTCTTCACTGTATGTAGCGAGACACTGAGGCCAGAAAGTTTGACATTTTTGAACCTAGCATCAAACCCAAGTATGTCTCATTTAAAGACGCATGTACTTAATAACTGTACTTGGTTTCATCTCTGTCCCCCTCCCCAAGCCTTGTTTCACCTAGCCCAGCCTTTGTGGAGTTCACATCTAAATGAGAGTTCATCAGGTATATCATAATGATACCTACATAACAAACCGACCAAAATGCAACAGACTAACACAGCAAGCACTTATTCTCACATGTGCCCATGGGGTGGCTAGAGATTGGCTAATCTCGGCTGGGCTCACCTCGGCAGATCTGCTCCAATCCGCTGGTCTGGCTGGGTTTGGCTCCTCATTGCGTGCTGGGTCCATGGATGTTCCACGTGTTCTTAAAAACTGTATGTGATTGTGTGTCACAAATCTTAAAACTGTATGTGACCTTTGTCAGCAGAGAATGAGTCTGTGGTGTTCAGGCTTAAAGGGCAGCAGCTATTCAAGGGGTTCAGGACAATGGCAGAGGTGTTATGGGCACAC
>NW_003852439.1:12067038-12075793 GCF_000181295.1 Otolemur garnettii | reverse complement strand
ATCTACCAGCTTCATACTGGTATTGAATACACTGGATACTTGCTTTTCCACTCTCGTGATAATTTACTAAAGAGAACGTTCTCCAGCTCCATGATGCAAACTCTCCACCTTTTGATGGCTGCATCGTATTCCATGGTAGACATATATCAGAGTTTATTAATCCACGAAAGGGTTGATGGGCACTTGGGTTAATTCCACATCAGGAATTTCTAATTTCTAATGACCAAAAATAGAAAACAGAGGTGAAAGTGCAGGAGGGAAGAGTTTTCTGCTGCTAACAGATCCTATGCCAGGAGGAATCCCTGATAATATTCCATCGTCAAGGAAAGAGTAACCTCAGAAGTCAGAAAATCCAACCTCCAGCCCTGGGGAGAAGGTAATCCAGTGATTAAAGGCCTGCCCTTCTGAGGGGCAGAGAACCACGTGTGAATCCAGCATCTGCCACTCAACGGTTGTGTCCTCTTAGGGAAGTCACTGAGGTTCCTTGAGTCCCAGTTTCTTCTTGTAAAAATAAGCCCCAAATAGCCCCCATTGGAGAGAATCAGAAACACAAATGAGACGACATCTGTGTAATGTTTAAAGTACTCCCTGGTGTATAATAATTGCTAAACTAAGACCGAACATCACCACTGGTTATTTTTAATCATTATCATTATTCCTGCTTTGTCTACTTTATGATATTTTTTCATAAGGTAGAAATGAGAGAATTAGCAGAAAGATACTTTATAAGCTGTGAGGCACTAGATCAGAGGTTCTTCAACCTTCCTCATGCCTCCTAATGCCGCAACCCTTTAATACAGTTCTTCACGTTGTGGTGACCCCCAACCATAAAACTATTTTCGCTGCTACTTCATAACTGCAATTTTGCTACTGTTATGAATCATAATGTAAATACCTGATGGGCAGGATTTATTTTCATTGTTACCAAGGGGTCGCAACCCACAGGTTGAGAACCCCACACTAGACAAATACAGCTAGGCTGGGATGGTTACTAAGGGCTTCAGCACATTGCACTACTCGGGAAATATTTGTTAAAGGAAGAAGGCAGTTAATTAACGAAAACTTTTCCTTTGCTGTTTGCCTTGGGCGAGTAAAAGGAAGCCCCAGAAGCCAGTATTATAGGCTTTGAATTCCAGCATAGGCATCTCAAAACCTCCCAAATTTCCTCCCCAGACTCAGCTCCTTGCTTGTTTTCCTGAGAAACCGATCACAGACAAGGCAAGCCTTTAGCCTTCACGCCCTGACCTAGAAGAGAAAGTGTGGAGATTATTTTTGTGAAAAAAAAAAGAAAAGAAAGGTCACATTTCATAATTGTGTCCCAATACCTGAGCACGGGCGAGAAAAAAAAGAGAGATCAGTCAAACGGACTTTTCCACTTAGAGAGGCATAATACATCTTAAGAGTTGGCGTGATGCATGGGTATCTCCTTGAAGAAGATATTCCGAGTTTGAGATGCACCGTAAATATCCCTCAGTGTGGTACATGTCAGCTGAACGTTCCCACCCTTGAGTAAGTGTGGCCAATACACAGCAGGCACAGAGGTGAGTTATGGCAGGCACCACACTTAGCAATCGAAGCACCCAGTGGACACCCACAATTTACAGTTTAATCGTCCACAAGGTATGGCTTTCCTGTAATTGAATTAGATTTTGAAATAAGGCAACCCTGATTTATAAGGTTGTTAAAAAAAATAAACAACAGGGGATGTTTTCTTGTTTGTAACACTAATCCCAGGGTTAGTGTTCTTGTGTTACCCAGGAATGAATCAACTGCAGATAAACATTAGGCATTTGCTGAGAAAGGGCTGCGTGAACTAAAGATGCAAGAAGACAGAGAAGTTATCCTTCCCGTTTATGTTCACTTAAGGCAGACATACTATTTTACTCTAATCTGCTTCAGGCTTATTCAACTAAACACAGTTTAAAGTATAGTTATTCATTCATCCAAGAGCTTTTGGGCACTGGCTCCCTGCTTACTGCTGTGTTCAGTGCTCACGGCGCCAAGATGTGCACTAGCTATGACCTCGATTCACTGCTCACCCCCCTAAGTCTCCGTTCCCTCGTCCGTGGAGTGGAGACAGTAATAGTTTCTGTCTTTTAGGGCTGCTGTGATGATAGGGATAAATCATTTAGTGCGCTATGTACGATACAATGTTACCATTCTTATTATTATGGCTTCTGTTATTATTTCCTTGCCCACAAATAGCTTACAGTTTTGCAGGGAAGACAATATCGCACATGCTGACACGTCTTGTGTCCATTATCTATCGCCCCAGTGATGCTGTGTAGCAGACACCACCACCTCAGTGACATTCAGCTGTAAGGGATTATTGTTCACACACCTGAGGTCTGTCGGCGGCGAGGGGCTGGCCAGACGTCTCTGCCTTCTCACCTGGGCTTGTGCGCCCGTCTGGGGCTTGCCAACTTTTGACTTGTCTGTGCTGACTTCAGCTGGGAATGTCTCTATTCCATGTTCTTCATGGCCACTTCCTGTGACTGGTCACTGGTCCGGGTGAGTTGTTAGGATGATGCGAGTGGTTCAAGAGATTGTGTGAAAACATGCAGAACCTTAAGCCAGGGGTCCTCAAACTTTTTAAACAGGGGGCCAGTTCACTGTCCCTCAGATCATTGGAGGGTCAGACTGCAGGCCCCAGGACGAGTCGGCTGCTAAGCAGGACAGGCAGCGGCGGCAAAAACACCCAGCGGGCTGGATAAATGTCCTAGGCGGGCCGCCTGTGGCCCGTGGGGTGTAGCTTGAGGACGCCTGTCAGTACCTACCCATTTCTGCCTCGTGCTATTGGCCACAGCAACCCACAGGGCTGTGCCTGGATTCACAGCAGGAGGAGACAGCCAAGTTGCCTGGCAAAAGGCAGAGAAGGAAAGAACTAAGGTATTATTGCAACTTATCCCACGTGTGTTTAAATAGAGATGCTAGGGGAATAAAAGATAGTCCCTAGCAGTGCTCTAAAAAAGAGGACTTAAGAAGGCTTTCAGCTGAGTCTTCTTTCTTTCTTTTTTTTTTTTTTTCAGATTAACATGAGGGTATGTATAATTAGGTTACATTGTTTGCATCTGTAAGGTCAAGTTGGCGTTGAGTCCTTTACCTAACAGATGTGCCATATTCCCTACATTGTACCCATTAGGTGGGAACTTCCGGAAACTCCTCCCCCATTCTTGAATTTAATTGTGTTTTTTTCTCTTGTGTGGGCCTGTAGTTGTTAATCTACCAGTTGCAACTCAGTATCAAGTACAGGGGGTACTTGCTTTTACCTCCTTGAGACACTTTGCTAAGGAGAATACTCTCCAGGTAAATACAGAGACATGCAAAGTCTCCATCTTTCGTATGGGGGAGGGTACCCATGGGCTACACACACAGTTTGTTAATCCACTCTTGCCAAGGGGACTCTAAGTCTTGATGCAAGAGTAGCAGTTCTCCAGGCTACCCAGTGAACTTACGGTGTACCTAAAGAGGCATTTTTTTGCCTTTTTTCCCTGTCATCTGTTAGTTGATGAGTGAGCGTCCTGAAACTTTAGAAAGGCCACAGACTTGTCAGACTACCTCCCAGAAGGCGGTCGTTGGGAGACACAGCTACCCCATCACAATGCACACGCTCTGGGCTTCCTCCCTTCTTCCAATAAGAAGGTTGGAGCAGACTGAGTCATTGATGCCTCATTGAAAACTAAACAAATCACCCTAGTCCACTGTCCAAGTGGCCAAGCACTCAGAGCTCCAGCTCTGAATGACTCGGGCAAAGCCCAACCAAAGCCCCAAGCAGGAGGATGGGGATGTCCACTGAGTGTATCTGTGGTGCTGTGTGCACTTTATACCTTCAGAAAATAGAACAAGAGTTCATCCACAAATTCTTACTCTGAGAGCAGGCAGCATTTCTTACTGCTCCTTAGAAAATGTGCCTTTAAAGAGAATCAAAGATCTGGACATTTCCAGATGAATCAGTTTAGGCTTTTAGAACCTTAAAAGAGGCAACCCTTGGAGACACAGACATCTTCCTTAAGAACAAAGCCAGAGCAAGATGAGGGATTGAGGGGACCAAAGCCCAGATTAGCTCAGGTGGGGAAAGAACCATTACACTTCAAAAACAGCAGGGATCAAAAGAGGGCAAGCTCTGCTAACCCTGCAGTTCCATGGGCAAGGAGAGCTCTCAAAGCCCCTTCTGCGGTTTCCTGTGTTTAAATCCCTGCTCCCTTCCTCCACTGTTCCTTCTCTCTCCTTTGTCCCTCAGAGGTCACTGATGATTAATCCAAAAGGGAGCATGTCATTTAGGATCCCTTTGGCCTCCCTTTGGAATTATCCCAAAATGGCTTAAGCTGATATAAAATGTATGGTCACATGTAACAAAATATCCAGAGGCAAGTTAGTTCAAGGTTGGTTAATTCAAGTCAAAAGGAAGTTTTGGATTCTTCCCTAAAGGGAAGGAATTCTTTCTCCATGTCCTCATCTCCCAATGGTTAGAATAAAATCGTGCCCAGTACTCTCAGACGAACCACCGGCACGTACCTAAGCCTTGCCTCAGAGATCAACTGCAACTTAGCCTTTGGGGAAGGGCAGGGTTCAACCTCCAGGGAAAACATGACTATTTAATATTTAAAAACAGTTGTAATTCTGTGGCACAGAAATGAGGAGGGGGTGGCAGTTGTGTAGCCACCCAAGCACATCTGATAAAGGAAGCAACATTTAAAAATGAGGGATTCAGGCTGGGCACAGCGGCTCATGCCTGTAATCCTAGCACTCCAGGAGGCTGAGGAAGGAGGATTGCTTGATCTCAGGAGTTTGAGACCAGCCTGAGCAAGAGCAAGACCTCCTCTCTACTAAAAATAGAGGGAACCTATATTAGCAGGCACCTGTGGTTCCAGCTCTACTCAGGCAGCTGTAGCAGGAGAATCACTTGAATATAAGAGTTTGAGCAAGTTCCTGTGATCTAGGCTGATACCACAGCATGCCAGCCTGGGCAACAGAGTAAGACTGTCTCGAAAAAAAAAAAAAAAATATATATATATATATATATGTGTGTATATATATATATATATTTAAACAGAGAATTTAGACAGAAGGACCAGGGGCATTTCCTCAGATAAATCTAACCATTGGTCTTTTGGAGCCAGATGACCTGCGTTCAGACCCGGACTCCTGCTGTTTATGAATCTCATGGCCACAGGCCACTTACCTGAGCTTCCCTTTGCTCATCTTTGAAATGGGACCAATGACACATAACTCATCTAGTTGTTATGAGAATGAAATGAGATGGCATATAATAAAACCCCAAGACTCTGGCATCTAATTAATGATTATTGCTAGTTGAGAGGTCCTATAGCCCCTTCCTCTGCTCTTCTCTCGGGACGAGTGTTCATCATCACAGGTAAAAGCCCAGCCTTTGGAGTCAGACAGATCTGGGTCCAGTGACTAACTGGTCCTGCCAGGTACCAGCCATGCAATGCCAACCAATGGCTGGGATTCTGTAAGCTTTAGAGGTCTGTAAAATGGGTATCACATACTGTTCCTGGTCTATGGAAGGTGGCTGTGCTAACTGAATGAGATGCTGCTAAAGAAGCAGGTCCTGGCCCTGGATAAGCACTTGGTAAATAGAAGCTGTCACTGTTACTATTGTTGTCATCATCACCCCCTTGAATGTTTCCAACCTGCCGGGTACCAGGTTTTGTAGGTATATGTGGACTTCCAGATTCACAGATTATCTTTCTCAAGAAGCAAGCCTGATTGCTTTACTTTTTGGTGGATTCCCATTTTGCTGAGAGTAAAGACCAAAAACTCCTTAGCATGGCCTAAAAGGCCCTGCAAGATTTCGTTCCTCTTCACCTCCCAGCCCCATCCCTTAACAACTTCACTGACCATCCTCCAGCCTCTCTAACTTGTCCTCCTTCCTCTGACCACAGGGCCTTTGCCTGTGCTATCCTTTCCACCAGAAATGCTCTTTCCCTATTTGTTTAGTTACCTCTTGCTCCTTTGAATCTCACCTCAAATTTCACTTCACAAGGAAGCCTATCTAACCCCCAGACAGAGACAAATTCCTTTAATACACATTTTTTAGCTGAAAAGAAGTATTCCAAGTGATCAGGAGAATTATCTCAGCTTTACCAATGATGGCTGTGTGACCTTGGGACACTTAATTCACCCCTCTGTGCCTCAGTTTCCCCATCAGTACAATGAAAATGACAATGATTAATAGCAGTACCTATCTCACAGAGTTGTTTAGAAGATTAAATGAGTTACTACCAGTAACGTATTTAAAATAGTGCCATGCTTATGGTAAGTGCTATATAAGTATTTACTACAACAAATTAATAAACTGTCCCATGCCTGCAGTGAATCTCTCCTGTCTGCAATTACGCATTCATTACCGTGATAATTTGATTGCTCTCCCCTTCCTGATCAAATGCCCTGGGAGTCCAGAGGCTTGCCTCCTTGTGCTCTCTGCCTACCCAAGCTTCCAGCACAAGACTTGGTCCAGGGTAGGTCTGCAGTAAATGTGCATTCAGTTAATGAAGAAAACTTAACACACAGCACAAGACAATATTTTTCTTGCTTCCACCCCCAATCACTTTCTAATCCTCCCAAGTCATACACCACCAGAAGCAACAGCCCTCTCCCTGCTTGGTACACAAAGTAACCCTTGCCAACAAGCCCAGCAATGCCAGAAGCTCCCCCAGGGACACAGAACCGGTAATGGGCTCCATATTGTTTGATATGTTCTGGACCACAAAGCGATCATGCCTGAGATAATGTCAGCATGGTTAACCCCACGTTCCTCTACTCGCTCCGCTGTGTGGAACTCTTCAAAACATCCTGCATGCCAACCCTTCCCAACCACAACAATCACAGGATGTGAGCCTTAATCAGAGAAGAAAATATTAATTGGAGAGCTGCCTTGAGAAGACCCATGTGCCAGGCCTGCCATCCTTATAATACAGACAATTAGGGCAGCATTATGACTTCAGTTATCACAGCAGCAGCAGCAGTCCAGCAAAGCCCCACATCCCCCTCCACTTTGAGACCTGCAACCTTGGAAGGCAAGAAAGCAGACAGATGAAGGGGACCCAGGAAGGACACTGGCAGAGGACGTGGCCATCCCCATATCCCAAGAGAACACGGTGGAAACAACAGAATAAAAGTGTGTGTGCCAATCTCACTCCAGCCCTTCCACACCATGTGACATTGGGCTACCTGATCCATAATTTGTTACCTACGTAACCACTGTCACATAACCCTTGGCCCTAACCTCATGTCTCTGAATAGACATTTTATGGGGGTTTATAATCCCTCACATTAATTTTCAGATATCTGGATGTTCCACCAAGCTTCCAGGAGCTGTCCTAGGTCCTGAAATTTCATTGGTAGCTAAACATCACTGCCCTTCCACATATGGGCTGTGGAGTCAGACAGTCCTGAATCAGAGATCCAAAGCCTTAACCTCTTAGGTGCTCATACGAAACAAGTGGCAATAATGCCTCCCTCACTGGGACATTGTGAAGAATAAAGGAGGTAATATGTGTCAGGAAACTGATACAGGACACAACAGATTGCAGGGGCTTCATAAATAGCAATTAGTAGTATAAGGGTCTCATTATGTGGAGCTTATATGTATATACAGTAGAATATCAGGTGTCAGATAAATTTTGACTCCTGAATGAAGGAGATAAAATTTTCCTTTGGAAGAAGGCAGCAAGAAAAGTGCCTGACACAACTAGCTAATGAGGCTTGCTGTTTAAACAGGAGGTGTCAGGAGGAGGCCTGGGAGAATGGGAGATGGATTAATGTTATAATCGACATACACAGGCCAAGGGATGCCATTTGTCTTACTGAAGACTCACCCCAGGATACTTCGGGAGGTGAGAGGAAGTGAATGATAAAACATCACACCACGAGAATCTGTTTTAAATTCTCATTATTCTGCCAGTTGACTAAGCCAGGTTGGTTCATCTCAATTAGGCCATCCCCGTGTGCACACTCACTGACTGGAATGTGGAAGGACCATGCCTTTCTCTTCCTGAAAAGTCACAAAGGACCCACTCTTGGTGGAGTTCCTGATTAAGTGCCCATTCTCCACGCTGCCGTAGCAGCCCGGGCTGTTGTCTATCATGGCACTGATTATACAGAGCCATCACAGCCAGATTTCTAATCTCTCTCTCACTGTAGCCCAGAAACTGATCCACAGATGCTGTATTCATCAAGATTCTTTGAGTTGCAACAGACAGAAACTCAACACCGGCGCAGTTAAGCAAAAGTAGAATGTGATGACTCAATGAGTCCATTATGCAGCTAAAACCCAAACCCTGAGTAGGGGCATAATTCAGCTGGGTCTCAAGAATAAATCAAACAAGGGTGTTGTCAATCAGTATGTATCTTCTCTTATCCTTTCTCACTCTCACTCCTATTCTAATTCTGACGCCATCTCTCCTCTTCTAAGAGAGTTGGTTGGGTTCATTCTCAATAGTGACAGACTTGTTTCTTCCAAATGTTGGAAAGTGTGGCCCCTGGAAGCTCCTAAGATTTTCCTATCACAGATTCTTCTTTCAGAGAGAAGTGATCCTATCTCGTGCCCAGCTTGAATATCCCTAAGATGGATTATAATTGGCCAAGCATATATCTTACATACCCCTAGACCAATCATGGTAGTTGGTATGTGGGAGGATCGATTATCATTGGCCAAGCATATATTCTACATACCCCTAGACCAATCATGGTAGGTGGTGTGTGGGAGGATGGATTATCATTGGCCAAGCAT
>NW_003852439.1:12048363-12067015 GCF_000181295.1 Otolemur garnettii | reverse complement strand
TCATGGTAGGTGGTGTGTGGGAGGATGGATTATCATTGGCCAAGCATATATCCTACATACCCCTAGACCAATCATGGTAGGTGGTGTGTGGGAGGGTGAATATGTGTCTGTCTGTGGGGAAGGGGCAATGGCCATGAACTACAGTAGCTCCTGGAAACTAGATAACATATAGGTGAGTGGAGAGTGTCAGCTTCTTGACAAAGTGGGATGCTATTTCCATAAGAATAGCTCATGCAAGGTCATCAAACTGACGCAAGGTACAGATCAGGTTACATGTGGGTAAGTCTATAATGGCCTAAAACCATAAACTAAATGTTTGTGAAGATTATTCCCTACTTCTTGAGAGAAATACCACATCTTTTATTGAACTATCAAAGGAATCTGTGTATACGGAAGTTTAAAACTTAGTGCTTTGAACTTCAGAGGAGGTACTGTTATCTTTCTGGCCTTCCTCTCCAGCACCTAGGACACCACCCAGCAGTTCATCTGCTTAATACATACTTTTCACACGACTGAATACAATTACAACAAACATATTAAGTCAAATGAATGAATAAAGTCATATCTCTTCAAGGTCAAGGGGAAACATATTTCTCCTTCCATTTATCCAATCCTAGTCTGACTTCTTTAGATTTTTAGAAAATAAAGGATGCCAGGAGAAACCCCTAAGCCAGAAAACAAATGTCTGGGCTCAGCTGGACAGCACCCACCTCCTTCATCCAGACACTCTTTCAATGACAATCATTTACCATGTGGTGGGCATTTTAAACACATTACCAAATTTCATCCTTAAAAATTCCTCTGGCTTGGCACCCATGGCACAGTGGTTATGGCGCTGGCCACATACACTGAGGCTGGCAGTTTCAAACTCAGCCCGGGCCAGCTAAACAACAACAACTACAACAAAATGTAGCCAGGCATGGGTGGCACCTGTGGCTCAGTGGGTAAGGTGCTGGCCCCATATACCGAGGGTGGCAGGTTCAAACCCAGCCCCAGCCAAACTGCAACAAAAAAATAGCCGGGCGTTGTAGCAGGCGCCTGTAGTCTCAGCTACTCGGGAGCCTGAGGCAAGAGAATCACCTAAGCCCAGGGAGTTGGAGGTTGCTTATCTACCAAGGGTTAATAAGTGAAACTCTGTCTCAAAAAAAAAAAAAAAAAAAAAAAAAAAAAAGGAGCCAGGTGTTATGGCAGGTGCCTGTAGTCCCAGTTACTTAGGAGGCTGAGGCAAGAGTTGGAGGTTGCTGTAAGCTGTGATGCCATGGCACTCTACCAAGGGTGAAATAGTGAGACTGCGTCTCAAAAAAATAAATAAAAATTCCTCTGAGAATTTTTAGAATTAATAGAATTCCTATTATTGCTTCTAGGGAAAGAATGGAAAATGTAAACAGCATCCTCACAGTCACAAATAATATCAAGTAGCAGAGATGGAATTTTTTGGTATGGACTTTAGGTTTTAAAATATATTACCAGAGCTGAAATTTGAACCCACGTCTGTCTGATCCAGTGGCACAGTTAAATATGCCCATACTTCCTCTGGCTCAGCACCCACAGCACAGAGTTCTAAGAAATCTCTGTTAAGTGTCTTCTTAGCACCAAGTATTGGGCCATGTCCTTTACGTAGGTTTTCTTTTTCATCCTAGGAACACAATAAGGTATGAGCATCACTCCTCTTTAATAGGTAAGGCTATTAATGCTCCTATCAGTTAAGGATTCCACACAAGAATACAATGCTAATCAACCTCAGAGCTACACCTGATGCTAACTGTATCTTCCCTGGAAGCTGTGCTTTTTAAGCATTCTATTTATAAACTGAGTGCTGGACTAAGGTATGATATTTACCTATCACAATAACTCTCTGAGCTCCTTGCAGACAGTTGGCATAGGTGTTAGTTATCCAGGTAAGATAACTGGCATTGGTAACTAAACCACATCAACTGCCTTTATGGGCAGGGCACTAATACCATTCAAGACACCTCAGCTCTGAGAGAATGTGCCCGCTTCCTGGAAGCCTTAGAGAATGAGTGACTGGGAGAGTCGAGCACATCAGAAGCAGAAATCACAGAAGCTATTTCTTTCCCCAAAAAACAGCTATGGCAGGGCTGTGAGAGTCCAACTGTACACAGCAGAGCGGCCTGGTTCCTGCCTTCCTCTCTCTGTTCAAATGGGGCTTGGCTGAATTTAAGATAGTTACAGGTGTTAGGTCCCACTTCTAGGAGGCGTGAATGGAAACTACCCAGTGATGTAGTTTGCACTGCCTGGGAATGGGAGGGCCTGAAAAAGTCCAAGTCCTGACTTGGTGTGCTGGATGTTTTTCATATGCCACATGTCTGCCTGGCCTTTGGAGAGTGAGCTTAAGGAGGAGAAAAGAAGAGCCGACCTAAAATATCCAGACAAATAATTGGTCATGCACAGGACATCAGATTCTTCTCCCTGCTGAGCTTGGCTTGGGTGTGAAACAGAGTGAAGGAAAAGGAAGATTCTGGAAACCTATAGGGTGGGATTAGGTTGGGGTAAGTGAACTTACATTCCCAGTTCTGCATCTCCAAAGCCAAGAAGACCCACGTCTCCTCTTCCCCCATTCCAGAGTTTCCTCCCCACTCTCACGGACTATTAATTCCTTCCTGCAAATTCAAAAGGGTGCCCTCTGGAGAGATATCAACCATTGAGGGAAAAAATAGCAAACCTCATTTCATTTGGCAACCAATGCTTTAGGAAAGACATAAATATTGGATTTGCAACTTTATTTTCCTCCAGAGAGACGCTCTGGAGAAAATTAAAACAATGCAAGATTTAATTATTAAAAGCCAAACATTCCTGTACATATTTTCTGGTCCAAAGTTTTAAAAACAAACTCTCAGAGAAAATACATTTTTAATGACTAACTCCCTCCCACTCAGGCTCTTTTTAAAATCATCTTTCCATCATGACTCACCCAGCAGAAACAAGGGGAGATCGCCAGGAAAATCAAAGGGCAGGTTTACTGCTGATGGGCGAGCAAGGCAGTGTTCGGGGATCTGGGAGAACTGGTGCCTGGAAATCACTTTAGTTTGGGCTTTATTTCTACTCTGGTCTTCCAGGCATACAGCCCCAGGAGACATGCCGAAACTGACCACATTTCTCACCTATATACATTTTCTTTGTTTTTGGAAAGTTCCGAACAGAATATAAAGGAAGAAAAGTGCAAGATGATCAAGTGATTGGTCTGACAAACATTTACTGGGTACCCACTGTGTTCCCATTAAACTTCAGATATGGTAGCTGATCAAAGCAAAGAGGCCTTTGTACGCCGATAGCGTATTCCAAGGGAATGACAGAGTAATTCTGTCTGTCCCTAAACGCCCTCACCTGTCGCTTCCCCGTACCTTGTCAGGACGGCTAAAGACTTTACAAGTCAGCCTTGCCTCTTTCTCTCCTCTTGATTCAGTCACTTAAGATGTTAGAGGCGCTAAGTGATTCTCTATTCTAAGCAGCTGAGAGATGAGGAGGGAAGAAAGAATGAAACAAGCTGAATTTGGGGCAACTGGGAATTGAGACTGGGGAGAAATGAATGGGGGAACAGCTGCTAAGTTGACACATTGTTGAGCGGCGATTTTACACAGAAACTATCTATCTTTCCGGGTAATTTGTGACCAGTTAGCAATGTGTTAACAATCCTGCCCTGACCATCGATTGCCTCCTCTCTGGGGGCGTTTCTGTGATGTTAGTTAAAAAAAAAATTGCAGGTACTAATGCCAAGTGTCTGCTGATCGCAGAGGTATCTAAAAGCCGAGAGATGCGGTAAGGCAGGGATGTGCTGATTGTGGTGCTTACGGATAGGATGTGAGATGAGCTGGAGGATGGTCTTCAAGGACAAAACATCACAGGTTGCCAGACCCAAATGACTTATCCTCTCCTGTCCCTACTGATGAAGTTTGGCCTCCTTGCTGGCATACAACGTGTGTATATATATTTGGGTCTATGAAGTGAATGTAGCTGGACACAAAGAAAATGGGGGAGGGGGTGAGGCTGGAGGAAGATGTTCCTGGTGGCAGAGATGGTCCACGTATGTCCCCTTGGGGGCAGCAGTGGGTTTCCCCACTGCCTCATTCCCGTGAGGTTTTTCAGTTGAAGGAGGGTAATTAAATCCTTCACGAAGGAAGAAGTCAGATAAGTCTCATTCCTGATTGGAATTACCGCAGGAGTCCAAAAGCACCCAACAACTAGAGGGGGGTCCTGGCACCGGCCAGTTCCCCCGTCACCATATGTGCTGCCGGGAGCACACCTAACAACCAAGCCAAGCAGAGGATAAAAACGGAGCCAGAAGGAACCCTCGCCACCTAAAAATGTCTTAAAAACTTAAGTAGTTGGGGCCACTTCCACTCGACTTGAGATGTGGTGCATTAAAGGCAACTTAAAATAACTTGAGGGGAGAAGGGTAAATAAACCAGGGATGATTTATCTCTGAGGAATAACGGTGTGACTGCTGAATAATTACATGCACCAATCTTTATTAGTATGCAAAGTAGCTGGGCCTGGTTGGCTCCCAGCACTGCTCAAAGGACAAAAAGCCAAGAGAGCCGTGCACATTCTAATAAATCATACCCCGCCACTCCCTGTGTGCTGTGGCGACCCCCAGACCCTCGGGGCCTCTCTGTGCGCTACTCTTTTCGGAGAGATAAGCAGCCAGTGTTTAATTCCTACCTTCTAGTGATGGATTAGGCCTCCAGAGTTCCTCTGGAGGAGCTTGGAAATGGTTTGGGCTTCTCTCTGCACAAGTTTTGTCCAAATTATTACTGTTTTGTCCCACGGCTTCTGCAGCTAACGGTGATTACAGTCACCTCCTGCCTGCAGGAGTTTGGACCTCTCTTCCTTCTGCCACAACACCTCCCCCACTCAATACAGATGAGCTCCGGGTCTGGGTCCCAGCTCCTCTTCACTGTCCCAATAAACTGTTCAAGGTGGTTAGAGATAGAACCTGGAAACCTCTGTCCTCTTCAACCCAAGAGCACAATTTGGCTTATTCTAATCTCTGAAGACAGACTAGATAGACAAGTCTACATAAGAATTTGAGGGGTTTTAAGCTGGGGAAAATAATAATAATGGTAATAGTTCCTATAAAGAAGGTTTAAATTTCTATGATGTTTTGAGTATGCCAGGCACCTTTCTAAGCCGTGTACACACACACACACACACACACACACACACCCCCCGCATGTCATCTGTAAAATGAGTATATACATATATGTAAGTACACATACACACTTGTTTCATATTTATGACAGCCCATGATATAAGGACCATTATTCTTATTTCAAAGATGGGAAAACTGAGGCCCTGAGTTAAGTAACTTATTCATGCAGGAACTAAAGCCATAAACCAAATCCAAGCATTAACCACTGCATTAAAATGCCTGTGTTGCTGCCTCATTTAAAATCTTTGTATCAACTTCCCTGGTTCACGGGATTGAGACCAGAATCCTTCTAAGGACATATGAGGATGGCTTGTGAGTTTGGGACCCTGGCTTTACCTCCTGCCACTCCCCACCACCTTGCTCTCTAGTCTCCAGCCTTCTCCTCCACCTGCTGACCCTCCTGGGAACCAGACCCATCTTAGCTCAGAGGATGATTCTCTCCCTGACCCACTCTTTCTGGCATTCTTTGCTTGGCCAATTCTTACATATCTTTCAAAAAGACTTGGTTTACACTGACATTCTCCAGAAAGCCTTTTCCCAATGCTCCCTGTCCCACACTCAGCTCCATTCCCCTGAATGTTGTCATGGAATCCTCCACCATCTTTACGACACATAAAGGTGCGATTCAGAGGTGCGATTCAATAATTACAGGTCTGATGTTTGGGTCCTCCTCTCTCACACCCTAGATCGTACATGCCATGAGGCCAAGTTGTTGTCTATTGTCGTCTCCCTAGTTAGTACCTACCACTGGCTCTTGCATAAAGGATATATTTAATAATCATTTGCTCTGTGACACAGTGGAGGGACACCAATAGCATGATGCATACTGAGGAGCCCCGAAGTTTGTCCAACTGTAACAGATGTAAGAAAACGTAAGCATTCTCCCCCCGCCCCCACCATCTCAGTCACAACAGGCAAGACCACTGATTCAGGCACAGAGGGTGTCATCTACAAACAAAGCCCCTGCAAAGCTTAGCTCCACAATATGCACAGTCAAGATCACCATATTCCAGACTCTGTGCAGCTTGTTCATGCATCACCTCCATTCAGTCCCTGAGGATTTGATGAAGTCAACACCATAATTATGCCCATTTTAGAGGTGGGATGACTGATCCCTAGAGTCTCATTGTTAACATTTACTGAGATTATAGAAGCTCAGTGTAAAAAATAGACTTCAGTGATGTGCAAAAGCAGGCTGAGGGGTTTAACACCCCCTGCCCACGCCCTGTTCCCATCCAGGGATGTTAGGGCAGAGCGGTTTGAATGCTCAGACGCTTCACATCCATGATCCCTTTGTGTTCTCACTAGGCTGGATAACTGATCAAGACTTCTCTGCAGTTTTCCACATTCTGTATTGAGCACATACTCTTCACCAGGCATTGTTCTAGACACTGAAAGAACAGGAGGAAACAAGACAGAGGTCTCTCTTCTCCGGAGTTCACATTGTATGAAGGAAGTTACCAAACTCTCTAGTTTGTAAAGATTAGGAAGTTAAGGCTATTCAAAATTGACATTTAAACTTAAGCTCCAGGAAGGCTGAAAACAGCCTGGAGAACCTCCAGACAACCTATGTTTTTTTTTTTTTTTTTTTTTTTTTTAAGAATGTCACAGTTAACCTCTGGCTCTGGAAAGATGGTCATGAATAATTTTTCCCTCACTGCACATACAGGAAGGTGGGTTTCTATGATTTCTATGAACCTGCCTGCAGAATCCTCCTTTGAGATAAGCTTGAGACACCACAATGTTTTCTTCCCTTGAAGCTCTTAACTTTACAAGCAAAATAAACTTGCACATGGTTTCCTTTGGCAATTGTTTGTATTCCTTTGGATCCCAGGCTCCCATGCACGAGGTGATGCCCTGTTTTGGCTCTGTGTATGGAGAAGACATATATAGCACCTGGGGCTGAGAGCTCATGGTCTGTCAGGGCAAACAGATAGTTAGCCAATAGTACAGTGCAAGAGACAGGTCACAGAGCCAAGATGGACTCACTCAGTCTGGGATTTTCAACAGTGAGTTGAAGTTCATTGGGTTTATTAAGGCAAGGAGAAATAGGGATGGGAGACCATGGAAAGAAGAGTGCCTAGCTTAAGGAGACAGCATGTGTGTAGCGAGCACCCCCTGGATTCACCTGCCCAGTGTCATCCTACCTTTTGGAGGTAGTAGCATTCCTTTATTTTCCTTTGAAGAACCATCTACTCTTCGTCTACTCTCAGACACTATAGGCAACCAAACCCAACCTATGCAACCCACATGTGACCTGTGACTGGCCAGCCCGTGACTGGGTCACAGATGGGCATAGGAGCCACATCAAGATTACCAAAATAACTCTGAAGAATTCATTCAGAATGCACTAAAGGAAAAAGACAAAAGGAGGGCCAGTGAGAGATGCCAGGAAGGACTGAAAAGTTCCAACAACACTCACCTCGTAGAGTCCCACGTGTGAATGAAAACAATAATAGAGAAGGAGCAATTGAAGAAATCATCTCAGAGAGTTTTCCAGAATCAAAGCAACATTGCTTCTCTGAAACTTCCAACCAGAACAAATAACAAGTACACCCACATACAACATAGTGAAACGGCAGAACATCAGGAAGAACAACAACAAAAATCTTAAAATCTGTCAGAAAAGATATTACTGTCTGCAGAGAAAGTAAACATGATGAACGGTTTTCATGAGGACCACAGGCCAATGAAATAACAGGAGAAAAACTATTAATCTAATATTTTAGATCTATCTGACTATGGCTCAAGAGAGAAGGCAGCAGGAACTGCAGACTAATACAGCCTCTTTGGAGAGATGTATGGAGAATGATTAAAGAAATAAAATTAGACCTCACATTTGACCCTGAAATCCCACTACTATGCATTTATCCAGAAGAAAAAACTCATTTTATCATGAACACATTTGAGCTAGGATGCTTTTCATACCTCAAGTTGCAATTGCCCAGATGTGGGAACAAAAAATAAATTACCCATCAACTCAGGAATGGATTAACAAGTTGTGGTATATGTATAACATGGAGTACTATTCATCTGTAAGAAAATATGGTAACTTTACATTTTTTGTATTAACCTGGATAGAATCAAAACATATTTTTCTTAGTAAAGGATCACAAGAATGGAAAAGAAAACATCCAATGTACTCAGTTTTATTATGAAGCCAGTAGCTGATCTAACACACACCCACATAGCAGAAAAACTTAATGCTACTCAAATTTGGGGAAGGAGGAATGAGTAAGGAAGGAGAGGAGGGAGGATTGATTGATGTGCTCCCACTTAAAGGGCACAAGGCAGAGGTATATGGCACACATTTCAGGTTTGCAATATAACTACAAGGGGGACTCTGCCTACAAAATTAAAAAATTGTGACCTGGTTGTACCCTCACAATAAAAAATAAGTGAGGTGATAGTTATATTAAGCAGTTTGATTTAAGCATTCCATATTGTTATCAAAGCATCACATTGTACCCAATAAATGTATACAGTTATAATTTAATAAAAATCTAAATAAAATAGAAAGTCTGAGAGACCTTACCACCCACCAACTCTTTTTTTTTTTTTTTTGAGACCGAGCCTCAAGCTATCCCCTTGGGTAGAGTGCCGTGGCATCACAGCTCGCAGCAAAAGTAGCTGGGACCACAGGCGCCTGCCACAATGCCCGGCTATTTTTTTGTTTTTGGTTGCAGCCGTCGTTGTTGTTTTTTGGCGGGCTCGGGCTGGATTGGAACCCGCCACCTTAGGTGTATGGGGCTGGCGCCTTAGCCACTTGAGCCACAGGCGCCGAGCCCCAATTCTTAACAAAAACCCGCCAAAATGGGCTTTAGAATAAAAAATAATACTGAAATAAGGAACTGAGCCCAGAGATTGATAAAATACACTCACAATCTATTTAAATGTTGATCTCAAATAACTATCTCAAAAAAATTAAATTGTATTTCCAGTTAATAAGACAGAATGGATCAATAATGCCTATCTATGCCGTGGTACCACTACAAGTTTCTCAACCCTGGCATTATGGTACAGGGGCTGGATAATTCAATATGGTGGGGACTGCCCCGTGCATTGTAGGCTATGTAAAAGTTTCTTTGGATTCTACCCCCAGATGGCAGGAGTACCTCCCCAGTGATGATCTCCAAAATTAACTACAGACATTGCCAAATGTCCCTTCTTAGAGACCAAACCGCCTCCAGTTGTGAACCACCGGGAAGAGAAACAATCTATTGTGTTCCCAAACCAATGTAGAACACAGAAGAAATAAAGTGAAGACAATTAACAGAAAAGAAAGATATAAAAGGGGGGGAGAGAAGGGAAGATATTATGAATAAAATAAGATGGTTCTAAAATGCATCTGTATCATAATACAGTATGTTAATATATCAATTCACCTTTTAAAAGATTGAGGTGATAGGGTAGCAGAGAAAAGCAAGATCCAACCAGCTGCTGTTGGCGAGAGCTACATCTGAACAAAGTTATATAGAAAGATAGAAAACAGAAAATAGACATAAAGGTATGACATACAGAAGCTAGATAAAATAAGGCCAACATGGCTATAAAAATAGATTCAATAAAATCAGATTTTGAAGGCAAAGATTTTAAGCTTCATTCCTCTCCACAGGCAGATAATTTCCTCTTGTATGGACAGACCATGTTTTGCTTATCTGTTCATCAGTGGATGGACTTTTGGGTTGCTTTCAACTTTGGGCTCTTGTAAAAATTACTGCTATGGACATTCTTCTAAAAAAATTTATTTTGAACACCTGTTTTCAAATCTTTGGGGTATATATATCCAGGAGTGGAATTGTTAGGTCATCTGGTATGTTTTTAAACTGAAAAGAGCAAATGATAAAGCAGCTCTATACTAAAAGCAAACATTAGTATATACAGGCATAGTTTTCTAGAAAACCTTACATTACTAAAACTGACTTTAGAAAAAAATAGAAGACCCACAATAAGCCAATAACCATAAGATATAATTACTAACAGCAAAATGTTAATATTGTTAAAATATTGTTAACATGCTACAGGTCTACAGACATTGCCAAATGTCCCCCATTAAGGGCCAAGCTGCCTCCAGTTGTGAACCACAGCCCCGAGAAGAGAAACCATCTATTGTGTCCCTAATGGACACATTCCTGTCTAATATGCACACCCCAAAATAAAAAAGTTATAGGCAAATTTTATCACATTTTCAAGGAAAAGATAATCTTCCACCTTATGTAAATTCTTTCAGGGACTATAAAAAGCAAGTCATGACTCACTTAACGAGGGTAGTATTACCTTAGTAACAAAATCAAACAAGGACTGTATGAGAAGAAAAAATTATAAACCATTCTCACTTATCAACGGAGATGTAAAAATCTCAAAGCATTTTCAAATTAGATTCATCAGAATCTAAAAATAATAATACATCATGATCAAATAGGGTTTATCCCAAGAATCCAATAATGATTCAAAACTGTAACTCCTATTAAGGTAATGTACAACATTAAAAGATTAAGGAGGCAAAAAAAAAAAAAAAAAAAGATTAAGGAGGCGAGCATATAATCACAGCCATTTCTGAAGAACAAGCATTTATAAAACTTAATACCTACTCATTATAAAAACTCTTCAAAAACTAACTATAATAGAGAAGTTTCTTACCCAATTAAGGTTATCAATCAAAACCTATTGCAAGGATCATGCTTAAAGATGAGACTATCGATGGATTCCTATCCATCCCATATGGATGTCCCACCTGTCAGGAACAGGAAAAGAATGCCTACAATCACAGCTCTTACTTGTTTGCTTTCTTGTTCCTCTAGTCAATGCAATAGACAATATATATAGTATCAATAAATATATAAATCATATGTATATAAAAATTATACAGAGATTGATATGTTTATTTATTTAAACTGGAAAGGGAAAGCCAAAACAGTCTTGACAAAGGATATCACAAATAGAATATCCAAAAAATCCATAATTTATTAAGAGTTTAGTAAGATTGCTAGACAAAGATAAACATAAAAATCAATAATATTATTATATCCAGAAATAAAATAAATAATCTATCAAATAAGAAAACAAATCAAAAAGAAAAAAATACTATTCACATACACAAAACCTCTAACATACCTGCCAATATTTTTTAATGTATGTGTCTGTATACATATATATAATGTAGAGAGAAGATATATAAAGATAGATAATTTATACATAAATGATTTAAATGTCTAAATAAAGATATAGATTGATAGTCATGAAAGAAGTCCTCAAAAATGGTAAGGCATACCATATTCATAGATAAGAAAGCAATATCATAAGGGTGTCACCTCTCCTTAAATCCTAAAATTCAATGTAATTCATTTCAAAATTATAATTGTTACTTTTATGAAACTTTAACACACTGTTCTTAACATTCATGTGGAGGTGCAAAGGACTAGAAAGAAGGATGGCTGAAGCATTTTGGATGTGGTTTTAGAAATAGCTGGTAAACTTGAAGACAAGCCTAATTAGTCAAAGTGCAAGGAAGCAAGTTTACAAATACTTACTGCTGTCTAATTTGAAAAGTGGGAAATACAAAATAACCTGACTGTCCATCAAAGGGAGAATGGGTAACAAATTCTGGTGTCCTTACACAGGTAAATATTACACACAAGTTAAATTGAATGAACAAGAGTGACACGTGAAGACGCAGATAAACTAAGAAAACAAGGTTGAGCATAAAAGATGCGTGGATACCACAGTTTGTCTGCAGATTCATAAATATGCAGAAAATATCCACAGGAGTAATGATTTGGGCAGCAAAAGAAGACAAAAGGTACGAGGGGTTTCAACCCTACCATTTTTCAAAAAATCTTTACAAATTCTGAAGCAAATACAAAATAACGCTAAGATGTGATAAACCCAAAAGGTGAGTACGGGGGTTCCTTACATTATTTTCTATAATTATCTGCTAAAATTTCCCACTTTCTGGATCTGACCATTATTATTATTATTATTATTATTACTTTTTGCAATTTTTGGCCAGGGCTGGGTTTGAACCCGTCACCTCCAGCATATGGGGCCAGCACCCTACCCTTTTGAGCCACAGGCACTGCCCTGGATCTGATCATTTTTATCCAAACATAAAATCTACCTTGATGTTTTCCTCTAGTCTTCATATTTTATAGGACTAAATCTTCCTAGATCTAAAGGCTTAATTGTAAAAAAAATTTTAAAAAAGTAAAAATAATTAAAAAGTAATAAAAAAATAAAATTAAATTAAAAAAAGGCATAATTGGATTTAGGTGTAACTTCTTTTCATATTTATTTTTATTGCGTATATGTACAGTATGCTACATGTTTTAAGATATACTGTATATATATGTGTGTGTGTATAGTGAATGGTAACTACAGCCAAGCAAATTAACATATCCATCACTTTATCCACAGTTGGTAGTAAGAGTACCCATAATCTATTCTCTTAGGGAATTTTCAATATATAACACAACATTAAGTAGATTCCTTTGCTGTAAATTGGCTCTCTAGACCTATTCATCCCACCTGACTGAAGGTACAGGCCAAAGGTACAGCTTTGCAATTTCCTCTCCTTTTAGCAAGACTGCCTGACGGTGGTCCTGGGCATGACCGATGGCATTGTCTGGAGACACATGACATTTCATTTCCCCAATTTTTTGACACTAAAATTGATCAGTGAGTTCGAGTGGTATTATCCTGATTTGTCCATCATCAAATACTCCATCTACCATCTACCTAATGATTTTAACAGCTATTGATCATGATTGCTCAGCTCCATTATTTCACTGGGGGCTACAAAATGATGGTTTTCTAGTGGTTCCTGAGCTGTTTACCACCCCACTTGGTATTATTTCAGTGGCTCTTTTATAAAGAACTTTTCATTATAAAAACCCTTACCTGAGCCTCATGCCTGTAATCCTAGCACTCTGGGAGGTCGAGGCACATGGATCACTGGAAGCCAGAAGTTCCAGACCAGCCTGAGCAAGAGCGAGACCCCATCTCTACTGAAAACAGAAAAAGTAGTTGGGCCCTATGGCAGGTGCTGTAGTCCCAGCTACTGGGGCCAGGGGCTGAGGCAAGAGGATCTTTACTGAGGTTGCTGTGAGCTTTGATGCCACGGCACTCCATCCAGGGAGACAGAGTGAGACTCTGTCTCAAAAACAAAACCCAAAGAAACAAGAATACTCACCTGATATGAGTTGGAGGACAGATACACAGGAATTTGCCATACTATCCTTTCTACTTTGGAGTGTGTTTGTAAATTTCTACCATAAAAATTAAAAATAAGAAAGTAAGGTAATGGTTTGAATGTTTGTCCCTTCCAGATCTTCTGTTAAAATTTGATCCCCAGAGACCCAGTGGGAGGTGCCTGAGTCATGGGGCTGAACCCCTCATGAATGGCTTGGTGCTCTCCTCTGGGAATGAATGGGGTCTGGCTCTACTGGCTCCTGTGAGAGCTGGTTGTTAAAAGGAGCCTGGCTCCTCTTATCTCTCTCTCTCTCTCCTTCACTTACCACGTGACACACCCTCTCTCCCTTTGCCCTCCACCTTGACTGGAAGCTCCCTGAAGCCCTCATCAGAACTAGACATGGGTGTGATGTTCCTTAAGCAGTCTGCAGAAGCGGGAGCCAAATAAACCTCTTTTCTTCATAAATTCGCCAGCCTCTGCCATTTCCCGTATAGCAGCACAAAATGGACTAGCACACAAGGTAAGAAATAAGAATTTAAATGTGTAGAGAAAAAACTGGAATGAAACACACCAGGTATCTTACCGTAATTAACGCCAAGCCTGTAGGAGTACAGGGGACTTTTATACCCTTCAGAATTTCCAGATTTATCAGGGAAAAAAAGATAGTCTCCATTTATAATTAGAAAATCAAACAGAAGAGCAGAATGGTGTGCTAACAAGAGGAGGTGGGTGTGGGTGTCAGTGGTCACCTCTAAATTGGGAGTCAGGCTACCTTCAAATGATACCTTAGAAGGGACCATTTCAAGAAAGTGACCCCGCAAAAGCCCTTGGGAAAGAGAGTATCAGGCAGACCAAACCTACAGTCCAGTGCAGCGATGACCTCAGAGTGTGTGTGAAGCAGGGAAAGCGAGAGTCCAGCAAGGCCGCGGCTGGGTACCATTAAGCTCCTAGTAAAAATGGACACCAGCAGAATCTCCAGATGAGAGATTCCTACGACTCTGCACACCAATTGATTGTCATTCAGAAGTCTATGTTCGTGAAGTTACAGAACCCAAATCACGCAAGAAATTTCAACTTCAGCCCCATCAAGTAGGTGGAAAGCAGAAAAACCTGAAAACTCTAAATAATAGATCACAGTGGCGCCATAATGACAAGGCAAAATAGCGATAATTAAATGATTTTACTAGTGTGTCAAGATGAAAGATAACGGTCTTGGAAAATGAAGCTGGTAAATCATTACCCCGCAGGCTTGCGTGCGTATCCCAGTTAGGGAGTGAAAAATGCAGAATGCAAAATCCCTGGCCATGCATTTTGGCTTAGTGAGATGTTCGTTCCCACACGATGAGGGTTACTTCTGAGCCAAGCGCAGCTGGGGTCCCTTTTCAACTCTGAGGCAAAATGAGAGCTCAACTGAAATTTATCTCACTTACTGAGCACTTTACTATGATGCCCCTGAGCCCTGCGCTGGATGCTGGCGATGGATACACAAGGCATTTCTACTCTCACTGGGGAAAACAGGCCATTGCCAAGTGTTCTAAAGGGAGAGACTGAGGCAGCCCACAGGAGGGTCCCCTAACTGAACCCTGGGTCAGGGAAACTTTCACCAAGAGGCAAAATTTGAGCTGCGTTTGAGGAGTGTCTATTTATCAGAAGATGGGAGAAGGCATTCCAGACGAAAGGAATCTTGTGCACGGGCTTTAGCTTGGATACAGCAGGAAAGACGGAGTCATTGAAGGTGACATTTAAGATTATTTAATTTCACTGGCATCCAAAGTTCTGGAACCAGGGTTCTTGTTGCATATTTCACAGACACCCACACATAAATCTATCACCACCCACCACCCCTGGCAGCCTGATTGAAAGAAGGGCCTGACCTCCAAGAAAGAATTTTTTTCTCTTACCCAATACATAATGAGTTTTTTAACCTTTTGTTGTTCCAAAGAAGGAAAAGACAAAAAAGAAAAAAAGTCACAAAATCCGTCCCCATTCACCTCACCGAGGTGTATCCATTGCAATGTTTGGATGTACAGGGTTTCAGAGTTTGGGGTGGGGGGTGCTTCACATATACATGCTCTTAAATTAGAATCGTACTATTTGTAAACTGGAGATCATTTTATTTTAAAGCCAAGGTCTATAGTTTGGATGATTTCCAAGCCTCATTACCGACAGTCTTCATCTCCTGTATGTGAAGAAAGCGTTAGGAAAGGGTTAAAGGGCCCCCTGTCAGGAGAGAGGAGATTCGTTGTTCCAGGAACCAAAGGCAGCAGAAGGGTTGATGTGCTTAACGATTTACACCAGGATGCACACACCCACGTCTGTCCACTCACATCTCCTCCATGGCAACCAGTGTGCTGCCTTTGCCAGGATCTAAAAACTTGTCGACACTTAAAACACCTGGCATTGGCATTCAGAGTGGGGGGAGGGAGGCGGGGGAAAGGGTGCATCATGGCCTGAGTCTAGATGTCTGCAGAGCTAAGTGAATTCCACCTCGGAACTTACCTACTGTGTCCTCCCCGCTGATCGGCTGCTCCAGCCACACCTGGTCTTCCAGTTGCCAGGGGACCCACATCCCTCTAGTGGGGCCTCAGCGCTCTGTCACTAAAGTGAGCCATGTCCTGATGACTCCACTGTGCCTGCTGGGTTGGCTTCCTAACAACCAGGGAGCAGACGAGAACCACTAAAAGAGGTGCTGAGCTCCCAGCCAAGGGATTCTGGTCTCCATGTAGGAACGTGTAAGTACTCACCCTCTGTGGCATAACAAAACACTGTACACTCAGGACCTTAAAACATACCATTTATTATACTACAGCACTGCTGGATGGGCGTCCTGGCACAGCACAGCTGGGTCTCTCCCCCCAGGGTCTCCAGCAGGCTGACATTGGTGCTGGATGGGAGTGTAGCTCACCAGAGGCTCAACTGGGCAAAGATCCACTTTGAGCCCTCTCAGATTATTAGCAGAAGTTATCCGCAGCTGTAGGACTGAGATTCCTTTTTTACTGCTATCTGCTGGCCAGGGGCCACTCTCAACTCCTCAAGGCTGCCTGCAGTTCCCCTCCACAGCACCTTTCCAGAGGGCTTTCTCATAATGTGGCATCTGAATTCTTTCAACCCAGAGAGGAGAGTTTCTCTGTGTCTTCTAGCAGAAACACACACACACTCGTCAATTCTTATTATTCATGGGTTCCACATTTATGAATTAGCCTAGTTGCTAAAGTTTATTTGTAACCCCCAAATCAATACCTGTGGCACTTTCCCCGTCATTCAAGGACATGCACAGAATACCAACACTCTGAGTCGCCCAACCTGCGATTCTCAGCTGGGCCTGAGAAGGTGACACCTGCCTTCTTATTTCAGCCCTCAGACAGAGATGACCAGGAGGGCTGAGCTGAAAGGGGGCGGAAGGGCAGGGTAGTGCAAGAAACTCTAGTTCTGGGGTAGATAGATGGGATTTGAACCCCAGCTCTGGCCAACTGGCACCTACTGGTGGGATGTCCTTGGGAAAATCACTCAAATGCTGCTGACCCTCATCTCGCCTTTTATAAAATAAAATAGAACATACCAGGATGAGTTCTTTAAAGATTCAAGATTATAATCTGTGTGAGATATAGAAATTGACCATCCCTCATTCCTAAATCTGAAATTCAAAATACTCCAAAATGTGAAACTCTTTTTTTTTTGGAGACAGAGTCTCAAGCTGTCACCCTGGATAGAGTGCTGTGGTGTCACAGCTCATGGCAAACTCCAACTCTTGGGCTTACATGATTCTCTTGCCTCAGCCTCCCAAGTAGCTGGGACTACAGGTGCCCACCACAATCCCTGGCTATTTTTTTGGTTGTAGTTGTCATTGTTGTTTGGAAGGCCGGGGCTGGATTCGAACCCACCAGCTCTGGTGTATGTGGCTGGTGCCCTACTGCTGAGCTATAGGCCACGAGCCAAAATGTGAAACTTTTTAAGTGATAACATAATGCTCAAAGAAAATGTTCACTGTAGCATATTGGATTAGGGATTCTCAACTAGCAGGTATAATGAAAATATTCAAAAAATCTGAAAAAATCCAAAATGTGAAGTACTTCTAAGCAGATAAGGGATATTCAACCTGTATGTATTTATGTACACATACAGATGTATGTGTGTGTGTATATACATATAACGTTGCCATGAACACTGAATCAGTGGATACTGAACCACCAAGCCATGCTGTCCAACATGGCCAAGTGCCCTAGTAGATAACTGGTCTACCAACTGCTGCATCTTGTATCAGCACAGATCATGAGGAGATTTCCAGCTTCCCTGAGCTTAGTGGACTGCAGGTGACATTTCTGCTTCACAACTTCTATCCCAGCCTCTTGAATTCTCTGGTTTCTTTGATTGCAGGCAATAGAAAGTAAGTATGGAAATCATCCAAGACAGAAAACTTATTTAAATGATTGGGGAACTCAGAGAGGTTAGGAAAAGTTTAAGAACCAGCTCTGTGGATCTAAGTAGTTGGAACTACTAGACATCCTCTTCAGAGAGCAAGGTCAAGGTGAATAAGCTCATGCTCTAAGGCACCTGTCGGTCATTGTTCTCAGGATTTTATTCTGGGAGAAAGAGTAGGATTGGCCTATGCTGGATCACTTGCCCCCCTTCTTTGGAAATATGGGGCCACTTTACAATCCCTCTGAGATTGTTACCTGCTAGGAACAAGTGGTTCCTTAGACAAAATTGGGGTTTCATCACCATCAGGGGAAATATTATACAAGCCTAGCTTGTAGAAACAACAGAAGTGTACTCTGTGTGCCCGTGAGGAAACCTCAGACTGTGATGTCAGGAGAATATGGCTCCTTAGAGAAAGATACGTCCTCCTGAAATCTGTTTCCTTCCTCCATCCGCTCATTCAAAAACCACTCACTAAATGCCAGTCACGTACTAAATCACCTAAGATTTTGGGGGTATTTGAAGAGAAGCAAAATCAAGTCCTTGCTCTGAAACCCCTCAAAATCTGATGGGAAAGATTTCTCTGTTTGTTTGAAAGAAAACCGGCAGCCATAGAAGTGATCGTTATATTTACTGAATGCCTCCTACACGCCAGGCATTGTGCCGAGAGGGTTGCATGCATTATTTTATCCAATTCTCACAACATTTGGGGCGTAGCTACTGGAGAGCTACAAACAGATTTGCCCGGGCCCTGAGAGATAGGTCAACAGTGCCCCAAATGTAAAGGGCATCCCTGGTTTTTAGAAGTTCTGCATGGAGCAGTGCTCCTTTCGGGAGAGGACTCCATCTGTAATATACTCACAGAAGGGTTTTGTTGG
>NW_003852439.1:12047102-12047756 GCF_000181295.1 Otolemur garnettii | reverse complement strand
AGCTTAACAAGTACCTCAAAGTCTTCCCCTCTGCAAAGCTTACACACCTGCTTGCTGTCCCCCAGCTGGGGGACTCTCCCACTGACTCTCTGCTCTTCATGCTTCCAGTTTCTACCTCACTTCTTCAGAGAGAACTACCTCGGGCATTCGGTCCCACTGTTCCCACATCATCCAGATTTCCTCTTCCCTGTGGTTACCATAGTACATGATTTACTTGTAAATTTGTTCCTTCACCATTTTTCTGTCTGTTTTCCGCACTAAAATAATTAGTCCTATATAAACTATATCTTCTCTGTATAATTTTCTATTCCTGAAGAGTTCCTAGGACCTAATGGTTCTCATATGTATAAATATATATATGCACACACGTATTTACACGTTTGAAGAAGAATAAGTGGATGAGCGAATGTGACTGTAGCACATAAATTCCACAAGAAATGATTGTCCTAACAGTGTGTGGTATTTTCAAAGGACAAAGAAAATTATTCCAAGGCCCTCAAAAGACTTTTCTGATATGCCAAATAAGACCTCTTAGGCAACATTTCCTATAAACCGGATAACTGTTTTTATTTGGGATTCCACAGAAATTTGAGCAGGCCACTAATCCTATCTTCTCCTTTCCTGCACCTTTACCCAAATTTATCACCATCACAA
>NW_003852439.1:12045369-12047082 GCF_000181295.1 Otolemur garnettii | reverse complement strand
TCCTGAATATATACTACCTAACTCTTGGTACCAACCCTGGTACAGTAGACATCTCCGTTGCTCAAAACCTCACTCACGACTGTCTGCCAACTGCAGCATCCCTGCTGCATCTTGTATCAGCACAGATCATTAAATAAATGATCATGAATGGACAGCATAGTTAGCACCATTTGTGACGGCTGCCCTCCCTAAAATACCAGTCCTCTGGACATGACCTTGATATCCAGACATGGGTGCCCACATATCATGTTTGTGTTATATAACCAAGTCTTCCAGACCTTAGATGATTGACTCAAGCTTGGGTACTTGACCCAAGATGTCCAAATAAAATCCAGCCTTGAGTTTTTTGAATGGTTATCAAGAAAAGAGCTGGGGGTTCCATATTTGGTAGGTAGGTCTGAGGTCTGAGTCTCTGGTGCTAGTGGCCACATTTCCTATAGCTGGTCTATGTGAAGAGACATCAGTATGAAACACCCAGAGAAACAGAGATGAGACCCAGGAAAAGCAGGTCTCAGCTAAGGTGCATGCCCTAGTTCTAGTTTGCTCTGAGACCCAGACGTTCCACTCCACTTTCTCAGGTTCCTTGGAATGATCTAAAATTTCTCCAACGGAATCTCCTCTCTGCCTAAGTTATCTTTAATCCAGTCTTTGACATTTTGTAACCCAAAATGTCTCATTAATTACATGGGAGACACTAGCTAGGTAATAAATTTCTCTTTAGTGTAACCCAGTTCAGTCTGTTGACCGTCTGGTTCATATTGGGGCCGGTCCAGCCTGCAGTCTCTTGGAGCTACAGAGGAAAGGTTATCCTTGGAAATTTGAGATACACAAGAATCACAACACTGTAGTTTCACACACAGGAAATACATGTTTCAAGAGGCCAAAATGCACTCAAGAATTCTTCCGGGCAAAGTGAGGGCAACCAGCTTTGCACCAGACATAAATTATCCTAGCCTATGGAAAATGCGTAGCCTTTAAGTCAAAAGGGCCTTTGCTGATATGAAATTCTTGTTGCAATTCAGAAAGCTTTCTTTTTTTCCTTCAGCATTCCTTTTTGACAAACAAAATAAATTGTCATGCCAGGCACACGTGAAGATTGCAAAGATGCACCTCCATTAAATTCTACTTAGCAGCAAAGCAACTCAGGTGTTATCTAAATTTAGCCTTCGGAGCTCCTTTTCTTCCATACCTAAGCACCGTCTCTTGCAGCTTCTGCTTAGACGTACAGGAGTTTAATAAATTGAAATATGTTTCACGATACTTTAAGATGAGGTCAGCTGGTTGGCTTGACCTGGCTGGATCAAATTTTGTATTGATTTCTCAAAGTATATTTTTTACTAAAACTTCAACCCTCTCAGAGAAAGAGAAGACATGACTGTGAATCATGCAGAAAAACAAAACTAGTGCATATCCTGTCCACTTCCTTAAAGATACGGAGTAGAGAGAGCCTTGGCTATGAGGTGGTGGATCAGAGGCGCCAACCCCAATCATGATTTTTAAGTATAAAATGTGTGCTCAGCACGGTGGCCATAAATAGTCAATACTACAGACTGTCACAGCAGAGCCAGGCATGGGGATTCAGATGCCAAACTCTCCCAGTTTTCCTGAGATTGAGGGCATCCCCAGATGGGGGATTTTCAGTGCTAAAATTGGAAAGGAAAATGGGATGATTGGTCACCCAAGGGGAATGCTGGTTTGACCACAATATTATGA
>NW_003852439.1:12041712-12044096 GCF_000181295.1 Otolemur garnettii | reverse complement strand
AAAAAAAAAAGATAACTGGTTGAATTTCTGAAATTAAGGTCTAAAATCTGTACATCATCTCATGAGAAGGAACAAGGCTCTGATTTTCTATTCTTGGCCAAAGTTAAGGAGTCAGGTGTCCTGCCCATGGTGGCTGTGAACCAGGGGGAATAGAGGAAGCACATGGAAAAGCCCGGAAGGTTCACCGAACAGCAACGGGGACCTGACTTTCCAGGGATACATATGTTTCCCCTAATATCACATTAAAATCAATGAATCTTCTTATGCTGGTGTGCCAAGCAGTTGAAATGGAGTGAGTTCTCTTGTTATATATGTGTGTGTATATACATAAACATATATATGTGTGTGTATATATATGTGTATATACACAAATATATATAACAATATATATATATATCAACTCTCATGGGTTCTAAGGAAGGCAAAAGATCAAATATGAAGACCAAACTCCTTCATGAATAATCAGAAGTCACAAAAGGTACCTGTGATTGAACAGATGTCCCTCAGCGATCACCAGAATAGGTGAAGCTGGGATCTTTCCCTGGAGGTACGAGATACAGACTCCGTCATTGCAAAGCTAGGTTTGACGGACTATACTTCTTGTTCCCAGGAAGTCTTCCTGTTATTCTCAAAAAATAATGGAGAAAACACTCGTATGTGAATATACATATCCTGTTGTAATTAATTCCAGTCTTGAAACAGAGCATGACAGATATCGTTACATATCTACCATAACCCCTCAGTGCCTTGTTTCACCCCACCGTTTCCTTTGCGTCTGGAATCAAAAATTCACATGAGAAACGTCAAACTGAGTATACCATTCTGCCTCTTTCACCTTCATGTAACATTGTTTTTGAACCTGTCCTTATCAATACAAGGAAAGCAAGTACACGATCACACTAAAAAGAGACTTATCTGTATTCCTTTCAACAGATGCCATGGTGTTCTGTCACTGAAACATGCCACGTTCCCCTTACCCGCTCCTCCACTGATGGGCATTTGGGTTATTGGCAAATGTCTGGCATTACAAATATTGCTGTCATCAACATCCTTGTACACTTCTCTTTGTGCACATATAAAAGATTCTGTCCAAGACGCATAATGAAAGGTGGAATTTCTATGTGCTAGGAATGTACATCTTGAAATTTGTTAGATGCTGTCAAGGTTTTGCTTCCAAGAGGCCATATCAATCTGCAATCCCATCGTCCCTTGAAGAAGACAATTTTCCTCTTACCTCCAGGGATATCTACATAGAAGACGAGATAGTCCCAACATGTGGCTCACCCTTTCCCACACAAAAAAAGAAATGGATGAACTTGCATGATAAACAAGTAAAGTTCAATGTGATTTTCTGCAATCACCAGTTGCTTCACTTTAAAAGCTGGTAATGCATCTGCGTTCTCCCACCTTGTGATAACTGAATGGATTAGCCACTTGGCCGTCAGGAGAGAACCCCTTGGGATAATATGTCAAAATCAAGTAAGGCACTCAAGCTCATATTGGGTTGATAGGTTTAAGGCAAGACCTTGGGCAATAATAATGTTGTTTGGAAGATGAATCTACTCATAAGAGACCCTCCATGACAAATGACTTACCTGGAGGCTATTTATAAGGTCGGTGGGAGAGGCATAAACTTAATTAAAGTTTGAAAACATAATAGAACCAAAGGCAGTGCATCAATTTCTGGGTGTCCTATCAAAAAGCCAATAACATCCTTAATAGGTTAGTGATATCTGCTTGGAGCTGCAGTATACAGTGAGCCAACTTACACAGGTCCACCTGCTGCTCATCTTGCTGGAGCCACCCCCAGCCTTGCTTCTTTTCTGCTTTATGTCTGGTTATGAGACCAATTCATCTCAGCCGGGGAGACAATCACCACTGCTTCCATCACACGCACTTGACACTGGATTCTAATAAAGCCAAGCGTAAGGCTGGCTGCCCACTCCCGTGCGCTAGTGACTGGGTCTACAGTGCCTGGAAAATCACATAAATTGTGCCCCCATGTGCTGGGACCCCCACCCGCATGCCTGGGACTCAAAAGCAGCATCTCATAAAAATATGTTAATGACCCATTCAAATCACAACCCAGGGAAACAAAGACTCCCAAGGAAATTTAAAATATAAATAAATAGAAACAGCTCAGGACAGAGCCCCAGATATACCAGCCAAGCGTTCATTTCAAAACACTTAATTATGGTGTGAGGTGATATATTTGAAATATAATTTGACAGTTTCAATGGTTCTCCAGTGAGGGAGAAGCTGATGAAAAGGCCAAATCACTCCCAACTTTGTGTCCCATTTAAAACATGTCCAGAAGTCACTTCATTAAGCAGCAGGGTCATTTTTATAAATGGGTGTCCTTTCTTGGAAGGCTTGAGGGAACC
>NW_003852439.1:12013463-12041577 GCF_000181295.1 Otolemur garnettii | reverse complement strand
CATTGTGGGGTCATCCATCTGTTCCAACTAGGTCAATTCTGGTGAAGGCAGAGAGCTGTGTTGCATGACCTCTTTGAACTCCAAAAGTAATCAAAAGGAGTGGTTCTTAGCCAAAGATGCTTTAAAAGGTGCCATCACCTAAGTTCCACCCCAGAGCAACCAAGTCAGAATCTCTGGGGTAAGACCTCTGTATTAGCATTTTCCAAAAGCTCCCCAAGTACCTCAACTTGGCACCCAAGGTTGAAAGACTTGCCCCAAAAATCTAAGAGTTCTATATTCTCTAGACTTTAGCGAAACCAAAGCAATTTCCATGCTTTATCTCAGTAAAATCCTTACAGTGACCCTGAGAGGTAAACAGTCTTCTTTATTCCTGTCTAATAAAGGCATGAGCAGAAGCTCCCAGGGGTTAAATAATTGTCCTGCAGTCACAATGCAGGCGGGAGACAGAGCCAGAACTCACACCAGCCCCTGGGTGTGCCCCCATCTAGTTCCCCACAGTCAGCCTTTGAAATTTGCAGTTCTTACTAAAAAAAAAAAAAAAGAGCAGTGATACATTTTACGTATCAGATTGTCAGTTCTGGTGAGAAAAATTCAAGGACCTCTCAAGCTCTTTCATCCACTCAACATGTGATTGCCAAGGATTAAGATGCCTCTCTTTGAACATAAAGTTGCTGGACTCAGACAATCTTGGATAAAAGCCAAGTTTTTCCTGTTCTCAGCTGTGAGACTTTGGGTCAACTGCTTATCTATTATAAGACTTGGTTGTGTGATCTGTAAAATGGGGATAATACCCACCTCCCAGGGTTATGAAGATTCAGAGTAGTTACATTAATGAAAGAATCTGGCACAAGTCAGGGTTTAACAAATGGTCGTCTTCTCCTGCATGCAGCATTTGGCACAGAAATCTAGACTGGGATTGTCAAATTGTATCATTCTTATCTCCATTAAGATACATCTATAAAGAGAAGAATAACACAAGACTCTGATAAATTATAGTCTCTTCTTCAAAGTACTTTTCCCTTGATTCCTTCATTTTAACCAGTTTATATTAAATACTAGTTGCCACAGCTGTGATGGGTTTTTTTTTCTCATTCTTCGACTCCCCCACCCCCACCAAAGGGGCTCAATGGTGCCCTCACAACGGCAGGAGTTTTAATGGATGCAAATTTGCAAGGCATAATGCATTTATTAATCCCTCATTGGAGCAAACTATAACAAAGCCAGCAGGAGCAATCATTAATTTACATTAATAGCTTTCAGTGTCATTTACCCCAGTGCCTGACATGAAACAGCAATCTAAAACCAAACTGGGATGCTGCCCTACATGAGTGAATGTACTGCAGCCCTGGAGACCCAGGAGTTGCAGAGTGTTAGATATCAACCCTCATGCATTTCAACAAGGGCAAGATGTATTAAAGCATCCCAATGCCCATAGAAAAATATTCAAACTCTTTACTATGATCTTCAAGATCCTACCCATCCAAACTCATCTCAGACCACACACACTCAAGCTTCTTCAGCTGGGTCAGATATGCATATCATACACCTTCATCTTATTTCCACCTCAGGGCCTTTGCACGTGCTGTTAGCAACGCCTAAAGCACTCCTACCCATGATTTGCATAACTGGGTCATTTTTGTCCTACATGTCTCAGATCAAATCCAACCATGCCAGAGGGGTCTTCTACTGCTGTCTTATCTAAGAGACACCCCCCCCCCTTAGAAACTCATAGCTTTATCCTATTTATTTCCTCCACAGCACCTAAAATACCTCAAATGTAACTTGTTTATGGTTGTTAATTTCATAGTCTGCCTCCTACACACACACACACACAAGCTCTAGAAGCCAGAGATCTTGTTCTTTTCTCTATCTTTAGTTGAGAACTATGCGTGGGACAAAGAGGTTCTCAATAAATATTTTTGAGTACGAGAGTGAACAGCGGACTGTCTTAACATGGGCAGCTTCTCTCACAAATGTTTTTGACAACAGCCTCGTGCCTTAGCTGGACCCTAAAGGCTGGAATTCTCCAAGGCTATGTCCTCAGACTCTTTTTGCTTCCTTCCCAGCAATTTCTCTTTCATTTACTTTTGTGAGTTTTGCAGCAATCTCTGCTAATGATTGCCCAATCCCTGCTTCATGCAGGTCTGTGTGCTGAGGTCCAGATTCACACAGGAAACTTAAAGTCTGCACAAGGGACCAAACATGTACAGCTCAACTCAATAAGAAAGTCTTAGTCAGAGTACACAGTGGAGTCCTTTCCTCAGATCTGTTCCTGCCTCAGCCTTGCTAAGGGCCTATGCTTGGGACCTAGGAAAGACAGAGAGCTCTGAAATTGGACAGGAAAAAAAGGTTCGGTAGGTAAGATGGTCTTGGATGCAAAATGAAGAAATTTTCAGATTGTTTTCCATCAAGCAAAACAAATAGATCTCTAGTAGACTGAGTCCCATTCTCATTAAGCCCTGCACTGTCCTGCCCAAATCAAGAAAGGTTTCTCAGTGTCCTATAGCACTGCCTTCAGCAAAGCTCATGCATCTGTGTATTCTTACCTTTGTCCCTGGCCATCTCATGAAGTCCTTTTTCTTTTCTAAAGTCTTTGTTGATAAAATGCTCTCCACTAAATCAATGGAGTTCTCACTCTAACTTGAGTTTGGTCTCTCATTCAACAAACACGAACACATAAGGGACAAACGTCCTTACCCTTCCTCTTCTTAGAGCAACAGATGATTCCTTGGTGAGAGGTAACAGCTAGCATAGTGCTGGGCACGGTGGCTCACACCTGTAATCCTAGCACTCTGGGAGCCTGAGGCAGGTGGGTCCCTGGAGTTCAGGAGTTTGAGACCAGCCTGAGCAAGCGCGAGACCTCATCTTTACTAAAAATAGAAAAAAATAGCTGGACATCATGGCCTGTAGTCCCAGCTACTCGGGAGGCTGAAGCAGGAGGATTCCTTGAGCCCAAGAGTTAGAGGTGGTTGTGCTACAATGACACCATAGCACTCTAGCCAGGGTGACAGAGTGAGGCTCTGTCTCAAATTTAAAAAAAAAAGCTAGCATGGATTGGACATGTGCTTTATCTGAAGCACTAAGTATTGGACCACACACATGCTCCCTTTATTAAAAGTGCTTCCATGCAATTCTCACGACAACTCCCTCATGGAAAGCAGGATAGAAAGATTCAGAGATTTGAGGGGTGGGTGAAGAAAATTTCCTGATACTGCACAGGGTCCGTATAGGGAGTGCAATTTCAAGTTCTGGGTTTCTTTGCTGCCCAAGCCCATTATTTTCATCACCACACTAGAAAGGACCTTTCCAGGTGTTAATTGGGTGGAGGACTTTGTGAAAGAGAACTGATGGCCAGGTGTGACTATTTGGGATGTATCTGCACCAACTTCAGCATGTTGTTTAGTGCCCACCTGAGAAGGAACACGAGGCCCACGCTGACAGGCAGCTCCCGGCTGCATTAAATGCGGATGTGCATGCATAAAAATCATCACAGTGCCTTCAACAGCCTTGCCCTTTCCAGGGCACTCAGCCTGGCCCCTGTTTACCAATGAGCTGAGCAGCTATGTACTGCAACAGAGCACAAATGGAGTAATTAATTGAGATGCAGGTTTCATAAAAGTGATTAGCTGCTAAATTCTATTTCAGCTTACAGTTCAATTATCCCATTTTTGCATCTCAGCCTTCCATCCAATTCTGCATTTATATAGCCCCAATCACTGAGGTACCTACATCCTCTGAATTACCGCTAATTAAGCCATCATGCTTTCCAAGGAGTCTGTCCACCTTTCCTCCTGAACTCTGTTTGTAGATAAGGATGGGAAGAGTGCACTTTGAAAGGCAAATAAAATAGTTCTGGGATGGGGGATTCACCCTAAGTGGATTTTAGCGGCCAGTACCCTACATTCCCTGCCACTGTTTCCACCTGAGAACACAAATGTAGACAAAATCCACCTACCATTTGGGAGTACAGGAGGAGAAGAGGCCTCAGCTGAGGTTCTCACTTGTCTTTGGTGGCTAACAGTTTGGGGGAGAAGGAGTTAAGTGCACAGAAGGAAATAACCAGATAACCATCCAGAACCATGGACAGGGCTCATCACTTGAGCTTGGTCGATGAGGTCTAACTTAAACTGCCCAAGAGATCATCGTGAATCCCTCCCCTCATCTCTTCTGCACAGGCCCGAGATCTGTTTACCTCCTCCTGTATTCATCAGTGTTCTTGGTTACAAATAATAGAGACTGGCAGGAATTTATTTAATCAGAAAAGGAGTTCTTAGGAAGGATATTCTGTTCACTACATTGCTACGGAAGTTAAAAAATAAGGCCAGCCACTAAAGCTAGGCGACGTTACAGATTTGGGCTACATGGCCCTCTTCAGAGGGCACTGACTGGCTGGCAATGCTGTAAGGGCAATTTCTAAAGTCTCTCTGCACCTGTAGGCCCCTCTCTCCAGAGCCAGCGTCCCAGGAGACAGTATCCATCCGGTTGGTCATGTACTCACACCAAGCTGCCAGGAGAGGAGGGGAGTGAGTATCCAGTGTCTTCAGCTCCCCAACTTTCCTCAACACCAATGCCACAGTGACTCCCTAAACAGGGGGTTCAGACACTCGCAGTGTGCATACACACATAGGTCTCTACTAGCGATGCCCCCAAGTCATTCATTTCAGCAAATGGTTGTTAGGATAACCATTTAACCATGCTAGAGACAAATCTTAGCCACCTTGGTCCCAAAGCCTCCTGCCCGCTCCCTTTGTCTCTCAACTCACTCCCCTCACATCTGCAATCCATCTTCTTAAGACTGCTGCCCAGGTCTCCAGAGCACAGCGTTTTCTTCCCCACCACACCTTTGCCTATGCAGTTCCTTCCGGACCGCTCTTCTCCTAGCAAACTGCCGCTCACCCCCTGAACTCAGGTGTGTTTCAGACAGATGGAGAGACACTGCTACGAGCTCTCACTGCACTGCCTGTTTACTCAGTGAGCACAGGGAACGTGCCGTGTGGTTTTCTGTTGTATCCAAAGAAGCTAACACAGTGTACCATTCATAGATGTTTGCTGTGAATTTGATCCATGAATTTCTCTCAACCTGATTTCAAATAAAAATATGATAACTTGGAATTGGCAGGTGTACGACAGGTTACGTCTGTGCATTGCTCCTAAGCACGTTTGCCTACATGCCCTTGCCACCCTGCACTCAGTGAGCTGAAGCGTCCACTGTAAACACAAACCCTTGAGTTTTATTCCCCAAGAATTCCCTGGATCTTTTTACTAGCCCTTATTCCTCAAAATACAAAATTCAGGTTTACTGAAACACAAGTGTGCAGGTGGGTTTCACGCTGGAACACTGGATTCTTATAAGAGCAAATTCTACGCAGAATTATCTTATCTGCAGATATCCATTTAACAGCCTAGAAGGAACTGGCACTTTGTTCCTTCAAAAACAAAAAGCAGCATGTTGGGTTACGTATTTGTTCAGGAGAAGCTACTACCCTGGCTCAAAGGACAGACACGGGTTCAGCTTCTGGGCCTGCTCCTTCTAGGAATTTGACCTTGCCCTCAATCATGACTGAGCTGGGATTTCCCACCAGACTGGTAGGATGAGGAATTACAGGTGGATTTCACTTGGTTTTTTAAAAGAAAAAGGGAAACGGAGACCTATTAAACCTGCTTTGGGCAGAGATTCCTGCCTGCTCCTTCAGTCTTGTTCACCAATGTCATAATGTCAAGGGAATCATCACTAACATTTCTCGGCTACCGCCACATGAGCAGGCACGGTTCTGAGCACTTTCCATGCACAGTCATATTCAATCCTCACAAAAAAAACTCCATGAGTTGGTATTAGTGACATCTGTGTTGTGTAGGTGGGGCACTGAATTTCAGAGAGGTTGAGCGGTTTGCCTAAGGTCACACAGCCACACAGTAAGAGAGAGGTTTGAGATTCAGAGTCTGCTCTCTCAACAGCTTCCTAGGTTATACGGGAGATATGTCCGATACACAACAACAGTTTAATGACTGTCATTCTAATAAATGACAGGTGGTTGGATGGCTAGATGGACGGGTGGACAGTGGATGCATAAATAAGTGGGTAGAAATAGGTGGGTAGATCACTTCCTTTAATGATCCCATCAGGGCCTGATTATACACCAGGCTTAGCCCATGGAGACTTCACAACCCGGAAAATGACGTTCCCCCAAACAAGGTGTGTTTCCCCAAACTACATCCCACAGGAGGAGCTCCGTGCTCCCGCTTTTATTTCTAAGCGA
Source organism: Otolemur garnettii (assembly GCF_000181295.1). Lineage (NCBI taxonomy): Eukaryota > Metazoa > Chordata > Mammalia > Primates > Galagidae > Otolemur > Otolemur garnettii. The sequence continues at coordinate 12,035,320 of NW_003852439.1, read as the reverse complement.
TGTCTTCAGCTTCCATCCGCAAGGAAAGAGAACGTCCAGAACAGATGCTATTAATCATCTATCCCTCCCTGACAGATGGGCAACAGCGCAGCCTTGGGAATCCCACGGGCTGGCCCCGCAGCCACACGGGCTCGTGAGATGACATGCGTACGCCATCCAAGAAAGCTCAGTGTTGAGGCTCGATTGTCGTGTTTAAACATAAACAACTCGTTTTCCCCGTGACTTGTTTCTGCATTTCCATTATCTGGCAAAGTTGGGTCCAAATGAGAAGGAGACAGCTGTGTTTGGGGAGCGATTGTCTTCTCCCCAGTGGGCACGTGAGCTGAGTTCTCTATTGTTCACATCTGTGGCCGCCTGGCCGCAAACCCAGACAGGCTTCTCCCCTTTCCAGCATCAGCACGTGTGGTCCAAAGTCTGGGAAGTGGCCTCTCAAACAGAACTTCCCGGGCTGGCTCATCCCTCCCCTCCTTCCTCAGGATCCAGAGTTGAGCTATTTCTAAATACCTGCTGTGGGCCACAGCTCGGCACACATGAGTCTGCATGGAAGGTTTCCACCGCAGGGATGGAAACATGGCCTACCTCGACTTACGGACAGTGAGAGTCACCAAGCAGGATTCGAATCCCAGTCTTTCCCCAAAGTCCATGCTTTTGCCGCGTGTGTATAATGTTCTATGCACACTGTGTGATGCTTCCCATTCTAAACAGACAGAATCTGAACTTCCCAAGAAAGCCTTCTCTACATCTTTGCCTTCTAAGTTCCTTTGTCAAGACTCTCGATATGTGATGGGGAAGCCCCAGGAGGAGCTAGAAGTTGGTGGAAGCAGGATGGATTCTGGAGTTAAATAAACTTGAGATTGAATCTTTAAAACTTGAATGCTTTCACCGAGGACCTGGCCATGATACTCCCATCACTAAACTTCAGTTCCCCTATTTGCAAAATAGACGCAAATAGCTGACCCTCTGTAGAGGGAAATGAGATTAGATGAGAAAAGAGAAAGCCATCTGCACTCTTAACATACGAAGTCTTACTGTAAATATTAGTTACTCAGAAACATCTTCTCTGAACCCTCATCAGGTTAAATCCAACCGTTTTTAAAGGTTTCCACAATACCCTATACTTCTCCTGGTATAATATCTACTATATACACTTGTAATTTTTTTCTTTTGAGAAAGAGTGAGACTCTGTCACCTGGGCTAGAGTGCAGTGGCATCAGCATAGCTCACAGCAACCTCAAACTCCTGGGTTTCAGCAATCCTCCTGCCTCAGCCTTCTGAGTAGCTGGGACTACAGACACCCACCACAATGCTCAGCTAATTTTTCACCTAACTTTTTACACCCATTTTTAGTAGGGATGGCGTTCTGCTCTTACTCAGGCTGGTCTCCAACTCCTGAGCTCAAAGGATCCTCCTACCTTGGCCTCCCAGAGCGCTAGGATTACAGGCATGAACCCACACCCAGACCTGTAATTTCTTCTTAACTCTATACCTCCTTTCCAGACTCTAAGGGCTATTGTGACAGGGAATCTGTCTGATTTGTCTTCTGGGTATATGGTAGAGGGTAGATGGATGATGAAGAAACAAGAAACAATTATTGACCAGTGGGTAGTGGTTATAAAGCAACTGGCCCGGGCCCAGGTGCACAGAAGAGCTTAGTTCTCTCTCTTCCTGCCCCGGATGCACTGAGACCCACAGGGTTTCCGTACCCCCTTTCCCTCTTTAACCAGTCTTAATGGACAGGGAGAGAATGGCTGTAGGATGAAACATATATGTAGACAAGATGCTAAACTTGGAAGTGCTAGCAAGTCTTAGGTGATATCAAAAAAAGCCACAAGTCTCCCTAGAATGTGGCCAGAAATTACAGTGACACGCTTTGTAATGTTTATACATATTTATAAGATACAAGAGCATGAGTGCGGAGGCAGAGGGTTGGCAAGTTGGCACAAGAAGTAGAGAGGGAGAGAGGAAATGTCAGCTATAAAGATGGGGGGACGCAGCTGTGTGCTTCACCTGAAGGTAGACACGAATGTATCTTGGTTGGGATTAATTGCCTCAGCACAGAGCCCCTTTCACTCAATGGAATAACCATTTCTGGCCTCAGCAACACTGACTCCAATACCTGGACACCAAGCAGAGGCCTCACTGGGGGCTTGGATGTGGAAATTAAGGTTGAGCTGACCTTTGCCAGGGACCAGGGAGAGAAAGGGACATTCAAGGTAACAGTTCTGGGCAGACCCTGTGCGGTGAGTTTGCTCCAGCAGATGACAACCTCACATACCTTCTTTACTGATTGGTGACCTTGGCATTGACCCTGTCCACCTTGGAAGCGTCTCCTGCCTGGCTTCTAAGTGCCGGGCACCTGCTTCCTCCTGACCCTGTAATGTGAGCTGTTTCTTGTTGACTGCTGGCTCTGTCCTTGCCCCTCTCTGTGACTCCTACTTGAATAATGAGCTCTAAATATATTTTCTTGTTCTAAACCATTTTTCTTTTCTAATGCTAAATTACAAGGCTCGTGTGTGTCAGCAGGAAAACGTGCCCTGCTTTTCCAAAGGATGCAGAGATGCTGCTAGACTTTCTTCCAAACCGCTGGGAGGGGGTGGGGGGCGTTTCCACCGACTTACCAGCCCCAGAGTGGAGCCTCGTCCATGGCCAAGCACATTTCTGAGCAATTACCGGCCCAACCCCAAGCTCCCAATTATTTCCGAAAAAGTTTAAGATGAAGAAGGAACTGCTATTAAATATTAAAAATGAAAACCCAGACACACACGCACACATAGGGTGAAAGATCTCTGATCATATGTCTTATTTCTTGAGTCTAGTCAGGAACATCAGATCACTGAATTTTTCAGGGCTGCTCGTAAGTCACACAAATTACAGTCAAACCAACAGCAGCTAACTTTCTTTTGTTTTGTTTTTTCTCTTGACATCGTTATCTCCAGCTAATGGAGCTGGTGGTTATGAAAGAAAAAAAATCAGAGCTAGATGATTTTACATCTCCCTCTGCTGTGTTCCTTCCTAGAAAACAGGATGTATCCTTGGAGCCTTGTTTTGTTGGGTGAAATATCTGTCTTATAGGGAACATGGCCCGCTTACTCTCTCGTACAAGTTGAGTCCTTGCTCAGTTCTGGAGAAGAGTGCTTGTAAAGGATGAAAGAGGTGTGCTAAAAGCTGCCATACAAGGTTCAGCACAACAGCCATGGAGAATTGTACATGCAAAGGCCCTGTGGAAGGGACCGGTGTTGTCCAGAGGCAGCAGGAGGCATCAGTCAGCCCTCCTGACGCACAGCATCTTGGGCAAGTTTCTTCATCTCTCTGTAACTGACTTTCCTTGTCAGGTGGGTGGACACCACCCAGTAGCTTTCAAAGGCCACTACAAAGTCCAGGTGAGGTAATGGAAGGAATTAGGGTACCAACCATGGCCTGACTCTCACATCCCTAGGTCCCTACCTGGTCCATTCCCTGCCTTGAGACTGATCCGATGCCTCCAAACAAACCAAGAGACCCAAACCTCTAACCAGCAACCCGATCAAGTTCAAGAAAGCAGCATCCCTTTTATTCCAATGCCCAAAGGTGCAAATCTCTCTGTCCTTTTAACGGGGTTACCTGAAGAACACAGGACACTTCTGAAAGAAAGCTGATTCCATGTGTGACTTTACCTGGAAAAACCTATGACTCTGATTTAAATCTAAATATTCTGCCAGGCTGATGGGTGGGATCCATTACCCACCCCCCTGCATACACACACCCTTGCTCATACTCTAACTCGCTTGGAGATATAATTTGAATAGTCATTTTAAATTATAAAAAGACAAGGGGCCTTATATTCACAGGCTGGGCTCTTCTCTCTGGGCAGCTCTGAATTAGCAAAAGCATCGAGTCCTAAAAATAACAGGGCGAGAGAGGCACCCCTTTCAGAAGGGTTTGCATTAGCACTCTGATCCCTTGCCCATCAAACTGTGCATTTCTGTATAGGAAAACGGAGAACAGCTTGTCTCCACAGTCTATTATAATTACCACTAAATGCTCCAGAAACTTGGCAGTTTTGAATTTCATAACACCCATGACTGACATTCCTAATTAATACTATTGTTTTTCTCCTCTGGCTGAATTTCCTGAATGCCAACATGCGTCGCATACACTAAAAACAGACATTAAAGAAAATAACGTCAGTGTTAATCTCCAGCACAAATATATCAAATGCCTCAGTGGAGTGTATAGAAAAGAACTGGCCTCCTATAAATAATGGAGCATCCCTCTCTGATCATCTTTATCCTTCTGCGCTAATAAGATGATCGTTCTCCAGCACCTCCCCCACCCCAAATCCTCCCTCTTAGATTTCAGAACTGCATTTGGTGAAACACACACTTCCAGCTCTTTTCTTCTCCCGCTTTGCTTTTAAGTTGCAGATTGAAACTTTCAAAGAAAACCTTCTAGCTTAAGTCAGAAATAGCATCCACTGGGCACTCTATAAATAGGGACTCCACAGCGGAGAGCAAGATGGCCTGATCTGTGCCATCTAATGATGCCTCCCTGGTTTGTGTGGGGCTAAGAACGCCTGGTATTTGCTGATGTCCTCGTTTACTTTGCTGGGTGGTTTCAGCAGGGATTTCAGTGTCTGTACATGGCGGGTGGGGGGGTTTGTGGGCAGCTGCTCCCAGTCTGAATCCTGCCTTTGCCACCTAACACCTGGACCATCATCTTTCCCTTGGGCTCTCTGGGCCTCAGTGTTTTCATCTGCAAAGTGGAAACCTGGGCTGCTGTGAGAATCCAGTGAAAAAAATTAGCATACTCGGCAGAGGTGCTAGCACATAGTACATACTAATTTAGGGTCACTAGGTTGAGTTTTTCTCTTTTTTATTTCAGAATATTAAGGGGGTACGAATGTGCCTGTTACATGGATACCTTGTATGGGGCTTCAGTCTGGTCTTTTAGTGTGCCCCGCACCAGAACAGCATTTATTGTACTGGACGGGTAAATTTTTGACCCTTCACCCCCTCCCCAGAACTGGAGACCTTTATCCCAAATGCAGCATCTCAGGAATAAATTTGCTATTAATAATACACATCCAAGTCTGTGGACAGGTCTGAGAAAAGTTCAAGGCACCTATTAAGAACACAACAAACTCACATAGTAGAACTAGGAATAAAGGTAATTCTGTATGTGAGTGAAAAATAAAGGAATGTATATGGGTCTAGATCAGTGGTTCCCAACCTTCCTAATGCCATGACCCTTTAATACAGTTCCTGTGGGTCGTGACCCAGAGGTGGAGAACCGCTGGTCTAGATCATTCTTCTAGAAAGTGACAGTTGTCTCTTTTACACACGCCCAGGATCTCAGGTACTTTTAAAAGGCAGGAAATTAAAAATGAAAATTGGGCCTCATGGCTTAAGAGGCACATGCACCCATGTACAGGTCCCCATATGTGCCACACCTTGGCCCGCATGCACCAGTTCAACTGGTGTTTGGAGGGATTTTCTTTTTAATTTTTAATTTTTTTATTTTTTGACAGAACCTGTGGACTTGGGCTGTAGTATAATTTTGCCTACTTAGCATTCCTATTTTGCTTCCTCACATTTTTTCTAACTCAGAATGTATTCATGTTTACTTTTATTGTGCTAAAATACACATAACAACATTTAAGATGAGTGGCAATTAATACACTGACAATATCAAGCAACCGTCTTCACTACCTGATCCCAGAACATCTTCATCACCCCAGAGGAAACGTCATACACATTAATCAGCCAATTCCCAATCCTCCCACCCTCAACCCCCACTAGCAACCCCCAACCTGCTGTCTGCCTTCATGAATTTACCTGCTGGACATTTCGCATAAAGATAACCACACAGTATGGAGCCTCTTGTCTCCGGTTTCCTTCGCTTATGATAACGTTTTAAAGGTTCATCCACATTGTGGGGTGTGTCAGTGCTTTGTTTGTTTTTGTGGCTGGATAATACTCTCTTGCCTGGACAGACCACAGTTTGTTTATTCATTCTTCCACTGATAGACTTCTGTGCTGTTTCCATCTTTTGAATATTGTGAATAATGTTGCTTATGAACATACACACGTGAGTCTTTGCATGGACATTATACACCTAGGAAAAGAACTGCTGGGTCATCTGGCAATTATTTAACTTCTTCTAGTTTTGATACCTTGATTTCTACTCGGGAGTCAGTATCCCTTCATTGTGTTCTTTCCCTGTGCCTTGACTTCAGAAAGTCAATTCTCCCCCTTTCCGACGAGACCAGTTCAGGGCTGAGGACCTGACCCAGGTAAGCCCAGTGAGCCCAAACCCTGGGTTTTCTGCAGAAACCTGGCTCCCTCATTACACGAGGTGAGTTAAAGTGGGAAAACATAGTCCAGAGCTGATGGTGACCGATAGAGGCTGTCTAAGAATAAAGCCAAGCAGAGGAAGAACAAGAGAGAAGGAGAGAATCTTTGAAGCATCATTACAGTGTCCAGACTCTGCCATGCTTAGGAGGGGAGGCATACCCTCTGGCATTTTCAGCTATATGAGGAAACATTCTGTTCTTGTTTAACTTGGCTTGAGTTGAGACCTTTTTCTGCTGTTGTCCAACTGTTCCTGAGTGCTCAGGCAATATTGATGGATGGAATGATTAGGCAGAGATTGTTTTCATTTAAATTTTGTAACATGCCATAAATATTACATATGCATCCATTATAGTAACACTTCCCCTGACCAAAGCATGGGCATCCATCCTGAAGCAGGTAAACAAACCAGGGCTGGGGGAAACTTAATGCCAGAGGAGTCGAGACTGTGCTCCAGCCAAGATAACTTGTGAGTTGAACCAGAATGGAAGTGCAAGAAAGGAGTGGGGAGCCTGCTGCCCAGAGCCTTGCCACACACAGAGGGACAGCAGTGGCATCTGAAGATGGCAGAGAGGAGAGGGAGAATCCACTGGTTTAGGTAAACAAAGAGCTACTATACATAACTCGCCCATCTGATCCACCCAGTTCATACTTCCAAGATAGCAGATTGGAAACATAGAATTCTCCTACCGATTACTCTCGTGACTACTTTCCAGAAGCTCCTGTGGTTGTCATGGCCACCCACGGCGCTTTAGGCTACTGATCAAGCCTTTCTTTCAAAACACTGCTCTGTCTCACAGATTTATAAAGCTTTGTGTTAAGCACTGAAAAAGGGTATGATTTTTGCTTCAAGGTTTATTCAGCTCAGTCAAAGACCTCAGAGATGACCTTAATTTTATATGTTGGTGAGTCCTTTTTAAAAGTATGCTTCTTGATGATGTGGTTGCTAGAATTTTTTTTTTCCTGCTGGACAAAGTGTTGCATTTGTAGAAATGCCTCATTAAGACGCCAACAAGTGCAACCACGGCTATCCCCTTCAACGTGTTCCAACGTGACCTCTCAGTTTTTGCAGGGACGTCCTTACCATGGGCAGTTTCACTGTACCGATAAGCTGGGCCCCACTTCTCTGTAAACTCTCATTAGCAGAGACACCCTCTTGACTGACCCGTGTAGGTAATGAAGGGGTCACTTACTTTTCTTCTTTCTATTTTGGAATTCCTAGCTTGGTGCTAGAGCTGAGCAAGAAGGAAAATGAATCTTAACAGAGTTTCTCCCACAGATACAACCACTGGAAAGAATAAATCAGAATTAAACCAAAGGTCAACCAGGAAAAATAAATTTAAACCTATGGAGGGTTTGATCAACCCAAGTAATGCAAACCAGGTATATGCAACCCTTTTGTATGCTTTTTAAAATTAACTATAGATGAGACCACAAAGAAAATCTCAAGATTTTTTTAAAGGTAATAACTATCAACTTGATGGTCCTAATTCACTCATATCAATCCTATAAAATTAGCAATAACCCAAAACTGGACCCCCACCAAATCTGCACACTTGATAATTTTAAAACATATTTCTAATGAGAAAATCAAAATATAAATTACAACCCATGTAGAAAAAATGACTGTGTCATAGAACAAAACTAAAAACTGATAGGATATAGCCAAAGTCATTCTCAGAGGAAAATGTATAGCCTTACACATATGTATTAGAAAACAAGAAAAGATTAAACTGAGCTTTCAACTCAACAACTGGGGGTTGGGAAGAAGAAAACCTAAAGAAAATATAAGAACATAAATGACAAAGTTAAAAGAAATTGCTAATAATACCAAAAAAAAAAAAAATGGAGAAAAAAGCAAGCAGCAAAAACAAAGCAGAGTATAGCATGAGAGTCACATTCTTCTACTTTTTACATAAAGCAAACTAGGTAATGACTTGCTGTGAAAGTAGGTGGATTGAAATTTGAAGATTCTGAATCAGCTCTTGGAAAAACAAGTGAAACCCCAGAGGCTTTGCCCCATTTCTTCCACAGGTATTTCATTAGGCAATAGCATGAGACACACAGGGCGGTCCATGTGGCCGGGAGATTTTCATACAAGCAGACTGAGCAGTGGTGAAATCAAGACCAGTCCTTGCAGGGGTCAGATGAAACTGAGTTACCTAACAAAAATCACATCTCTAACACCCTGATATTTTCAAATAACAACTTCATGACGGTTCTTTAACCAGGAGAAACAGAGATTGATTTCCCATCCAATAAACAGGGGAGATATGGATCAGAGGTGGTCTTTCAGGTTCTGGTTATACTTTATCTAACTAGACACACTGCCCCCCAGGACGTTCCCCATTACCACACCTGCTTTGCTCACTGTGGAATCCTCTACACCTTGTAAGCACCTTGTTTCCTCAGGTATATAAATTAAAACTTGTCTGTCTGTCCCCACCGGAATGTAGGCTCCAGGGAGATAGTTCTGGTGTGTCTGCTTTGCTGGTCTACCCCTAGAGTCTAGGATAATGCCTACATGGAATAAAATGAATTTAATGAATGGACTAATGTACCTTGTTGTGGGAATAAAAAGAGGGTGTGATCATACTGAAGACTCTCCTTAACTCTTGTTTATTGTGCCAAGGAATTGTATGACCTTTACTTTGTTTCATGAGTACTGACAGAAAGAAGGAAAGGGGAATGGAAACAGGGTAATAAGGGTCCATTTAGGCATTTCCACCACACACACCATGCACTGAACACACGCCCCCACCCGACGAGGACTGTGGGTCTCCTTTCTGGCTGCCTTCCTGCCCATCTTGGACATGCCCACCTGGGGCTTGGAAAGGCTCCGTTCAATCAGAACCAGCTCCTGCAAGCCTCTCTCTCCTTGTGCTTTGGCACAGGCTCACAGAGGAGCTGACACGTCTGAAGTATTTCCCTTGGAGAGCCTGACATGCTGGAGGGGGTGGCAGTTCTGACGGCTGCGTCCTGATTAGCCCATTCACCCTTTGACATTTCCTCAGCACCACTTCTCTCTCGACACCCTCGTGCCAACAGCCCCTTTTAGCAGATGTGCTCAGAAGCTGGAGCCTGCCGACATCGGTCCCCTCCTATGGACTCTCAGGGCTCAGAGCGGCTCTGGCAGGCATGTGAGTGAGAGTGCTTCGGACACAGTCAGGCCTCGGACCCACGGTTAGGGGCTGAGAGGCTGGGACATCCTGAGTGTTCCGAGATCTATTCTTAAGATCTTCCACTCAGCCTGAATTTTCCAGGATCTGTTCTAAAATCAGCGACACTCAGCAAATACAGGGAAACCTCTGGAGAAAGTCCAGCTGTGCACCCAATCTTCTATCCATCCACTGAATAATTACCAAGTGCTGACTACAGGCCAAACACCAAGCCAGGTGTGGCTTCTACAATAGTGACCCAAGCAGCAGGTGGTCAGGGGAATAGCGCACATATGATCCCAGATGTTTTGCCAATTGTGAATATTTCTGGAAATGTAAAGAATGGGGTGGTATGTGAGATAATAAGGGGTAACTACTTTTAGCAGGAAGGAGGTCAGAGAAGGCCCATTAGGTGGGATGGCCTTAAACCTGAACCTGAAGGAGAGGAAGCCACATGCTTGGATGGTGCGGTATTGGGGGAAGAGGTTGATGAGTACGAGGACAGAAAAGAGCTTGTTCAGGGAGTGACAGAAGGTCTGTGGACCTGCAGCAGACTCTGCAGGGGGGCAGCAACTAGGTGAGGACAGAGAGCTGAGCACACAGGACCTGGCATGCAGGGTAAGGGATGCAGATGTTTTATTCTGGGGACAATGAGAAGCCAGAGGAAGAATTCAGGCCAGGAATAGCATAATCCTTCCATAGAATTCAAGAATTAGGAAAAAAAAAGAAAAGGAATTTGGACCATGTGGACCAAGTACCAGCTCTTCCTAGTCATGGCCTCCTCAGTTTCTGACATTCAAAGCACATTTGCTAAGACAAATCATAGATTCTCCACTCCAACTAGTTTGGGCAATCAGATGACTAGGGCCTGCTACAGAAGCTCTGGGAGAAGGAACCAGAATCTGCATTTTTTTTAATTATCAAGGGCACGTAACAGTTGTACACCTTTATAGGTACACATGATGTCTTGGTACAGGCATACAAAGTGCACTAATCAATTAGGGTAATTGAGGTGTCCATCCTCAGGTATTTACCATTTCTGTGTAAATTCCACTAACCTAACTTATTGTTGATTATAATCACTTTGTTCTGCTATCAAATACTATTCATCCTACCTATCTAACTATATTTTTGTGCCCATCAACCATCCCTACTTTCGGCTCGGCGCCTGTGGCTCAAGTGGCTAAGGTGCCAGCCACGTACACCCAAGGTGGCGGGTTGGAATCCACCCCGACCCGCCAAACAACAAAGACGGCTGCAAACAAAAAATAGCCAGGCGTTGTGGCAGGCACCTGTGGTCCTAGCTACTTGGGAGGCAGAGGCAGGAGACTTGTTTGAGCCCAGGAGTTGGAGGTTGTTGTGAGCTTTGATGCCACAGCACTCTACCCAGGGGGACAGCTTGAGACTCTGTCTCAAAAAAAAAAAAAAAAATACCATCCCTACTTTCTCTTCCCCACCCCTCACTGTCCTTCTCAGCCTCTGGTAACCCTCTACTCTGGTAACCCATGAGAACAATTGTTTTTAAAATTTAGCTCCCACCAGAATCTATCTGTATTTTTAAGGAGCTCACAACTGACTTCAGTGCACAGCTTTTGCTCGAGAACCTCTAGGCCAAGCGATATTCATCTCTTCAAGGTGTTATTACTCAAATGAATTTAGCTGTTCCATGGAATGACATGGGACAAAGTCATCACGCTGAGAAGATGAGGGAGGGTAGGGTGGGTCTTCATGGGAGACCACAGCACTATGAATGCGTCTGTCTCCCAGATTCAGGGTCTTCAGGAGTGGCCTTGATGTTCACAAGCTGAGGACTGCCACAGAAGGTGGAATTTCCTGGCTGGTCCATGAAGGGAGGCCTCCAGGAGAACACATGCTTCAAAGGGAACAAAAACAGGAGACTCGAGGCAGCTGCCCTACCACACGTCAGCTACCACCTGCAAGATGCATAGTTGCCTTTGAATGGCTTTGATGTGTGAAGCTCAGGAGGCTAGGACCAATGCAGGCAAGAAGTAACCAGAATACAGCATGGTCCCTCCAGCTTCCCAGCTGCATCCACCCTGGTTGGTCATAGGGCATTCTACTGGACTCATCCCCATCACACCCAGCATGGTGCCGTGCACAGGCCAGGGGCTCTGTAACTGTTGGCTATGATCAGTCAATATATCTGCCACCTTTGGATGAAGCTAATATTAGACTGCAGCCCCTAGGCTCCCAATCACCAGTGATTACCTGACTAAAACTACTTTCGTTACTCTAGAATGGGATTTCTCAACCTCCACACTCTTGGCATCTGAAGCCGGGTCATTCTCTGTTGCAGGCAGCTGTTCTGTATGGGATATTTACTGGATGCCAGTAGCAACTCCCCTACCCCAGTTGCAAACATTGCCAATTACTAAGATAACAACGGATACCATTTTTGAGCATTTACTATGTACTGGCACTATTCCAGCCATGTGGGGGACAGTTTTTATCTAATCCTCCAGATACAATGGTGACATGGCCGAGGCAAAGGGGCAGCTGCACAGCTTAGAAGCAGGGGAGCTGGACACTGACCCTAACTCTGTCCAGTTCCAACTAGAACTAGAACTTCAGACCACTAGTCCCTACAGCTTTCATCTTACGAGGGACTTCGTTATGACAAAGGTTCAAAGGGATTCCATACGATTCCTACCTTTCATGTGCTTTAGATTTTTGTTAACAAATTTTTAGAGAAAAGGAGACTATCATAACATGAAAATTGTAGGGGACCCCTTCAGGTGAGCTGTGCTCACAGTGCAGCCCCCAAGTCAAGACCACCTCAAAGCAATTCTGAGGTGTGATTTGTGTGTCTACTCTCATTTTTTCGTGTGTGTCGTTTTCCAGAATGTGTCGTAGTAGCATTGATTTAACAGATAACAGAATACGTGGTCTCATATCCCTGCATTTTAAGAAGTTATCATTTTAATTTCTATGATAATAAACATGGAGAAAGGGAGAAGTCACCTAAAGTCATCAATAATTTTTTAAATTTTTTTTATTAAATCATAGCTGTGTACATTAATACTATTATCAGGTACAGTGTACTGTTTCCGTAAACAATTTGAAATACTTTCATCCAATTGGTTAACATAGCCTTCATGTCTTTTTCTTAGTTATTGTGCTAAGACGTTTATATTCTACATTTAGAGAGATTCACATGTATCCTTATAGGATGAACCATAAGCGTGATTCCACCAATCACCCTCCCTCCATGCACCCTCCACTCTCCCCTCCCTCCGTCTCCCCTCTCCCCATATTCCTGGGCTAAAATTGGGTTATAGCTTTCCTAGAAAGCTATAAATTAGTTTCATAGTAGGGCTGAGGACATTGGATACTTTTTCTTCCATTCTTGGGATACTTTGCTAAGAATATTTTCCAGTTCCATCCATGCGAACATGAAGGAGGTAAAGGGGTCCTGAAACTGAAAAGGTTGACAATTACTGCTCTAGATGAGAAGAGACTCAAAAGTGTGACAAATGGAATGCATGAACTTTGATGAAATCACCATTTTTTTAAAGAGGAGTTCAAAGAGCAGAAATGGGGAGGTGTTGATCAAAGACGGCAAACTTTCAGCTGTAAGATGAATACGTTCCGGGGAATCTAATCTGCAGCACGGTGACCACTTTGTTTACTTGAAATGGGGTAAGAGAACAGATCTGAAGCGTCCTCACCACACACACACACACACACACACACACACACACGCACACGCAAATTGAGAACCATGGGTAGGATGGCTGAGCTAATTAATTTGATTGTGGTAATCATCACACAAGGTAAACATATCCCAAATCATCATGCTGTATACCTTGACCGTACAATTTTTCTCAGCTAAGTATTTTAACATTTTGGAAATTTATTTCTTTTTCAATTAGGAAAAGCTAGTGTGTTCTGCTTTGAGAATATAATTTAGCTTATTTACCAATTGGAAAGCATTTAAGTTGTTTCTGTTCTTTTTCTATCACAAACAATGCTTCAGTAAGCAAACCCCGTGCACACATTATTTCATCCATGTGCAAACACATTTGTAGATTCAATTCTTTTTTTTCTTCACATTTTAGAAATTTAAAAAGTAGATGCAAAAGATATTTGGGAGAAAATTGGATATATACTAGATAATATTAAGGAGTTATTAATTTTCTTAGATGAGTGAATATTGTGATTATGAAAGAGAATGTTCTTAGGAGATGCAGGCTGAAGTTTTGGGGCTTGATACCTCCAGCTTATTCTCTCTCTCTCCCCCACTCCCCCCCTACTCAAACATGCACGAGGCTTATTTTCATACACGTATACGCAGACAAAGCAAAGGTAGCCAAATATTCCCTGTCACTCACTGCATCTAGAATCACATACTCCATACTGATGTGATTCATTTCATATATTATTCTTTTATGTTCTCTATATGTCTAGTAATTAGTAAGTTATGAAAATAATTAGAAGTTGGAAGAACAGATTCAACTTTGGGCCAAGAAGAGATATATGGTGAGAAAAGACAGGGAGCCTTTTAGTTTCTCTTTGTTCCTAAAATTCACAGGGGGATTGCAGGGGTCACGTGAGCAGGTGACAGAGAGCACCCCACGGAGTTAACACTCCCAGCCACATCAGAGCAAAGCCGGGACTGTGACAGGTGTTCACCACCTCAACCCCATTTCTGACGTTCTCTCACGTCAGAGCTCCTCCTTCTGGGTGTGCCGGCAGTTCAGCCCCAGCTCAGAATCCTTCCCCCTCTACCTGGGCGGCTCCTCCTGTCTCCCCTCTACCTCTGAGCATCTGGCCTCATTCTCCACTCAGCCAGCGTGGACGGCTCTCGGCGCGGCAGGCATCCTAACACATCGTTTGTGCCCTGTTTCTGGATCTGTTGGGTTTATCAGCTTAGCTCTAAACCAGTTATTCTAAGCACCTTATCTCTATGGCAAATGCAAAAATATATATATAATGAACTGTGTCAAGGAAGAAATGTCAAAATCACCTAAACAGAGCAAACCACAACCATAAATTCCACATCTCCTTGAGAGATGATGAAAACAGCCATGCAGGATAGCACCTGGGTGATTTAATAACCCTAACAGAACACACCACACAGCACATGGCATTCGTTACTCGCGCTGGAGTAACAGAACCAAAGTCTGGGACAAGCATCTGGAGAGCACTGTCTCCCCCAGGGTTCCAGCTGTGAAAGGATTAGCCTGTACTTCCTTCCTGGTCAGTGGGCACTCCCGGGAAAGCCCATGAGAGGGTAGGGAACCAAGTTGAAGGAGGAGGACCTTCTGGTCACAAAGTCTCCCCTCTCCCACTGGGGCACTTAGCAATACCAGTTCATAGCAGCCACTCAACCAAAGGCCCTCAGCTCTAAACATCAGTTCCTGGCTCTCTGCTCTCCAGGTGCCCCAATCAACCTGAGTCTCATTCCTTCCGAATGCAGAAAAAGACATTCATACCTAAGCCAGAGGTTCTTCACTCTTTTTGTGTGCCTTGAACCCTTTGGTGTAATGAAGACAATGGACCCCTTCTCAGAACATTATTAAATTCATAAAAATGCAAGGTACCCCTAAAGGTTTCCCCCCTAAAGTTGCCATCCATAGGAAAAATGGGAAACTATAACATTCATTAGAAAATTTTACAAAATACTTACAAAATAACCTCCACATGTTGGCCACCTCATTGTAAAATTTTTCAGTGAACATTTTGTAAATAAAGATACATTTAGCTGCAAGTTTTCCCTAAGTACGGTGACTTTAAGGATGACCTTTAGGACACCTGGTAGAATAAAGAGGCTTTAAAAGACACCAATAGTATTGCCACTTGTGATGTCACAACAGATATTTCTTTGTTTATTTGTAAGACAAAAAAAGCTCTAGCAGCAGACCAAGTGGTACATGAAAAGTATTTCTAGGTAACTGCGACAACTGTAATGTGATAGGAAAATGTTTACTATTTTATCAATTACAAAGGAACAAATTCTGCTAAGAGCTACCGTGGTTTGTTTTCTGCCTTCATAATTAGCGGAAAGTCTAATTTTTCAGTTGCAGTGAACAGAAAACTGAGCAGTGGGTAATCTGTGAACCACATTCAGGGGGATGAAGGGTATTTCAGGTTCCAGGGCTCACTTTCTGCCCCAGGCTCTGCACTTTTCTGCCCAACCAGCCTCTACTGGGTGTGGAAGCCCTTCCTTTACACCCTGCCTCCCTCACCGGGAGGCTTCCTCTTCTCCTGACTTTGCGTTCTTTTAACAGCGTCTATGCATTTTGTTCATTGATTCATCTAACACATATTTCTTGGGTACCTATGACACATTGGTGATGTGACAGGGAAGGTTTCAAGCCGAGGACACAAACAACAACAACAAAAATAAATAGAGGACACAGTTCCAATCACCAGAAGCTACAAATCCTTTCTTTTCTAAAACTATAAACTTTCTGAGGTCAGGGGAGCCACGTTCCTTATGCTCACTCTGTAACCCCCAGGGCTTAGCAGAGTGACCACACACAGAGACTCAAGTTCTAGTCAGGTGGATGGATACTTGTGGGACAATGCGAGTGGGTGGGTGGATGGGTGGATGGATGCATGCATGATGGAGGGAATATCTTTTTGATAATCATTATCCTCAGATGCACCTTAACTCCTTAGCTAAAATGGCCAGTTTTCTTCCTCAGTCTGGTCCTAGGACACTGAAGGCCCTTCCATGCCAATATTCATGGTCAAGGTAAGGGAAGAGTAGAGAACAAATGACCCATGACAGAGTGAATTGCATTGGAAACATGCTGTCATTCACCCAAGGCCAAGAAGCACCACTCCAAGTCTCGTCAGGTAAATCAAGCGTCCCAATCTGCTCGTCAAAGCCAGATGATGACCTAGGAAGGTGATCACACCAGGTTCACGCTCAGGTGGGACAGCCTGGCTCCCCATAGCTCATTTCAGCCCCTAACTTGGATCACTGTGACAATTTTGATCCACTTAGATCGGGACACCTTTTCAACTCCAACTGTTGGCTTCATCTTAGGGGGTCTGACCTTCCCAAGAGGTGGTTTTCTTGAGTTCTCAAATAGCTAAAGGGGACAAAGTATCCCAGGTCTGCTGGCCTTTCTTCATCCCCTCTTCCCACCCCAGCTGTTGGGTTAACCTTCGTGTTCCTTCTCTGCACAACTGACTGGGCCACATAGCAGGCATCCTCTCCAGCCCTGCCCTGGAGTCTAGATCCGGACATGAGACTAAGAACCTTGTCAAGGCCAGATGATGACCTAGGAAGGTGATCAAAACCAAACCTTCCTCCTTCTGCAGGTGAACAGTGATTACCTGGATGTCAGACATGAGTCCCAGCGTACTGGCCCATGTTTCTGACTTTGGTCCGACATTCTGGGCCCACATTCTTATTCCACCACTACTAACTGGCCCTATGTTTGTGGGTAGTTTTTTCATCCTAGGCCCAATTTCCTCCTCTGTAAAACAGTGATAGTAGGATTGCCCACACTGTCTTGTAACATGGATTTAGTGTGAGAGAGGCTGTAAAGAGTTTCTTATACAATAAGTATCTCTATGTTAGCTGTTACTAGTGATATTGTTATCAGGAAAGCATGGTTCTAAGACAGCACAGAGATTTCTCTGAAGCTTGTGAAAATGAAGATCTGAAACTGAACCAGATCATTCCCAAAGCAAAATTAATAGACATATGGATTATCAACCAAGAGATGCATGTCACACCTATTCAGAGAAGTCTATTTATAAGAAAACTTTAGTGTGGCTCAAGGATCTATAGAGACTTTGTTGTGCTCCTATTTTACAAAAAAACTAAAATTAATAATAACCAGGAGGTGATGGATTGGTCTATGGCACAGATCACTGATGGTTTCACAGATGTATTCTTAACTCTAAACGCATCAAGTTGTAAATATTAAACATCTGCAGATTTTTGTATATTAATCATACTTCAATAAAGTGGTTTAAATTTTTAAAAACGCAACCAGCATTTTTTAAATGAATGTGAGAGAGTTGTAAGACACATTAATAATGATAATCGCATTAACAAAAATAACAATTTTTAACTGTATGTTAGCTACTATGCCAAGTGCTTAAGAAGCAGATTTCTTTCAGCCTTTGCAACAACCCTCTAAGAGAGGTGTTATTGTTCATATTTTATAAGATAAGAAACTTGAAAGAATTCACAGAGTCAAGATAACTTCCCTATGTACCTGCAACTCAGAAGGAGTAAAACAAGGATTTGAACAAAATTCTCCCTAAGCCCAACTCATTCCTGTTACTAATATTTTGGCTATCATATTATTCCCTCCTCCGGAACAGTGATTCCTGTCAATCTTTCAATAAGCCTTCATTGAATCCTATGACAAGTCTGACACTTTGAAAATGGCTGATGAAACATGGTGAGGACAGACACGATCCCTCCCTGGAGGGATCCCTCCCTGGAGCTCAAATGTAGAGACATGTAACAGAGTTATGTAATCAACCACTACATGTGCTTTTGAGAAACAATTTCCAGTGCACAACATATTCACAAGGAGGACAGAGTCATATGGAGGCCTCAATGGTAACTTCTACTAGTTAATACTGCTTGCAATTCCAAGGCTCAGGTATACTTTCAAGTTCTAAGAAGCCATGAAATGCTTCCCCCCACCTGACACCTTCCAAGGCCGGGCTCTGCCTGTGAGATGGGGAGTGCGTTCAAACTGCACACCCACTTCAAACAGCTACAAAGCTTGAGGAATAAAACACAGAGTAGTTGGCTGGGTAATAAAACAATGGCAGCATCTCACCCGATCACCCCCTTCGCAATTTAACAGGACCCTCTTTGGAAAATTCTGGGAAAAGATTTAAAGCACCATTCACCATGGAACACAGCCACGCCCCATCCCCAGTGTTCTTCTAGGCAGCTGTTCTACAGACATCACTTCCTGCCAGATGTGTTAGTAAAAATCTTCAATCAACCTCCACTCCCAAGTGGCAGGAGAATGTCTGAGACCCCTGACGGTCTTTCCACTCTGAGGCAACAGGGCTCTTGATTAGCTTTTTAATATAAATCTCACCCCATGAAATTAAGCAGTCTACAGTGAAGAGATTCTGGAATGAGTTTCCCTGCCCATAGCCCCTGACCCCATACTTCCATCACAAGCACGGATTTTTGCAGTTACACAAGCCATCCATCCTAGGGGAGGCATATCTATTATTTATGGTTTCCTTTCCAGTTCTGAGAAGGCTTGCTTCCAGACCTGAATTCCCCACCCCTACTCTAACCAGGTTCTGAGCAAGCCCCAAGTTCCAAGAGAACTCCATCCCAGCTACCTGAGAAGCACAAAATATAAGCAAGGAGATGCATGACTCTAATATCCCAGCTCACCATGGGTAGCCGTGGGTACATTGCACAAATGCTCAATGAGTCAGTTTCTTCACCTGTAAAATGGGAATAATCATACTACCTACCTCACTGAGCTGATGGAAAGATGGAATTAAATAATTCATGTAACGTGTTTAACACATCTGGTAATTAAAAGTCCTTAATCTGTGGCTATCCTGCTCCCCAGGCCTCCAAACATAATAGTTTATAAAAGAATGTGTCATAGAAGATGTAATTTCTACCTCAGAACACCAAAAGGACTGGCATAGAGAAACAGAATTACCCTGTTTGAGTTTCCAAGGTAGATCTAGGACCATTCATCCTCCATCCATCCATTTGCTCAGCAAATATTTGTGGAGCACCCACAATATGATCCAGGCCCTGTGGCAGGTGCCGGAGGAATGGCCGACAGCAAGACAGATGTGCTGTAGGCCGTCAGGGAGTGCACAGACCAGGAACCACTGGATGGAGTTAGAGAATGACTGAAACCCAGTACACAGATAACCTTTCTAACAACTAACGCTAGTGGAGAAATGGATGTGACACAGTGGGCTTCTCTCAGCATGGGGTAGTCATCTGGACTCTTTGAACACTGCAGAGGGGATTCTTCATGAGGCTGAGGGTTAGGATTCTGAAATCCCCTATTGGGTTGGCTACCAATATCTTCAAGATGAAATCCCTCCCAACCTGGTGGGATTGGGTTTCTTTCAAAAGAGACAAGAGCCCGGGAGTTCATTTTCTGGAACTCATTTCAATTAAATTCTTTGTCCTTCTATCTACCCAGACAGTGTTTATTAACCCCTTTTAAGGCCTATTCCATGGAAGCAATTAAATGCATACTTATTTTTACCGGGGGCCATCAATTTTGGATCCATTTAACATATTACTTGCTTTATTGCTTTTTTTTTTTGCACTTATCATATATATTGTGCCCAAGATCAGACAGTTTGAGCATATTCTTAGACTAGAAGGCACCAAAATTATTAAGTGTCTATCCACTCATTGACAAGTTCTCCCCAGTTGTATAACCTTGGATGAGTTATTTAAATCCCAGGAGCTTCAGTTTCCCCACCAGGACAATGGACAAAGTAGCCCTAATTTTTAAGATTGCAGAGAGGATGAAATGAAACAAAGTGTCAAAGTGCCCAGATTGGTGCCCCACCCATGGTGGGTACTAAATTAATGCACTTCTCTCCTCCAATGCCAGACACAGTAGTAAGTCCTCTGAGTTGGATAGGACTTACAGGTCCCAAGTGCTGATAAATCAGATTGTTTGTGGTTGGCTACCAGTATCTTCAAGATGAAACGTCAAGTTACCATCACCAACAGCCAAGCTCTGGGGATAAGATGAGCTGTGCACACACTTGGGTTGTACCTCTCCTTGACTAGATGGTCCTGAACAGCTCACATCTTCTCTGTATCTCAGCTCCCCACTCTATACAAGGGGAATAATTACGCCTACCACATAGTGGTATAAAAATAAATATAATTTATGTGGAACACTTAGCACTGAGTCTAGCACAAAATCAGCACTCACTAAAGGTTTGGCTTAGTTATTAGCCAAATATGAATGATCAAAATGATTCCTAATGAATAGAGTTTGGTATTCAATGATTCACACTAACCATGAATTTCTTTCTTTGTTATTTAGCCTGAAGTTTGTAACAGCCTATAGACCATGTATGGGGGGAAGTCTCTGAGCTTGTGGGAAAGTAATTCTTGGGATCTTTTCACCCTTTCTGAAACATTATGTAGAAGTCTAAGTCTCCGGGTTTTTGTGGAAGGTTACAAGTCCTTCCACAAAAGTGGAAAGAAGAATGATGTAACCTATTGAGGTTCCAGCAAGATTATATCAAGAGACATTGATTTATTCTTCTATTTTCAAAGGTGTATTAAAAGAGCACAAAGGGGTTGAGACTATTATTCATGCACTTAAATATTTATGAAAGATAAGAACTGTTCTGGCCACTGTTCTAGGCCTTATGCTAGGCCTCAAGTTATGGTGGTGCACAAATGCTACTACTACCCTCATGGAGGCTAAGTTAGAGATATCAATTAAACAGGTCACATTTGAGAATGATGCCACCTGTCAGCTCTGCTCTTAGATCTGTCTCCTGGGTGTAGAGAGAGATAAAGTCAAGTGTGTTCATTCTCACTTAGACTGTACCAGGGGAGGAGGTGTAGGTTAGACTCGGAGGATCCAAAGCCAGAGAGCGTCCACTAGCTGTGAGGAACTGTCCTGGGTGCTGAGATGGTACCGTGAGGAGGAGGAAGAGACCGTTCTGCCCTCTGTGTGCTTACAGGTAAAGGCAAGACATCGTAGACGGCAGACAGGGGTGAGAGAAAATGCCCACAGGGTATACGGGGAGGAGAGCACATCCTCTAGGCGGTAATAGCCACGGTGCACACTGGGTCAGTCTCAGGCTATCACGCCAGGTTGTGAGGGAGCTTGAGAAAGAGCTCGAGGCTCTGACAGGTTCAGTGGGGCTGGGAGAGAAAGGCACAGCCAGAATGGACCAGAAATATCTGCCTTTGGAGTCTTAGGGAACGATTCTGAGTTGGAGAAGAGAACACGGCTGAGAGGAAGGAAGGAAAGGAGCAAACATTCCTCCACGGCTCCCACATGCAGCGGTATGAGCTCCGGGGTTGATGCTGGATTTGTGGTGTTTGCTGATTTACATGGTATAAATACTCCCACTCAGGATGGCCCTTTTCCAGTGAAATGGCTTAACATCTGGCTTGCAAGACTCCCAAGAATTTAACACTTGGCTCTCAGAAGCTGATATGGGTTGGATCCAGCACATCATGGCTTATAGGCCAAAGAACGGCTTGAAGCACATAACATGTATTTTATACTGAACAGTCACAAAACACTAACTGTGAGTCCATTCTACAGAGAAGAGGACTATGGCTCAGAGGATAAAGTGATTAATCTCTTTGTAGTAGTGTGCAAATGATGCAGCAACAGCAGGCTGGGGCTAGGACTTACCTAGATGTGTGCAAAGTCTG
>NW_003852439.1:12007126-12013345 GCF_000181295.1 Otolemur garnettii | reverse complement strand
GCCAGCCACAGATCACACCAGCTGGGCGTCCCCTGCCCACCCCCTGGGTGAGGGGCCAACCAGTTGGGATCTGCGAGCGCCCGCAGAGGGGGAAGGGAGATAGATAAGCAGACACCAGCTTTTCCGCCTCACCTGCGAGGGGCCAGGAAAGCCCACCTGACTGCTGACCTCAGCTGAGCTCAGCACAGACCACTATGCCCATCATTTGTTCTGAGAGGGCACATATGGCCTGGACTCAGTGGCTGCAGGGAAACCAGGCCTGGCCTGGAAACGAGCAGCTCCAGGCACTTTGGGAAAATGAACATCATCTACCATCAGCAGCACCTGCCCCAGAAGGTGGAGAATCCCGGAGAGAGGGAAGGTGCTCAGGAGGTGGAAAGGAAGGCTGTTGTTCTCTCAGGGGAGAGATGCACAAAGGAGGCAAGTGGTAGCCCCCACCCCAAACCCAGCGCACAGCTCAGGGCCTCCAGCTTCTGCACACAAGCCCAGCAGGGTCATGTGTGTGTACAGGATGGAGCAGAGAGAGGTCTGGGGATGGGTTCCCACTTACATCTAACGTGAGAAAGGATGGGGCAGATGCCAGCTAAGGATATGCCAGGTGCATCATGTAAAGACAGTGACCCTCTGCCATTGTGTTAGCCTGTGACTCGGAGCTCTTACATGGATGAGGTAGCTGAGCTTGGAGAAGGAGCCAAGTAGCCAAGGTTGTACAAGTAGTAAAGACAGGACGTGAATTTGGATTCACAGCTATCTAATTTCGAATCTTATACCTCCCTGAAGGAACGTAGGGGCTCCTGTGCCCACCTGCCCAGCTAGGCCCCTGAATGCTGGAGTGGGGGCACTAGAAGTGGCATGTACAAAGAGGGGAGGGGACGTTAGGATGGTGTGGTGCTGACAAAGCACAAGAAGGTCACACTAAGATGATCTTGTCGTCCCTCCTGCTAAGTGAAGAAGACTCTGCTAAAAGATGAAGGTAACTTATTCTTAGGCTCCTGCAACACGCGACCCCTTCCGACCACGCCCTAGACTAGGTAGGAAAGGCTTCAGGGTCAAAGAGATCTGCATTCAGCTCCAAGATCTGATCCTCTGAGGAAAGGCAGTCAACTTTACCGAGCCTCAGTTTTTCCGTCGTAGAAAGGTGTATTGATGATGGCAGCTTTATAAGGTAAGATTGTTGTGCAAATGACATCAAATATATGAAGTGCTGAAAATGTCTGATGACTAGTAACCTCTCAGGATAGGTTGGCTCTGAAACTGTCACCGTCATCATTACTAAAAGTACTACTGCTGTTATCACTACGCTTTGTCCCTGATAGACAAATGGATGGTTATGATTGGACAACGGGGTTGTTTAGAAGAAGTTATATAACAAGCACTGCTCATGCAAACCAAAGGAGAATGCATAAGTGAAAAAGGAGGATGGGGTGGGAGTTGGGGTGGAACAGGTGGCTGAGACAGCTCACAGGTGAGTGCTCGGAGTGCTCTGCTGATGGAGAGGGTCAGGGCTGCGTGGTCACAGCCAGGACAGGACCTCTGGAGAGTGCTCATCTCCCCCACAGGAATGCTGAGTCCTGAAAACCTGGGAAGGAGTAAACTAACCCAGTTCCTGAAGGGAATCTGTGCTGTGGGTCCCACCGCTCTGCAAGGTGGCCTGGGGCAGGGTGCTGTGTGTGGGGGTGAATGGCAGAGGGCTCAGCTGTGCCCTCTAACGGACACTGCAGGTACTGCGAGTGTCCTTAGGCAATGGGGGAGGATTTTCCTGGGGAAGGGAAGAGAAAGGGAAGTGACTGAAGCAAAGGGGAGTGGTGGGGGGAGGGGAGAGAGAAGGGAGTGAGAAATAAGAAGGGGGGAAGTGGAGAACATGGCTCCCCCAAGGACTGTCTTCCGTGTGGCATTTATGGGCTTAGCTCCAGTCTCCAGCACCTGCTGCCCCACCCTCCATGAGGACAAAAGCTGCGTCTAGAGTGAGGCCACAATGAAGGTGAGAGGGAGGAAGGAAGGGACAGACAGACAGACAGACAGACACGCGGCAGGAGGCTCCTAGCAAGCTCTGTCACAGGGAGAGAAAAGCCCCGGTTCCCTCTCCTCTGGTGTTTATCTAAGCAGCTGGCAGAACTCAGGCCGTTTTGCTTACAAATCATTTCTCAGGGGATTAGCCTCCCCTTTCACACTTAAAAGTCTTCCCCAAAGCCAAAGAATGAATTGATTTTCCTATAACTAATCACACTCCCGTTTAGGAGCAGGAAGCTGCTGCTTTATTTTCCATTTCTGCCTCTAAAAAAATGCAGACTGGGCATCCACGTCACCTCTCCCCCACCAAGAGCAGGATGCCAGGACGACGAGGGCCCCTCACAGCTCCCCCTGCTCCCTCCCCCACCGCGGCTGTCTCTGAAGAGGGTGAGAAGTGTGACCAAGATGGGGAAAGGGGCACTTCACTCCTCCAGGGCCTGTCAGAGTCCGCCTCTCCAGCCCAAGCACTTGTCTGTTTGTTCAGGCAGGATGGAGAGCCTCATCTTGCAAAGGTTTCACCAGGAGTGCTGGGCTGGAGGCTGTCGGGTCCCTGCACAAAGCACAGAAGTTGTTCAGAGGGAAGGCTGTCCACGAAGACCCCCATCTTGCCGTTGAAACCCATGTTTGCTCAGTCAGCCCAGGTGGCCAGTGCTGGGCGCAGAGAGCAGCGTGGTGTTTGCCGAGCACCTGCTATCTCTTCTCAGGGGCTGACCTCCCCACATGTTCTGCCGGGGGACGTGCCCCCCCACGCTGATGCAGCAGCTCATTTTTCACTATGCCTTATAAAGACCCAACAAGCTCAGCTCCAAGAAGAAGCACCAGACTGAGGAGACCCAGACCAAACCCAGCCGACCTGCGTGTTGCTGACACAAGCTGGTGCCCAGTAAATAGAGTTGTATGGGGACACCTTTCCACGTGTGATAGCTGAAAAAAAATAACTTAAATTCACAAAGTACTTTGTTCATGACATTCGTAAAGTACAAATAAAATGAGAGTCCCAAAAAACTGTAAGTACCAAAGAGGATAGAAAGTCGTGACAGAGGCTGAACCTCTAGGAGAAGAAAGGGAGATGAGAACAGAGGTGGTGGGTGGAGCTTACCTGGGGGAGACGGGTAAGTGCCAAATTGGAGTGGTGGAAACACATTGTGTGAATATTATCTGTACCTTAAACTGCATCTGATTTTCTTACTGTCCAAATGAAAGGAGGAAGAAATAGGCCCCAAGACAGCTGGCTATATTCCTCCATGGTTTCCTGCCCTGCCCAAATCTCCATGTACTTTATTCTCCTCCTAGATCACAGGTTCTCAACCTTGGCACTGCGGACGCGTCAGTGAGATGGTTTGGCATGTGTGCAGGTGCTGAGCGGCTTCCTGGCTTCCGCCTGCCAGAGGCCAATCAAAATGTCACTTGCATGGCCAAATGTCCCCTGGGAAGCGACATCACTCTTGGTTGAGAACCCCTGGCCTAAATGTAACCTTTTCACCCAGTTTCTCCTCTTCTGGGAGAGCCGACCACACCTACATAGTGCTCTAGCATTCTCTGAGCACACCCACCTGCATTTTCTTACTTTGGCTTGAGTTGCGAGGAAGTGAGGTCATCATGCTCTCTGCAGGGATGTGGAAACTGAGACTCAGGGGAGCTGGGAAATTCACACCAGGCCCTGTGGGCTCCGATTGTTGCCCACGCATTGGTCCTTGCTCCCCTGAGCATTCATAGAATGTGTCTTCTGTTCTTTTTCCCTATTTAGGAGAAGCAAGGGAGGGGAAGTGGGTAGAGGTGTCCTCGGGACAAGGACCAACACTTGCCGAGCACCTACTGTGCCCTGAGCTTGCATCTCCACTAACTTCATAATGACCCCACAAACAAGACCAAAGTGTTCCTAATTTGCCAAAAAATGTAAAACAACATAAAACCAAAGACATATTCAGTGGAGGTAATTGCAGGCATAATTTAAGAGGAAAATGGGCCTTCCCATATTTACAAAATCCAGATTCCTCTGAGGCGGTAGAAAATCCTGTGTCAGGCAGATGTAGAATTAAATCACAGCTGTGCCCCAGCTAAGCTGTGTGACCCTGGGTGAATGACCTCGCCTCCCTTTGCCCTGCTGTCTTTATTTATAAACCCAGGGCACACACACAGTGAAATGGTACATGAGCAATCCAGGCACAACTCGGCTGCCTTGAGGCTCGATTTTGTTCATTGATGCATTAAAACAGACACACACACACACACACTCTGAGTTCACTGGCATTTAAGAAGAATAAAGTGTTCCCTAGGAGGAAAGCACGGGGTCACAGGGTATAGATCACCCAGGAGTGGTGTCAGTACCTCTTGCCTGTCCTATGTGCAAGCCAACTATCCCCATGGTCGGTGCCATCCACTAAGATCCTATAAGGTGCCAAGCACTGCACTGGGAACCAGGGACTTTTTTGTTATTGTTGGAACCAGGGATTTTAAAATAAAGCACACATGGGACGTTCACAGTAAAGGAATAGGCCGGTGTGTATGGATTGCTCCAGGTAATTTACAATACACACAGATTTCAAATAAAATTAATCATTTTAAAATGAACAATTCGATGGCAATTTAGTATATTCATGGTGGTTTGCAAATATCACCTCTATTTAATTCCAAAACAAATTTATCATCCTGAAAAGAAACTTCGTACCCATTAAGCATCACTCCTCAGGCCCCTAAAAGTCACTCTTTCATTTTTCCTAGGCATATACCACAAACAATTAAAAACACGTATTCAGACAAAGATTCGTACACAAATCTTCCCAGCAGCATTACTCACAAGTGCCAAAACATGCACAGAACCCGAGTGTCCATGAGCTGATGGATGGATAAATAAAATGTGGTCTATTCATACAGTGGAACATGATTCAGCCAAACATGGGCTTCTCGTGTATAGAATTTCAATTATTCATCATAATCAAGCTGTAGAATCCATGGTACTTTTATCTCCTCAGTTTTTTGGGGGGTGGGGGGGGATTGAAAGTCAGTGATATTGCTGGTCTCAGGTCCCCCAGAATGACTTGCTTCAAAATCAGAGATGTGGCTTAGTCCTTGGCAGCATCTCAGGCTGACTGTGGGGGATGGTGGCGTGTGACTAGTGTTGGCGTTATACCTAAAGTGAGTGGAGTAGAGAAATGCCAGCACACTGAGTCCAAATCAAGCAACGGTCCTTCATTGATCGGCCAGGCCGAGAGCGGGCTCATGCCTCAAAGTCTCTCCATCCCTAGAAGCAGGGGTGGAAATCTTTTATAGGGTGCTTTCGGTAGGGGAGGGTAAGTCCTGAACACAAGCTGAATTTGACAAGAGCCAACTCTTGGTGAGGGGAGTCTTTACAAGGGGAAGCTGGGGTTTGGGGGTTATTACTAAACTCTTTCAGCTGAGGCTTCCTGTCATAAAGGGGGAGTGTTGAAAGTTCCTAGCAAGATGGAGTTAGGGCATAACACTGGGGTGTGAGGTGAACTTGGCCTGCAGTCCAATCTCAACCTACATCCAGCCCAAGAGCCCTCAGAGACCTTACAGAATCCTCCTATCTCGACCAGGGGCGTTCCCTGGTCACAAGGGCCAAAATCACTCATTCACATTCAAGGTGATGTTACGACATCCTTATCAGGGATCTTTGAATCCCTAATTCACTTTACTGCATGTAAATTGCATTCTCTTTCATATATAGCTTTAACCTATTTAATTAGAGCCGTAATTTACTTTTTTTTCAGGGAAAAAGAAACACACTTTAACTCTACAATGGGCTAAAATTATACCTTATGAAAAGACGCAATTGTTTCCTGACCATGAACTTTTGCTTTTATGAATTGCTAATTTGGTTAATGGGCTCATTCCGCTCTGAAATTTGCATCATGAAAATTACTAGCTTCCAAGAGTCCTCTGTGTACAACGCAGTTTGCACGTTTTGTTGTAAAGGTCACATTTGACATCGTAAAACAGCGGGCCCTTTTGAAAAGGTACAAATGTAAGAAATTAAGTGGGCCCATTGGTATAATGTCATTGTTATGGAGGGGAAAAAAAGATTTTTAAGTTAATTTTTATTCATATTGTTTATGCGTGTGCAAGCTGAGCTCCATCCCAGGTGTATTCTTTCTCATGCCTGGAACAGTATTGGATTAACTTGTGATTCAGGGACACTAGTGGCCAGAAAGTTTCTGCCATAAGCATCAGTGGATTGAAGCATCTCAA
>NW_003852439.1:11977158-12006847 GCF_000181295.1 Otolemur garnettii | reverse complement strand
GTGGCAGGCACCTGTAGTCCCAGCTACTCAGGAGGCTGAGGCAAGAGAATCGCTTAAGCCCAAGAGTTTGAGGTTGCTGTGAGCTGTGACACCTCAGCACTCTACTGAGGGCAACATAGTAAAACTCTGTCCCCAAAAAATAAAATAAAAATAAATAAAACAAAAACACCTTGCTGTGACTCTGCTGCCTTGACAATAATAAATCGTAAAGTATTCTTCACCCTAAATGGACACCGGGTCTATATCTGAGTTCTCCTAGGCTGAGTTTGAGAAGTCAGATTCTCAGCACCTCTACACCACCTACTTAATGGTGTTAGGAAGCATTCCCATGTTCCACAGGGAACGTGGGGACACGTCCACACACAGGGAGCACAGAGAAGGAAATCTTGTTGCTTAAGGTGTAGCCATCTTCCAGGTGCCCAAGGGGGCGAGCACAGGCCAGCAACACCCTGGCAAAAGGATGACCAAGGACAGCTAAAAGGGCAGGTCATTATTATGAAGAGTCAGTCTGAGGTCAGTGGCAGGGTTTCTTTGTCCTCTGCCACCTGACTTTAAGCATGTCTCCTCGCTCTCCTGATCCCTATGTCACTTTGTTCTGTCCCATGTCTACGGGTGATGAGAATCCTAGCATCTGCCCACAGTGTAGTCACTGAGGTTTGCAGAGGTAGTGCAGGGCACCTGCCCGTGTCACATGATCTGGAGGAAAGGGGACTCATCAGATACGGGGATGAGGACGTCACCTTTCGGTTGCCTACCAGGGCTCCAAGAAGTCATTCTCAGGAATGCCTGCTACCAGCATCGGGGGATAGTTTGGTGAGAGGGGCATTTCAGTGGGCCTTGTCACATAAGTATTGTGACATAATACTTATGAAATACTTATGAAATACATAAGTATTTCAGGAGCCCTTCAGCCTGGGTTCTGCCATGCTGTTCTTAGGATTGGACAAGTCCCCAGATGGAGAATGAAGGAAGACCGGGAGCCTCTAGCAGACACAAGAGGCTGCCTCCAGTAACCAGTCCTTAACCAGTCCTGATCAGAATGCTAAGAGACACCATCAGAGGAAAACAGTCCTTTGTGACAAGGAAAAAGAGAGACCCCCTCCCAGCAGCACGTGGCCTCCCCTCCTCCTCCCTCTGTAATTACCTCTAGTAAATTCCCCATTCATCTGTTCACCAGCTTCTATTCAGCGAGGACACGGGGCCGCACTGCTGGTTGGGAGGCGGCTGGCTAGGCACATTCAAGCCCACACAATCTCCAATCACCGCACCTGATGGGGCGAGCAATTGCTTATGTGGAATTTTCATTTCAATCCCAGCCTCAGATTGCGCCATTTCACAGCAAAACTCCCAAACACTTCCACACAGAAGGCTTTTCATACTCAGAGTTCCGCACAAGTGTTAGCTAATTAACGTTCAACAATGTTACCAAACCTCCCTCTTTTAAAACATATCAACCTGGAAAGGTCCGGAATTAAGGATTTGGATCGAGAATGGTTTGCTTTCATGTACTTCAGGTGACTCGCTGAAATCAGCTGCCTAAAGGCAGATATTCAACGACTATAAACCGCCCTGAGTTTGAGCAGCTACTCACAAATAAACCTTCCCTTATCTCCCCAGCAGCCTCCCTCTGCCTGCTTGGGCAGTGAAGGGATCAAAACTGCTCCCTGATGGACCGATTCAACAAGCACTTGGACTCTGAAGTGAATCATTCTTCAGCCAGGCAGAATAAACTCCCAGGCCGCCACCTTCCCATGGCTTTCCCTAAGTCCAGCCCACGGCTCCAGGCCTCAATTCTCAAAGTGCTGCCCAGGCATCAGCAGCCACTGGGAGCTCATTAGACATGCGGAATCGTGAGCCCCACCTTAGACCTACAGCACCAGAATATGAATTTTAACTGAGTCCCCAGGCAGTGCATGTGCACATCAAAGTTTGCGATGTGCTGGTGTAGAGGGACCCCCAGAGCTGACTCCCCACACCTCCTCTCAGGAATAGCACAGTGAGCACGCCCAGCCTGCAGATGCCAGCCATGCACACTTCCTCAAGCCAGGGCAGGGCCAGGCCTGCTGCGTGGCACAACCCCAGGGGGCTCTACTCATATAGCAGGTAATAAAAAGAGCATCCTCGGGGCCCAACCCCAGGAGCTGAGTAGAGGACTCGAGTGAGGGCCACCTCTCAGAAAAGACCTTCTGCTCACCCTCCTGTAACTCTCCCCATCACCCTGCTTTGTTCTCAGGCTCTCACCATGACCTGATGCTGCATTATAAACCTATTTGTTTATTTAGTTCATTGCTAGAATTCACTCCGCATGAGATCAGAATCAAGGTCTCCCCCCACACCCTTTATAGTGAGCCTCTCTAGTAACTGGTTCGCAGTTTGTGGACGCGTGTGCACGAGTGTGCACATGTGACGTGCCAGCATGCAGGTGCATGTACGTGTGTGTGCCTGGCCAAGGTTAAAGATGCTTTCCTGTAATCTGCAAGAACTTGGGACAGGTGGCTAAACTGACCTTCTCTGCAAAGTACACCTTCATTTCGGCAGATTCCTGGTGCTTCTGCAATGAGGGGCCCTCAGAGACAGATGCTGAGTGGCTCAGTGCTGACAAGCGTGCCCAAGTCCCTCACTAGGGAAAGGGACCACTTCTACCCCTCCGTTGTTACCAAAGCCTCCTTTGCTTTCCTCCTATTTCACCAAACTGCTCACACAGCAGGGTGATCCTTACTGGATGCAGCCCCATGGAAAAAATAGACAAGTGTCCAGTGAACACTGTGCAGAAAGAAGCACAAGAGATGCTCAGCTTGTCTGGTTAGCACCATGTGCATATCAGCAGAAAGCAGCTCACAACCAGTCAAATATTGTGGGGCTCCAAAGGCATGAACTGAATGAACTGACAGTCATGATAAAGACTGGGAACCACACCTATCCCCAGCCAAACAGTCCAGTAAATACAGCCATCTGGTCCCATCGAGAGCTGGGCAGGACCCTGCCTCAGCTACCTAGAGCCTTCACCCATGGGCATGAGTGAAACAGGGCTGCTATAGAAAGACGGCGACATCACAGAGATGATGAATGAAAACGGAGCCTGACGCCTGATGTCAGGGATGCCACAGACCGTGCTAGAGACTGTGGCAAACAGCTCATGCCCCTTCTAAAGGGAAAACAACTCCCCAGTCACAAATGACCAGTGTCACGTAGGAATACGGACCCAGTATTACCAGATCCTCTGATTTCCCAAGAGAAACTATGAATCAGACTTTTTTTTTTTTTTTTGGTTTTTATACATTGGCAAGTAATCCAAACTATTTTAGCAACTTTGCAGGCAAAATAAAATATACCTGTGGATGAGAGGTAGCCTATGGACTGTGCTTGTAAGTCAACAGCTTAGATATTTGAAATTCCAGCCTTTCTGTAGTTCTTTGTTGGCACAATTGTGCACTTAGTGGGGACACAGCCTTACACACATGCACGAGTGTGCATACACACAATCCTAGAACATATCCTGTGAGAAAAAGCCAAGGAAAGGACCAACTGAGTAGTGGAAGTGCATTCTGCCTCAGAATAAGAAAAAAATGGAACTTAGCTCCTACTTGAGAAGAATCTAGGATTCTCACAGATTGAAATAAGCAAAGGAGTGGGAAAGGGGATGAGTGGAGTGGTTAGCAGTTGGCCTCCACATTCTTAGGAGGTCCAGTTCTTCTAAGCAAGTATGCTATTTATTACTCCTACAATGACCAGTAGGAGGAGAGAATGGCATTTTCTTAGGAATCTAGGAGGGCATCACAGAGGAGGGACCATTTGAGTTGGGTTTTACAGGATGTGTAGGAGTTTGCTCAGAGGAAGGACAAATGCCAAAGCATCTTCCCTGCCTTCTTGCTTTCTCTGAGCTCACTCAGCCCAGAACTTAGTTCTGCTCTTTTTCCTTCCTGAATGCCTCTGGAATCAACACAGGGTCTTACTAAAGTCTTATGATCCAGAGAGCTAGCATCCATGGGAACAGATAGGAAATAGAAAATCTATTCACTTATTTGCTTATTTCCAATCCTCCCTATTTAGAACCTACAGGGAATGAAACGTTATGAACATTAGACGTTAATGAGAAAGGTGGAGACGTAATCCCATTCCTATAAACCCACTTTTCCATCCTTCTTTTAGACCCCAAAGACACAATTCTAGATTTCTTCCAGAGGAGTCATGTGTTTATTGGAGGGAGCAGAATGTGGTGTGGACAGTGTCCCAAGCAGCTGCAGACAGGGGATAGGAAGATGGAAGGGAAGCCTGCGGAAACACCAGCTTCCTCCATCACGATGGCCGTGTCCAGGAAATGTGTCCCTATGCCAGGTTTCTGTGTCCATGAACTTCCTTTAGCAACTTTAGTCACAGCCATGCCACAAGGCAGGATAGGATATTGGTGACAGAATTAGAATGTCTGGGTTGGACTCCAGGCTCCCCAGCTACTATCTGGGATGTTGGTAGCAGGTTAACTTTCCAAGCCCTACTCCCCTCAGCTGTGAAACTGCAGTGATGATTGCGCCCCTGCCACAGGGCGATAGTAGGTGTCAGATAATCAAATATATGAAGCATTTAGCATCGTATACAGGAGTAGGATCTTCTCCATAACATCCACTGTGGTTAATTCCTTGTTGCCTTAGGGAGTCATTTAGAAAAAGAGCTCCCATATGAAGTGGGGGTGTGCATTTTACACAAAGGGCCAAAGAGCCATGGCCCTTCCTATATCTTCAGAGTAAAATCACTTCAGATGACTGAACTCCTAGGTGCTTTCCCAAAGAGGTTTGATGCTCAGCCAAGGAAATGGTGCTTCTCCTCCAGGAAACAACAGCTGCCATAGCTAAGAGGGTGGGAGAGGCCCCTGGAACCCACAGTGAGTATAGATCTGGCTGCCCTGCTTCCTCCCTGTGCTGCTAGGGATAAATGGTCCTCAACACAGGATTGTGAGTTCCCTCTTCCCACTGCTTAGAGGAATACATCATTCTCTCCACTCTCAGGGCACCCTTTCCCATCAGTTTCCTGGGAGAATTACTGGATTGACCAGGAAGGGAGTGTGGCCAAGTGATGTCAGATCACCACACAGCACAAGGCACAAGAGGACTCGCTCGCCAAGCAGTCCATAAATGAATGAAAAACAATAAAATCTCTGTCGATGGAGGACCCGGCAGGTGCTCAGCACTCTAGGTGCCTTCTACTAAACACACTGTAAGCATTAATGGGCACCCAAGTCCATAATGACCGTGTGAGGAACAGGTGCGACTCCTTCATCATCTGAGGTTCAGAGACCTTAATCCACTTGCTAAGGGTCCACTGTGGGAATCAGCTGAGCAGAAATGAGACCCCTGACAACCTGGCACTAGAGATGACTCCCCTAACTACTAAGGTATGATTTATTTAAGTTGGGGGGAGGCAGGGGTTGTTCTAGAAACTTGCCACATTTCCCCTCTTGCATGGTGACCCACAGCCTAATTGTTGGGGGCGATCTAAAAGGCTGATCGGGCTGATTTGCTTGTTTCTCAGCGGCATGTCAGCCACTGCCCTGCATGATAGCTTATTTAAAATATCGGGTAGAAATAAGATTCACTGTGAAATTAGTTGTAGACAAGCTCAGAAACTGCTAATGATGCAGAGATAATAAGGGGATTTGCAGAAAACACTGATATTGCATTATGATTAGTGAGCAGAGCTTCACCCCTTGAAGCCTGAGGGGCCTGAGCTCCCACAAGAAGAATAAATGCATATGCATTAGCTGCGCGCTGGCAAATCCTGGTTCCCAAGGCCAGCCGGCTCAGGCCTCCTGGTCAGAGGCTCAGAGCTCAGCTCTGATTTGCAAAAATGATTAATTTGTGGGTTTTGAGAATGAGAAATGTTTACTTCCTAGGTCTGGGAGAAACCAAAGGCCGGTCCTAAATCAAATTCCCATTTGAAAATAAAAACAAGCAAGAACAGCTCTGGAAGGCAACCCTGCAGTTTTGTCCGGTCCACTGCCCAGGGCCTCTTAGATAGGGGATAATCTCAAGTCCCAAGAATGTCACTAGTTCCATATCCCTGCATGCATATAGGAGTTGGTTGTCATTTGGCATATGCCAGACTGTCCACACCAGTTGCTACAAATCAGTCTGTAAATAATGGTTATCTTCACCTTGCCAATGGCCTTGGGCTTACCCTTCCCATCTCTCCATGACTCAACAACTAAAGGGTTACTATCTGGCACCACCAGGGTATGGAATCCATAGGATTCTTTTCCAGCACTTTGGCCAATATTCATTCTAATCCACCAGTATACATAGCTTATTGGCTATTAAGTAGCTTTGATGCCACCCTTCCATTCCCAGACCCAGGCATGTCTGGTTGAAACACTTGAGAAATAGAGAGCCTTCATGCTAGAAATCAAATATGACAAAAACCCCACAGAAAGGCCTAACTCTGTGAATCAGTAGGACCTGAGTCCTACTCTGGCAGGATCTATCCTTTGGTGTACACAAATGTGCCCCAAATGGCAGTCTACTTTTGCACCCAGGATGAATAATTTGACCAAGCAACAGATTCTGCACTTTTGGCAAAGAAGGGGGAAATGCAAATTGTGTGCATGTCAATGACTAAGTCACCTGCATAATGAGATGCCAGAAAGTTTGAGGCTAAAACACTTATTTATATGAAAAACAAATCTGTATGGGGTACATATTTCTCTCCTTCACATCTCAACACATTTGTCACTCAAAGCCAGAGGCTCTCCTCAACAAAGTCCCTCCAGTCCCTAGCCCTATTTTCATTCTTTTCAGCTTTCAGCTTAACTCCATGAGGAACGGAGGCCACCAGGTGTTCACAACATATGCCATTACTTTGCTGCCTAGAGAACCACATTCAGAGAGGAGGGTGAGCTGGGAGGACACAAATTCCCACCATGCCAAAACTGTTTTGTATGATACATGCACTTGTGGAGAATATGAATTATTTATTCAATTTATGCAGTGAGGTTGACACCACTGAATGCCTTGAGACTGACCACCAATACAAACAGTACTTGCCTTTTAAATGCAATTAAACTGTACACAAAAGTCAAAAGTGAAAATATTAAAGATGAGGAGAAAGAGTGGCTCAGTGATAGACTGTAATAGTTACAGTTTAGAAATGCCAACTATTCTTTCCCTCCATTTCCCTGATTCTAGTAACAGATTCTGAGATATGCAGAGCACCTGGGGGATCACATGATCCAGTCCTGACTAATCAGGGTAATTCTCTTTCCCTAGACCCTGTAATTGGTGGAGGGGTAGACACATGATCCAAGGAGAGCCAATCAGAATCTGCCCTGGAATTGATATATAAACATTATGAGTAAAAGAGTCTTTTTCCTATGATGGTACTAAATGTGAGGCTATAAAACTAAGGAGCTGGTGGATATTTTCCCCACCATCTATGCCATCTGTACAACATCTGTTGGCAGAGTGAAGCCAACCAGAAATGGAAGAGAAATGGAGAAAGTATGCCGGTGGCCCTGACTCCTCACCTCAACTCCCTGGTTGCTACAACCCTTCTTTGACTCTTTGAGTGGGGTATGACCCTTCCATACTATCTTAGCCAATAAATTTCTTTTGGTTTAAATGATTTCAACCTGTACTGACCTGTACTGGGTCAATTCCAGAAAGGATAGATATATATCTATAATATCATGCAACTCTGGCCACAGCAACACTTAGATATCTGAAATATATATATATTTAGCATTTTGTACAAGTTCCTTAATTTTGCTTTCCCTCTTTTCAATGTAAAATTATTAATTAACTTAAGTTTAATAAGAATCCAATTAAAGCTAAATAATCCCTATTGCAGTCCCAATTATGTTTGAGACCTCTGCTTCTTATCAATTGTATTAGCACTTTAATCTGCCTATTTCTACTCTTTATAAAATATTAAGAGAGAACAAAAAATAAAATGGCCAAATACTTGCACGACTATTGCTATAATGAAAAGATCGCAGGCTTTGCCAAAATTGAACCAATAGCTGGCAGGCAATACCAGCACACAATACCCAGAATTTCAATTTGTCAACTAACGTAGTTGTATTTGAATTTGCTGCATGAAAAAGAGTTAGCCATGCCTATAAAAGATAAAAATCATTTGAAAGTTAGGCCCCAGAAAGTGTCCAACAAATGATGTCTCTTACTTAAGTTCACAGCCCCTAGGTGGCAGTAGAGGAAACATTCACCATTATATTAGTGGCAGGGCGGGTGGGGGGTTTGCTAATGGTAAGGAATAGGCCATGAAAAGATGTGCACCTATGCTTAGAAAAGAAACTACAAGTGTGTGATCCCAGAGAGGAGTGGTCATTTCAAGACATTCTAACTTACACCAGTTTAAAGAAGCTGTTCAGATTGCAAACCCTGAAATCAGATTACCTGGGTTGCATTTTCAGCCCTGGGTCTTCTCAGTTGTGTTTAGGAAAATCATTGCACTCCTGGGTGCTTCTGTTTTCCCACCTTTTAAACAGGATGATAAGATTGCCTACCCTACAGGGTTGAAGTAAATCTAAGTCTGCTTTGTGATCACTTTGGTAAAGCACACCACGTACTGGATAGTAAGTGCTCACTAAATCACAGTTATGATTCTTAGTCCACACCTCTTCCCCCTCCCAATGTACTCTTACAGGCTCCCATAGCATAAGACAAAATAAACACAGGTGGGGCCAGGTGGCTCCTGGGCAGAGAAAGGAGGTGACTGTTATTTCATCACACATTGATATCATGTGTGATGTCAAAATCGAACTATTCTTAAAAAACATCAAAGACCTTGCCATGCTGAAAAAAATAAAACAACAACAAAAAAGTGGCTCTCCATTTACTGAATTGTTAACAATACCAGGTACTTTTTGTCTACTTCATTTGATTCTCACCACAAAAAAATAAGATAGGTATTGTTATCTCCATCTTACAAGGGGTCAAAGGACACTGACCAGGAAATTGCTCAGAAAGGGAAAAAGACTTGCCCAGGGGACACAGTGAGCGATGTGGACTAGGAATACAGCAGATCAGACTCCTGAGTCCAATCTGTCCAGAATACCATGGCTATTGAGTTGTCTCATGAAATCTTTCTTAATATAAAATAATAATATATTGATTGTGTACATGTGACAGATGCCACACTCAGTGGCTTACCTGTACCCCATGTCCTTTATGAAGGGGCCTCTCAACCCACACAGCAAGGCCCTTCCTCTGCCATCTCTGTTCTCTCCCTGATTCTATAACCAAAGTATGTTTGGAAAGGAAATCTCAAACATCCAGTCTCCCTTTGAGATCTTTACACAGAAGTTTACAGAGAGCAAACATGGGAGGCTTAGCCTTTTTTTGCTCTGTGGGGATGCCATGTCACCTGTCTGCAATCCTATCATGAACCTGGTCCTAATGGACCACCCCAGTGTCCATCCCAAGAAATGATCCCACTGGGTCTTCAGCCAAATTCTGGCCCTGCAAGAAAATAGCTCATCTGGGCGATGCCCAATTCCCTTTTACCACCTCTCACATTTCATTCAAGAAATGTTCAGTAAGCACCTACTGTGTGCCAAAGTCTAATATTAGATATAAAGAATGAAAGGGAGAAAAAGAGAGGGTGAACAACTAGCTCTTGCTCTGAGAGGTTGGGAAAATGTAAGCAGAAGGGCATAAAGGTGTGTGATAAATTATATATAACAGAAGTCAAGATGCACTGGATATGCAGAAGAAAGACTTTTAAATGTGTGTAGTCAGTAATCAGAGAAATCCTTGAGAGCCCAACCAGTGAAACCAGCCATCAACATCAACCTCAGTCTCACCACCTGCATCAGAGCAAATTTTTAACAACTCGGTGACCAGTTGGTTTTTCTCTGTTTTCCTTTTCTTCACATTATTTCAAACACAGACGTGGCCCTTCCAAGAGTCCACAATCTCAGTGTTGGAAACTGGTTTGGCCATTTGACACAGACAACCTCTAGAAGCAAGTGTGACCTTTCTGAGGGAAATAACTCCACTACTCCACCTCCCCACTCTCAAATGTCAAACATTGCTATTCTGCGGCTGTTTTGCAATAGATGGAGAAAATAACATTGGAAAGTAACAGCCGTGTTTGGTCATTCAACATCAGAAAACCAAAAAATTTAAAGTTCAAGTTGCTCCTCTGAAATTACCTCCTCATCCACACATTTTACTGGCCTTGTTGCTTTTCCTCTAACAAGTAAACCTACAAAACGAGAATTAGGGGCCGGTCCCCCAGATCCTGGCTGGGTTTAAGTGACAATCCTGAGTCCTTCATCAGGATAGAAAATGCAATAAGACACAGGTTAATCTCTGGGAAATGCTGGTTGATTAGGGCATGGATATAAATCACTGGAGAATTAAGTCCTTTCCATGAGGAGTTTCAAGCACACCACCCACCACTGCTCTGCAGGTCCTGAGAACAGCTGCAAACATCCCAAAGAACTTTTATAAACATTGTGATTATTCATCAGATCAATGCTTCCTTCTTGCTCTGTACTCTGGCAGATGATACCACACCTCTGAGAGGCAGATGGATGGGAAAAACAGAGGGTCTTGAAATGCTTTTGCACTGGCCTCCTTCAAGGAGCACCCCATTCCCACCCCCCAACAGAGAGAGATCTGTCCCTCCCCAAATAAGAAGAGCAGCCTGGCATCGAGCTCTTCTATGATTTAAGTGTTTGATCAGCCTTAGCTCCCTGTAACACTGTAAGATGGATACTTTCATTCTCATTAAGATTTAGAAAGGGAGGCTTGAAGGCCAGGACGTGGCCCCAGTTCTAATGGACTCCAAAGACCTGCCCTCTTCAGCATTTGGCTATGGTATTTCCAATGGAGCACAAAGGACTCAACACAGCTCTGCCAGGTCCCTCAGCTAAAACAGAGAGTTCGGCAAATACAAACTTGAACTTGAAAGGAGGAAAGTCAGGGCAGAAAACTCTAAGGCTCAGAGCAACCATTGCCATACCATGACCCCAGGCAGACACCAGTCCTGCATGGACAAGGAGGCCAGCTGTGGCATTGGCCCTACCCTGGGCTATCTTCTGAATTTTTTTTCTGACCTTGGACCCCATTCTAGTGTTACTGAGTTTTCCTGTGTTTAAATGGTACACAAAGCCCTTTGGGGCTGTGAATTGAGTCTGGGGAGATTTCCAGGGTCCTCTAAGAATTTGCAGACAAAGCCCTAAATATGCAGTGGTACACAGTTGTACAGAACAAGCCTGTTGTGTTTGTTGCGGCATCCATTCTTTAACAGCCCTAAAAGTTGTTAAATAGTGAATATCAACCTTAGTGCATCCTTAGAAGATTGGGGGGGGGGTAGGGGATTCCATGGTCACTCTTGGATTGAATCCAGGTCCTCTAGCCTTGCACTCTCAATATGGTAAGTGTAAAACAGCTTCTTTTCATTGGAGCATCAATTTTTCTTTTCTCTTTACTGTTTACTTCTGCCCCACTGCATTTGTTTGCTCTGTGAGGGGTGCTTGGGGCCTGGACAGCATTGTTAGAAACACATTTAATTGCACTCACAGTTCATGCTGACATTTGGCATCACACATAACTTGCTACCACACAAAGCCACAAGATTCCTTGTTACATGATCTGACTCCATTTAGGATTAAGTGCTCAGATGTGTCAGCCTTCATTACAGCCCACAGAAAAGGGCCCTGCAAGATATCATGTTAGCCACAAGGGTGCTCCTATTTGACAGTTCTTGGGATATAGAATCTCTCACTGGAGCTTGACTTCTGAGAAACCAGAGACTGATCTGTCAACCTAGGTTTGATACCAAGGACCATCATTGATCCCAGATGCCTCAGCTGTGTGTTCTTGGGACATTTCCACTCTCACTGCAGATGGTGACAGAGCAATCACCAGGAGAGTTCAGACCTTGGATTTGGGATCTTTCCTACCATCAGGCTGACTTAAAAACTTTTTTCCTTAGCCCAGGTCCTGGAAACCTACATTGTAATAATGGTTGCTTTCCCCAGGGCTCCTTTTGGTTGGGTTCTCAATGGAGAATCTGCTTAAAATACACAGGAGTCAATAAAGAGCAGAAAATAAATGAGAAAGAAAAGGAATTTAATCGGTGAGAATTTGCACCACAGACGACACCCCTTGGTAAAGAAAGATTTCAATTCTTGGTTCCTTCAACTCCCAAGTTCTTCACTCAAACACTGGGCTGAGTTTCTCAATAGACTATCTGACATGAAGGCAGTGGCCCAAAGCCAGAGTTATAAGCACCAAACCCTAACTGTACAGCATTCTTTCTAACTGGGGTTTGGAGTGGCAGAGGTCAAAAGATCATCACCCTTACACTAACCTATTTAATACTCGAAATACAAGGAATTCCTCTGCCTCATGATAGAAGAGTCCTTATAACACCGAAGGCTATGAAAATGCCTCTAATGCTGCTTTGGCCCCTTCTCACAAGTTTTAATTATGTACACTCGTCCCTTCATATCCATGAGAGATTGACTCCAGGATCCCTCCCTCCATGAAAGTCAAAAACCATGAATGCTCAAGTCCTTTATATAAAACAGCACAATATTTGCATATATGCTATGCACATCTTCCCATGTACTGTTGATCATCTCTAGGTTATTTATAATGCCAAATAGGACATAAATGCTGTGTAAATAGTCTTAGACTGTATTGGGTTTTCATTTGTATTGTATTTTACTGTTGTACTGTTATTTTTTTCTAAATATTTTCAATCCTCAGTTGACTGGGGATTCAGAGGGCTGACTATACTTCTGTTGGGGGACACTAATGCCCTTCTTAATATTCTTGCTACATATCAGGTGTTGCTTCACTGCAGAAGGTTTTCATATCATTTTTTGTACCTCACTTTTAGACCCATTGATTTGTACTCAGAGATATAGCATTTTCTGTCCTTTTAACTGACTATTTTTCCCTTTTGGGGGACACACATACACATAAACCACGATTGCTATGGTTAAAAGGCAAGATCCATACACGTGGGGTATACTGTTTGGTTTATATTTTGCAATTCTACCTGGTTGATTCTGTTATTCATTACCTCTCTATTCTATTTATTTATTTACTAAGTCTGACACAACAATTATACGAGAAGATTTTAGGAGAAAATAGTAATTCAGTGCCACTACATGGGATATGATAGAATCATTTTCAGCTCAAATTATTTAAAATTACAGAACCATGAAGCTGAGCTTAAAAAAAAAAAACAAACCCAAATTATTTCTAATAGTGGAATTTTTCAGCATCTTAATTTGAGTAAAAAGAAAGGGTTTAAATAGATTTGAGGGCTTAAATACTTCTGAGGAAAGCAGAGACTGCAAAGCCGGGATGTCTAATTCACATAAAAGTAATTAACAAAAAGTAAGTTAGATCATTATTTCCTCCAAGATCATAATTTAAAAGGAAGCTGATTTATCTGAACTGATTGGGGCTTTCAATCCCCACAGAAATGCAGACGCTTTGGTTGTTAAGGGGAGAACAGAAATGAGACCCAATTAAGCAAAATTCTTTCTTATAGAAAAAAAAATGATTTAGATAAAACAACTGCTCAAATGTGCTCAAAAGTGCACTGAGAAAAGAGAGAGAGTTGAGCTCTTTTATAACCTCTGATTGAAACCTTAGTGCAACTCACAGGTAAGATCCAGCACCAAAATAAGTAAATAAGGGAACCTGTTTCTACAGGAGCATTTGAGTATAACCAGTCATCTAGAACTGGAGTTTTGTTTAACATCAGACATCTGATTCCCACGGGGGCAGCAGGGCCTGGAAAAGAGAAATTGTTTGGGGGAAGAGGAAGGAGAAGAATCCCTCAGACTTCTTGGTTAGGGTCTGTTATGGACCAAATCGTACCCCGAGAATTCATATGTTGAAGTCAGAACATCCCCTTCCCTCCACACTGCATGCTGTGACTCCTTCTGTAGGAGTCTTTTCAGAGGTAATGAAGTTAAAGTGACGTCATTGGGGTGAATCCTGATCCCATCTGACTGTGTCCTCATCAGAGGAGATTAGGATGCAGCCACGTGCACAGCAAAGCGCACATGAAAATAGGGGGAAGACAGCGCCTCGGCCAGCGAGGGAGACTTTGCGAGAACCAACCCTGTGAACGGTCCCTCCGTCTCAGATCCCCGGGGTCCAGAGGACAAGTAGGACGTGAAATCTTAAAACATCACTCCAAACTGGTCCTCGCAACCCGGCCAGTTAGGAAGGGTGGTGCAGAGGTCCAATCCTGACCTGCCTCATTCATTAAGTGAATATTTCCTGGGCCCCTATCACACTTGGGCTCTGCTCTGGATGCTGGGGACACAGACAAAAGACCCTGCCCTGCCCCGTAGGGCTTACCTTCTGGTAGAGCTAAGTCAATAACAATCTTGAGGGCCCTTAGTGATAAGAGAAGGATGGCCTAAATGTAGAACTGTGATCTTGGGTCCATCTCTCTGCATTCTGTGCAGCGTCCCCGAATCCAATTTTAAATATAGTCCAAGTTGCCTATGGATTTCATTTTATGACAAATGTCTCCCAAGCCAGGCTCTCTGACACCACAGTCACCTTTGATCACACTGCCTCAGATCCAGGCAGGGACCCTGTAGATGGTGCCTTTTGCCATGTGGCAGCAGATAAACCTACTGGTAAACCTTCAAGTCACCAAATGGCCCATCTCCCTTGCCAGAGCCGTTCAGCAAGCAGCTCCTTCTGCCTGCCCCTGCACAGACATATAACAAGAGCTCTGCGGTGCCACCTGGCACTCAGCATATGAGCTTCCTGAAGGGTCCCCGAGGCAAGCCCCAGGCCCTGCCACCCTGCATGGCTGGCTGCATCCCAGCCAGCCTGATGTGTGTCTGTGGCAGCAGCTGAGAGCCCTTCGGCTGCGGCTGGCGGTCTGACTCCATCATGCAGACAGGTGATCACAGGCACTGTCTTCAGGCCCCTAAGGTCGGGAAAGAGGAGGCTGACCAATGCTTAAGAGGCCCTGGGAATGCACAGGATCGTGGCTTTCCCCATACAGAAGTGGTTACTAACACCGGGGAGCTCTGAATATCAGAACACGCACACGTCTGCAATGCTGAGTGGGACAGGCCTCTGAGGACAGTCGAGCAGTGCTGGCGGGATGGAGAATGACAGGGGTGGCTATTTTACTTGGGGGGTTAGGAAAGGCCACGCGAATACGTTAATATTTGAGCAAAGACTGAGAGAGGCCAGGGAGGGAAAGTCTGTGGCTGAGCGTGGGCCAGGGAAAGGGATTCGGCCCCTGCCTGGAGGCTGGAGGATGTAGAGTCCAGAGGGGAACAGATTATTGCAAACAACAGCGGTAATAATAAACGGTGGTTTTTCCCTTACCCTGCTAGACAGACACTCCCAAGCCTCCACCACTCCTGGCAATGATTGATTTTTCAAAAGGTAAAATAACATTTGTGCTTCTCAGGGAGTGGGGATGCTCCTCAGAAAAAAGACAAAGAAACTGGAGAATTACTCAAATCCCTACCACAAGGTATGTTCCCCGAACCAGCAGCAGAATCACCCAGGAGCCCATGAGAAATGCAGACTGACCATCCCTATCCCAGACCCCCAAACTCAG
Organism: Otolemur garnettii; assembly: GCF_000181295.1. Classification (NCBI taxonomy): domain Eukaryota; kingdom Metazoa; phylum Chordata; class Mammalia; order Primates; family Galagidae; genus Otolemur; species Otolemur garnettii. Next base: position 11,991,268 of record NW_003852439.1, on the reverse strand, counting down.
CACCTCACATCTTAACCAGAACCCCAAGTAAGTTGTTGTGCATGCTGAAATTTGATAAGAACTGAACAGGTAACCCAGAGATGCCAAATCCTTGTTTTTAGAAATTCTTTGGCACCTTCCAATAAATAAAAGGACCTAAAGTTTTCTTCTAAGGGTCTTGCATGAACCCCTAAATTCCCTAAGCCCTAGTTTGCTCATCTGTGAAATGGGGCGGAATCTATTTGCCCTGCTCTTCTCACCAGGCTCTTTTATCAAATAAAAGTATCTGCAAAAGCCTTGGTATGATGATGAGCGTGTTGTTAAGTTGATCATGATGTTTGCACAACTCCAGGAATAGACTGGGAACCCTTGAATTGTGTTCTCTAAGATGGGTGAGTTGGATTTTTGTAAATTATATGTCAATAAAGCTGTTTTCTGAAGCCTTCACCACCCTAGGACTTCAAGTTAACTCTTATCCAGGTTTAGAGAAGGAGGGAGAGAGAGGGGAAGGGAAGGAGAGCGAGGGGGAGTAACCAACTTATATGGGGGAGGGGACAAAAGAAGGTTCAGGAGAGAAGAATGTATTGGAGGCCTTAAGAATGATAAAAATATAAATACCATCTAGCAAGAGGAAGGGGTGAGGAGGGAGATGGGAGGGTGAAGTGGGAGAGGGGAGGGGTGAGGAGGGAGAGGGAAGGGGTGAGGAGGGAGATGGGAGGGTGAAGTGGGAGAGGGGAGGGGTGAGGAGGGAGAGGGAAGGGGTGAGGGAGGGAGAGGGGAGGGGTGAGGAGGGAGAGGGAAGGGGTGAGGGAGGGAGAGGGGAGGGGTGAGGAGGGAGAGGGAAGGGGTGAGGGAGGGAGACTGGCAAGAAGAGGGAGGGCACTTGGTAGGATCTCACTTAATATCTACAATGTTCAGAATGGCTCCCTGGTAAAGGACTCTCTTATAACTTGAACTTTACCTTGGAAGTAAAAACAACGTAACCTAAAAATTTTTTCCCTCATACTAATTTGAAATTTAAAAAAAGAAAGAAAGCAGCTCCCAATGCGTGGTCTTTCCGTGACCACCTGCACCTGCCCTAGGGAGCATATGAGGACACGTATCAGTCTTCACTGACCTGGTCCCACTTGGCACTGCCCCTGCATATGCTGGTGATTATGAATGCTTTCCCACTAGAGTGGTAACCCTCCGAGATCAGGGACTTGCTCTATTTTTTTTTCCTACAGGACACCCAGCACCTAGAATGGTCCCTGGCATATAGTAAGCACTCAGTATGTGATGACTAACTTAATGATGGCATAAATTCCTAGATCCAATCCCGTAACTGCTAGCTGAATGGACTGTTAGGAGATCCATTCTTACATGCCCTCAATTTTGAGGACCCCTGCTGTAAAAAGTGTAGTAGAGGCCTGTCTTCTGGGCAGAGGAAAACAGCCATCTCTTATGAGGTATCCCATCCCCTTCTCTCCCCAGACCAGCACCATAACACCCTAATATGATTGCTTACCTCACTGGTGGCTTCCTTTAGTCCAGCAGTTCTCAACCGGTGGGTCATGACCCACAAGAACTGTATTAAAGGGCCGCAGCATTAGTAAGGTTGAGAACCACTGCTTTAGTCTAACCCAGGCATCGGTCAGTATTTCCATAAATGGACAGGTAGCACAATTGCCCCTTGGTATCCATGAGGGATCAGTTATAAGACCCCCATTCATATTCAAAAATCCACAGATGCTCAAGTCTCTGACATAAAATAGCATAGCATTTGTATATAATCTGTACACATCGTCTCAGATACTTTAAACCATTTACAGATGGTTCTGACACCTAACACAATGCAAGTACTACATAAATAGTTGTTATACTGTATGGTTCAGGGAACAACGACAAGAAAGCAAAGCACACATATATTCTGTACAGAGGCAACCAGCCTAGGCCTAACTACATTTTCAATCCAGTACTGGTTAAATCCATGGGCATGGAACCCACAGATTCAGAGGGCTGACAATAAGTACTTTTTAGCTTTGTAGGCCATACAGTCTATGTTGTAACTACTCAACTTTGACAAGGTAGCAGGAAAGCCACAACATGTAAATGAACGGTGTGGCAATGTGTGTAGCCATGTTTCGATAAAACTTTATTTATTAAAACAGGCAGGCCAGATCTGGCCCATAGGCCAAAGTTTCCAACCTTTGGTCTAAGCTAATTTAAAGAAAAACAAATATAAAACTATAGAAAGGACAAGATTCAAGTTCTGGAAACTCCACGGGGAGGGATGCAGATCTCTGATGATCTAACCCTGTAACTCAACTTGTCCATTTACTCCTCCAGTGATTATTTATCAAGTGCTCACTTTGTCAGGCGCTGAGTACAGGGCAGTGTACAGCACTCCTTGTCCCCACAGAGCTTATGTTCCAGTGGAAAGGCAGACATCAAACACACGGAATTGTGCATAAAATTGGGATATATGTGCTTCTGGCAACTTTTCAGATGACCCAGATAATTCTACTTCCCCCCCAGCCATGTTTGTACTTTCCACATGTGGCCGAGGTCTTGGGTGCTTGGTTGTTACAAGAACCTCATCCTTCCCAGCAGATGTGGACCAGGGGTTTTCAGCAGTGGCTTTGAGTGCTGAAAGATGTTTCCACAATGCATCATCATTACCACTGCCCCTGAGTGCTGAAATGAGGGCCCCTGGGGGCAGAAACACGTACCTGGATGGACGCCGCTAATGCAGGAGTAGGAGGATGGTTTTGCTCTGATTTTAGAATTAATGACAAGTCCCTTCCTAGTAGAGGGGCGGGAGAAGGTCCTGCACCTGGAGAGAGTCCTCTTCCTAAATCGTCGTGTGACAAGTGTTATCTCTGAATGTGGGATTTCACATAGGAGGGAATAGCATAGAGTCCAGCTCAAGCTTCTATCCCACATTCTATGTGAGCCCCGTGCCTCAGTTTCCCCACTAATTCAACATAGCAGACAGTGATATCTAGTTCACAGGGGGCTGTCGAGAACACAGGGATTAAATGCATGCAAGGCACTTGTGATGGGCTGAATTGCGTTCCTCCAAAATTCAGGTGTTGAGGTCCTGGCATCCCCTCCCCGACCACAAGCACCTCAGAATGTAATTGTATTTGGTTGTAAGGTCTTTAAAAAGTTTATTTAAGTTAAAATGATATCATTGGGATGGGCCCTAATCCAGTGTGGCTGGTACCCTTTTAAAAGGAGATTGGAGGCCTCAAACAAACAACCCTGCTGCTGACATGGTGATCACAGACTCCTGGCCCCCAGGGCCATGAGGAAATACACTTCTTTCACTCAAGTTGCCTGGGCTGGGGGTGTTGTCACCATCAGGGCAGCTCTGGCACAGGAGCACAGCAGCCAGAAGAGAAGGTGCTCAGCAGAGAGGCAGCCTGCTGAGGCTGGTGAGTAAGCAAGCCTGGCCATCAGACAGACCTCAATTCAGAAGGCCAAGTTAGCTGGGTCCTCCTGGGGCTCTGTTTTCTCATCCACAGACGGGGCTCACACTCGTGGTCCTGGGGTAACATGAGCGTCACATAAAAAGAATGCAAAGCTCCCAGCACCAGCCCTTGCTGCACAACTGCCCAGAAAATGGCAGGTGCTCTTTTGGATCACAGCAGCTTACCCAAGCCACCATCGGGCTGCCCGGCTAAATGAAACCTGAATTTTTCCTTCTAAAGTCCATGACGCCCTATAATTTCTAGCTTAGCCCATTGCTCACTTGTGACTGGACCAAGAATGTAGACCAGGACAGGGAGAGAGTAGGCACTAGCCCAGGGTGTCATGAGTTCAGGTCTTTGAAGAGTTTTAAGAGTTTTTTATTTTTATTTTTTTTGTGGTTGTTGTTGTTGTTAAAATGGACTCAAGGAATCTAGTACCTGCACAGAGATTTAATAAAACACAGAGTGGGCAGGGGAAGAATAATGGCTGTAGAAAGTCAGGGATGTGCTTCCATAAAGCCTGGGGTCACTCAGGAGATGGATTTGAGCCCCCAGGTCCTCAGAGGACTCACCCAGGTGTGACTGTTTTTTACAGAAATTGTTAGGGGAATCGTGCATGCAAGAGAGAGGTGAGCTCAGTACAGAGAGGAGAAGCAACTCACTCAGGCCTCCCCTCCGGGTCAGGCAGCAAGTTCCTGACAGGGACTCCTCTCCAGGAGTTTCTGACAACAGCAGGGCAGAGAAGAAGGTCCCCTCTTTGTCACCTGCTAATGGTGTGTAAAGGAAAGCAAGTCTGCCTGCCCAAGGGTCATTCACGGCTGATGGAAAAGCTCTGTCCAGAGGCAGTCTGGTGAGATTTTCAATCCAATTTCTCTGGAGTGAAAGGCTAACAGGATAAGATCGCTCGCTGTTAACAGCCTGGATTGTGAGTGAAGTCTCAGGGTTGGGGCGAGAGATGGGGTCATGAAATCAAGAGCTTACCTTGCAAAGCAACCCAGTGCAAGCCCCGGGTCTCCAGGCCTCCCTCCAGAGCCTGTTAATCTCATGTTGAACACGCCCGTCCCTGGGCACTATCTGTCTGAGAATTTAGGTCATCCAGCCCAGGATCCCACCCCGCCGTTTGCAGCAGGGGCAGCTGGTGCCCAGGAGGCCTATCTGTCAGTATCCTACAAAGCTCTCCACAAGCAGAGAATGGGGCCAACTCTATTTTCCAAAAGCTGAATATGCCTTTAGGGCTGAGGCCTCACAGGGGGCCCTTTACACATCTTATAAATCAGACAATTTCCTCATGCGGTTCCCCAACTGCTACAAGTTAGACACAAACTACAGTGACTGTAAATATACTAGCCATGTGTCCTGTCCAGGGGTGACAAGCAGTCCCCTAAATAGTCCAGCCTCCCTGAAACCACAGCGAACAAATATCTGGGGGAGCTGGTGTCCATCAGTGTCCCAATGCCCCACACTACTCAGGGGGTTCTCCCAATCCCTGTTTCTGTGCTGTAGTGACGGGAGGCTGGGCAGAGGGTCTGATAGGTGCAAGTATCCACTCTGTGCTAAAGGTCACCCTCAAATGTAGGAGCAAACTCTTGAACTGATACTAACTTGATTCTCCTCCTGGAGCTGCTGTCAAGAATCCAAAATACAAATTCAGAAAGTGATGGACGATTACCTCAACAAGCAAGTTCAAACTGGTCAATGATGCTCCTGGACGTTGATTTTGTTAAATGGCTCTATTGAGGCGTAATTGGTACACAGAATCCTGCTCTTGTTTTAGAGTTTATGATTTGACGAGTCTGGACATAGATGCACACACACATGCCACCACAACAGATGACAGACATATAGCAGGCTGAGACTCCACTTTATGAAGTTCAAAAACAGACAGAACTGACCTCAGAAGGAGAAAGCAGTCGCTGTGGGGGGTGGGGGGGTTGCCTGGGATGGGCAGTGGGAAATCTAGCCCTAAAAATGTTTTATATCTTGATCTGGGTGGTGGTAACCCAAGGGTTACACATATGTAAAAATTTATCATGCCGTATCCTGAGGATGCATGTGCTTTATGATAAGTTATACCTCCACTGTAAAAATCACCCATCATTTACTGAGGATATACTATAGTCCAGAACTTAGAGACTGGCTATTTGAATAAGATCTTCATGGTAGGTGCCAGGTCACAGGGATGCCGTCCATGATGCCACAGGTAAGCCTTTGAGGTGTGGCCCAGGAGAAGGAAGGACACTCTCTCATCACCCTGCCCCACTCTGGACTGGCCACCTGGCCTGGGCTCTATAAAAAAAATCAACCGCACTCCCCACCCCCACACCCAGCACTAGCTTGGGAAAATCGAGACAGAGAAAAAAGCAAAACCAAGAGAGAATACTGGGTTTTCCTGGATCTTAGTCCTCAGAAACAACACATTTTCACTCAATCCCTGATAATAAACACATCTCTAATAGGGTGAGATTAGTAAAACCCAAGGAATGCAGAAAACCAGTTCATCTGCCTTTTCCATAATGTCGTTGCTGAGATTTCTGGAGTTCAAGAGATACTATGGCACTAAGGGTTCCCTTAAGATGGGGAACGAGACTAAGGCCTGGAGAACACAGAATCCCAGGCAGATAAAAACCAGATTCTGGGGTTTGCAACTCAGGCTTTGGGCGTAGAGATGAAAGAAGCAGAAAGCTCTGCTAACGACCCTGGAGCCAGCCGGAAGGAGGGAGGAGTGCTCCCAGGGCAGTATGAGACTTGGGTTCTGAAAGTGAGCAGGAGCTTTCCAGGCCGGGAAGGGTGAGGCTGGCACGCACCACTCTCAAAGCTGGACATGGAACCTGTGCCCAGCATGATGTTTGGAACACCATGGGGCTCGAAATGTATTTGTTGAACCTGTGTGTGCACTTGTGAATGAATGAATGAATGAATGAATGAGCAGATGGATGGATGTGCGGATGAGAGAGATCTCAACCCCAAGCATTCATGACTGGGCCCATGGCCTGGCCTCTAACTCAGCGATCACCACCCACATTCCACCTGGATCAAATAATGGCACCAAAAAGTATCTATCTAGTTAAAGGTAGGCTGGGAAGAGGGGGGAGGGAGAGGCGAAGGAGAGGGAGAGAGGGGGAAAGAAAGGGGAATAGAGAGGCGGCCACTTCTCTCGGAGCTCACATTCACAGTGGCAGTGGGGCAGTGGGAAAATCGAGCACCTCTGGATCTTAGAAGCCAGATGCTCACGTGGGGTAAGCCCTTCAAAGGGCAGCTCTGGACCCCATTGACAGCACCTCTGCCAGCACCCCAGGTTGCCCTCTGCAGGGATGAGCTCCTTCCCTCCCGCAGGCGGTACCGCGGTGGCAGCTCCCAAAAGTGGCCACCAGGTGGCGCGTGCCCCTCACCTTCCCTTCCCAGGCTCTGACCGCGGAAACCAGAAGCTGCGGCTGGGGACTGCAAGAAGGGAAAGGTCCCTGTCACCAATGGACTCTGAAGCTAGCCCAGGGGATCACAGAGCATCCCGAGAAGGCAAGAACCATGGCCCAATCTATCCGCGAAGTAGATCCAGTCTGTCCCAGGAAAAACAGGGTAGGGCAGGGCCGTGGGGAAGCACTCGGAGTTCAGACCTCCCAGCGCTACCCTGGCTGCAGGTTCAAGCCCCATTTCCTGAGGCATCTCGGAGCCCAATCTTAGGAAGAAAGAAGGGTTTCTGGCTACAGAAGCCCCACGATTATCTGCTTTAAACACTGAACAGCAGAGCCACAAATAATTGGAGAGGGATAAAAGAAGTTCAGTGCTTAAGAAGCACTGGTGATCCCAGTACTAACCCTAATGGGTTCCTACCTCCAGGGGGGCAGAAACTCAGCCAGGCACTCATAATCTGGGGTCCCTTTTCCTAACAGGACCCCCAAATTGATCTAGGCTCAGGTCCTATGAAACACAGATGTGCCCCTCCTTGGGGCATAAAAAGTGCTCAGTTCACAGTGGCTGACCAACAAATAGGATGTGATCCATTATGCAGATGGCAAAACTGAGGCTCCAGGACCCATGAGAACAGGACTAAGCAGGGGCTTCCTCCACATCTCCAGGTTCACAGCCAGCTGCTGAGTTATAAACTCCACTCCAATGGCAGATTAAATCCAGGTGGCTGTGTGGATGAACAGACCTGTCTTAGGAGCAAGTGGACTTGAGCAGTAAGACCCAGGATTTAACAAGCACATGGAAACAAAAGCCACCAGCCCTGCCTTTTACCTGCCGATGAACTCAGCCAAGTCTCCTGCACTCTCCAGCCCCCATCACAGCAGAGACCGAGTATAAAATCTCTGACCTCACTCATCTTTCAGACACGTTTCTTCCAAGTACCCTGCACAGCTCATGGGCCAAGCCCCCAGAACGCCCTGAGTTCTTCCTCCTCTACAATGTCACATGACTCCACGGCTGTGTGCTGTCCTTTTGTCTAAACCATAAGCATGCCATTGGCAGAAACATGTAGTTTTGTTTTTGTTTTAAATTTAATTTGTGCATCTCCACTCATCCATAGCGTCTAGTATCTAAATCTGCATTCAGTAAGCACTCAATAAATGTGTCTTGTTGCTGTTGGCACGGGATGTATACAGAGGATGGGGGAGAGTGTTGACAACTACAAAATGAAAGTGTTTCAGAATTATGGAGCAAACGAACAGGGAGATGTATCGTCTATAATAAATATACCTCTGCAGAGCCTTAAAAGAAATCAATGAAGCACAACATCAAAGTCCCAGGGAGTTATAAATCAGAAGCCTGATAGACAAAAGTGCATCTGAAATCATTTAAAGTGCACCAGAAATCATTTACGTCTGAGTAATTAGAACACATTGGAACAACTCCGTGCCATTGAACTGAAATTGAGCAACATAATGTTTATGAAATCCCTGTGGACTCAGGGTAGAAAACCAGAAAGATGGTGGTTGCACTTGAAAACTCTCCCAACCTGCCCAGAGCCCTCCTGCATAGTCGCCATGGGAAAACTAGTGGGGGTTGGGGGATGGAGTTTCTTTTTGAAATCTGTGCCCAAATTTTCTTTTTTCTTCTGGCTTAAAAATGTCTGCTGGGCCAGGTAAAGTGGTTCATGCCTATAATCCTAGCACTCTGGGAGGCTGACATGGGAGGATCCCTTGAGCTTAGAAGTTCGAGACCAGCCTAAGCAAGAACGAGTCCCTGACTCTACTAAAAATAGAAAAACTAGCCAAGTGTTGAGGCAGGAGCCTGTAGTCCAAGCTACTCCAGAGGCTGAAGCAGCAGGATGGCTTGAGCCCAGGAGTTTGTGGTTGTTGTTAACTATGATGACTTCATTGCCCTCTAGCCTGGGCAACAGAGTGAGACTCTGTTTCAAAATAAATAAAGTTTTAAAAAAAATGTCTGCAGTCCAAGTTGTTCAGGGAAAATTGCCAGTGTCAGGCTTATGTGAAAGAACAGGATCCCCATCTACCTGACTCCAAAGAGGGGGGTCTTAGATTAAAAGGAGGTGAGACTTGGTGAGCACTTTTCCTGTAAGAAGTGGCCACTTTTAGCAAGAAAAAGGCGGGGCTTCCATCTGAGTGCCCCTGCAGGATTTGACACTCCCTCCACAGCCCAGTGGAGGGAAAACCAGAGAGAGCTGACCTCCAGTCAAGAAAATGGGGCCCTGAAGGCAGCAGGATAAATTTTCCAAGGAATTTCTGCAGGAGAACGTGAGAGGAAGGAATGATATCAGAAACAGCAACTTCTGTGCGCCTCCATGGAATCCACATGCCTTGTGCTCATCTGCCTTGACTGGGGAGTAAAATTAGGATAAGGCAGGAACTGGAGCTCAGAGCCATGAAAAGTAGCACACAGGTGCGTCAAATGTTCTTGCAACCTCCCTATTCGGTGATGGAACCAGGCCCCATGAACAAAACCCCATTCGGCCCCAGAACGGGACCACCCCTTCCCAACAAAATGATAGTCTAAACTGCTGCATGAGCTGGACTGACATTCCAGTGTCTCTCTCAGCTTACAGATATTGAGAAATGAAAATTCCCGCTTGGAGTGTGACTCCCTCACCCGCTCTCAGTTTTAGACTCCTTACTACCTCAGCTTCTGGGAGCCCTAACCTGGGCTGTGACCTAGGGCTGTCAGCAGGTACAGAAGGGAAAGCTCCTGGATGCATGGGAGGGGCTGGCTAATGCCGCCACCTACATACAGAAACTTGTCTGTTTACACCCCATTCTGCCAAAATCCCAAAAGACTTATGCTGGAGAATCCACTCTGCAAATGCAGATGTGCTGTGTAGTCTGAGAATTGAAGGAATCTTCTTGGATGGCAGGAGGGCAGATCCTGCTCCAGCCTGAAGGAGGCTGACCAGTGCATGCCACCAGCCACTTCCCGTCCACCAGTCTGCCCTCTGCTCCATCTGAGGCCCCTCAAAGGAACCAGAGGAATCTACAAAATGCAGATGCGATCACCTACTCCAAAACCCTCTGGGCCTTCCCCTGCTTTGGGGTAAAGACCAGCATCCTCACCATGGCCTGACCTTGTCACAAAACTCCTTTCCTTTTCTGAACTTCAGCAACTCTGGCTGGCATCTAACCACACTCCTCTGGCCACAGGGCCTTTGCACAGGCTGTTCTCTCCATCTGGAATGCTCTACTGTCACCTGCCCTTGCCCTGATTCTCCACTCATACTTGAAACCTCAGTGCATGAGTCCCTTTCTGGTGGAAGCCCAGACAGAACCACCATCTAGGCCAAGTTTTATTGGGATTATCTTTCCCGGAGTCACAATTCATCTTGTGGAACATTCATTTTCATTTGTACATATCCTTTTGCACGAGTATCAGCGTAATCTCTGTCTCTTCTATAGAACTGTAGGCTTCAGGAAAGGGGGTCCACATGGCTTAGTTTACAACTATATCCTTAGCAGCTACACAGGACCTGGCAGGCGGTGGCTGCCCACTCTAGGATAGAGGGCTGGATGGGGAGTAGGTGGGAGAGTGGATGGATAGATGGACGGGTAGGTGGAGTGAATCGTTAATTTTTGTTGACTCTGCTTTATAAAATTGGTTATTTTTTAACTACAAAAAGACTCTGAGCCCATTAAAATACAAAGCAAAAGGCTGTAGAAGAGCGGGGAAAGCCAATGGGGGAGTGAAGCCACCCGTCCCTCCTCCCCTCTCTCAGGACTTACTGGGCCCCAACAGGGACCGGCGCCCAGAGGTGGCACCAGGGTTGTGGTGGGCAGGTGAGCAAGATGTACAGGAAACAGGAGAGAAGACGAGATAACAAGGTTAGGTTTCAGTGTGATCAACACTTGGATCAAGGAAGGAGAGGGGGGCCTGGGGTCCATGGGGACCTTCAGTGGGCTGAGACCTTAAAGTCACACTCTAGATTTCTCTCGAGGGGAGCTGGGCAGGGAGGCTGGGGCAGAGAGGGTGGGAACACTGTGAACAGAGCACTCATCAGTCTGCCACAAGAAGGCGCAGCATCCCCAGGGACTGGACGCCTGGGGGATGTGGGAATAGCCGGGGCTGGAGAAAGTGAGGCAGAGGCCAGATCACAGAACGCCCCATAGACTGTGGCAAGGCGCCTGCATTTTATCTTGACAGCCATTGCACATTGTCTGAGTGTTGGAACACTCAGCCAGGGACAGGAGGGATCTGATTTTTGTTTTTAAATCGTGTCCATTAGAGTGGTTTTGATGCCATTCCACTCATGCCTGTGAGTTTGTTCTCCTCTTGCCTCACCGTGTGACTTGAGCACATCACATGCCCCGCTGGCATCAGCTTGCTCCTCTGTTAAACGGGGATAGAACCACAAGAGACGCTGGGCCAGTGACCTGAGGTCCTGTGAGTGAGACGCAGTCCGGGCCCCTGGAGAGTTTGCAGCAAGTGCTGGGTGCTGTTCACTCCTTCAGCAAATAGCGGCTGAATGCCTGTTATGTTGGTCACAGGTCCCAGGGACACCAAGTCAACAAAACAGGCCCAAACCCGTGCCCTCCCAGCAAGGGCACAGTACATCAGAGGACGCTCAGTGTCGTGTGAAGGACAAATGAGAGAAAAGGGGAAGGATGCAGAGTGAGGTGTAGAGGTTTAAATGGAGCCCTCAGAAAGCTTTGAGGACAAGATCTTTGACCAAAGAAAGTGAGGATCTGAATCAAACTGATGTCGGTTTTGTTTCCCCCTGTCTCCCCAGGTCCTAGAACAGTGCTTGGGAAAAAATCGGTGACTAGTAAATCTGTTATGAGATTAGGGAGCCGTGGAGAAGAGCATTCCCGCTCAAGAAAACAGTATGTACAAAGGCCTCAAGGCATAATGAACATAAAAAATCAGCTGAATCCTAATGAACCAGTACACTGGGTGCCGCCTTATACGTCAGCGGCATGCGGGTCCTTGGGTCCCACTTGGTTTGGCCAAGCTCAAGCCTGGAGTAACCCTGGCTCATCCTGGCCAGACATGGTGGGCGTCTCTGAGTGCTTGACACCGGCCGATATTCCAGGTTCGCCCGCCTTTTGTCTCCACAGAAGGGAAACTCTGTCTCCGTGGATAAAGCCTGGAAGCTGACCTCTCTTCTGCCTCTGGCGGGCTGACTTCTCCCCAGTGAGGGACGGCAGCATTCACATTCCATTCCCGTCTCAGACAAGCCACGGCAGACGGAAGATTGCAGGACGTGTTTTGCTGGTGATGGGATAGGCTGATGACATATTGGAAATTCGCATTTAAAATCCATCTCGCCTTTCTGTAAAATGAGATGGCATCTCCCAATCTGGGTAATGAACGTCTAACTTAAATTCAGGCCATGGGCAGGAGCAGGGTCCCCGGAAGCTTCAGGTCGGTTGCCCCATTAGGATGCAGGATGCACAGCTCTGTCCTCCCTCACCCCCCCAAAAGTCATCTTATTTCTTAGCAAAATCATTACTGAGAATATTGAACTCCCTTACAGAGATGTATTTGCTTCCCTTATCTTCCCTCCGTCTTTCTTGATTAAAAGCTATGTGTGATATTTGTAGTTATCAAACATCAATATTTGGCATGGATTTGTGAAATGGATATGGGGGGTGGGGAGAAGGGAGTCTGACCATTTCTGTAAAGGGTAAAACCTTGAGCAAACAGACTGCATTTCTTATTAGGGGCACGAAAGAGCAGGGACTCATTTCAGAAGGGACCGACCGGACGCCACCCCGGCAGGCTGTGTGCAATCAATGATCAGGGCTTAGAATGAGATTCTAGATTTCGGGGGGAAAACCAGACACCTTCTGAGGATAGGGATGGGGGAGCAGACTGCCTGACAACCGGGACAGTGGGCAGAGCTGGCAGCCCTCCTCCCCAAAGAGCTCAGGCAAGTCCAGCCCTCAAACTGGGCAGAGATGAAACTAATAATAATGATAATAATTAAACCTCAAAACCACCTGATTCATCACCTCTATTTCACAGATGGGAAAAGTAAGGCACAGAGAGGTCGAGCCATTGGCCCAGGCTTCCACAGTGAGCAGCAGGGCTTGGAATCTGTGCTTCAGCCAGGCTCCCGAATGCCCAAAAGCGCACAGGACCCCTGTCAGGCAGCTTCCCAGAATCATAGCACACTGTGGTTGTTCAGGGACTGTGGCCATTCTGGCTCAGGCTCTCTGCCCTCTCTGACTCTCTACTGGGCCTTGACAAAACCAGCTGGAGCCCAGCAAGCTCCTTCCTGAATTGTAGATGATAACGATCACAGCTGCCCTCTGGGGCGTTCTGACAGTTCACACCACATGCACTCAGAGCATTTTGTGTGCAAGTGGGATTCATATTCCATTGCTGGGGGGAGTGATAATTTGTAAAACCATTTTGGGGAACTTTGGGGTAATAGCTACTTTCTCAAAGTAAACCCATGCCTATTTTGTAACCAAACAAATATCCTCCTAGATACAGTCCCTAGAGAAAGGAGGATAAATGTCCACCAAGAGTACACACCGCCCCAAACTGGAAACCACCCACCCAAAAGCCCATCAGTGAGAGGGTGGGTAACTATGCTCTAAGTACAATCATACAGTGACATACTATTCAACCATTAAAAAGAATAACAGCACGTGTGTAACAACATAAAAGAATCTCCTAGGGATGGTGATGAGGGGAAGAAGGCAGATAACGTCTGTCCTGCATGGGTCCATTACATTACATGTATGTGAAGTTCATGAACAAGCCACATTAGACTTGGTGACATCAGAACAGGGATTGACCAGGGAGAGGCATGAGGGGGCCTCTTGGGGTGCCCCAAATCAACACAGCTGACACTTTCACTCACTCACTCCATCATCAAACACTTACTGGTAGCACTGTGTTGTAGGTACCCCATCGTAAAAGACATTCATCCCCAATTGGAGTTCCAGGCTAAGGCTGGAGACCTGTGGGTGTCACCATGTCTCCTGGGGGCACAGCCATCCTTGGAGATTTTGGGAAATCACCAAATAGCTTTTCTCTCTTATCTGGCAGAAGGCAGCCGAGAGGAGCCTCAGGGATGCTCCTCCTGCACTGGCTGTGCCTCAGGTCAAGAGTGCCACTTAGCACTTCACCCCGGCAAGCCTGGCTTCCTTTAATCAGAATCACGTGGCCAAACTCATGGGCGACATTTCGAAGGGAGAGAATTTAAGCCTCCATGTCTCACTGCCTCGAGTATCAGCTTTGTCCTCCTGCTCCTAATGCCGTTATCTCGTCCGCACACTTGG
>NW_003852439.1:11965057-11976972 GCF_000181295.1 Otolemur garnettii | reverse complement strand
TTTCCCCTAGTCGCTCAGCCTCCTAAACCAGGGCCCAGAGAGGTCTCCGTAGAATGCAAATTAGATCAAGACACTCACCAGCTTAAAATCCTTCAATGGCCACGTACCAATCATGGCACAAACTTGACTCCCTGCCCACCATGGAGCTCCAGGGCATGCCCTGTTCTCTGGCAATCCCCACGGTTCCATGACAAGGAGAACGAAGCCCCCATCCATGCTTCTAATGGTTTTGCACCTGCTCCTGGGATCCCCCATTGCCTGCAACCCGTGTGATGACTCCCCATTGTGCTTCAAGACCCTCGGTATCCCCTCTTCTATGAAGCCTTCCCTGACTACCTGTCAGGGCCACCCACAAATTTCGTATTCTGACTCCTTTAAGAAGCACTCAGACTGCGCTGTGATCACGGGTTATTTTTATTCAGCGTTTGTCCTCAGAACTGCAAGCTCTCTGAGGGCAGGGCTCAGGTGTCACCCATGTGTCTCTTCCAACTCTGAGCAGTGACTGCGATAGGACAGGGGAGGGAGAGGGACACAAGACAGGGACGTGGGAAGAGAGGAGAAAGGGAGGAGGGAGGGGATATTTTGTGGATGGAGACGGACACAACAGAGGGACTGATGGAGGAGCCTTGGACAAGGCTTTTCCAACAGATCTTGATGGACAGGAGGAATTTGTATGGTCAGTGTGAGGGGTAACCTACGCACAGGGCAGCAGTCGGGGAACATGGTGTGCAGAGACAGGAGGACACGGCACAGAGGAGGTGGGCGAGCAGGTGGGAGGGCTCCCAAGACAGGTCCAAATGTACAGTTTGGATGCGGAGGCTGCACTCCACTCTCACCACATAGAGCCGCTGAAGGGAGAGTGTTGTGGTCAAGCAAGTAAGGCCGACCAGCTGGACAGTGGCCACTCAGAGATATACTGGGGAAGAATGGACAAGCTTCACAAACTTCAGGCCAGGAGAGAGAAACACAGGGGACATCAGGGAACGAGGCAGGTGCATAGCCTTTGACTGCTCCTCCCGCACGGGGCCAGACATGCCCATCAGTAGTGCCACGCTCTCCTGCAGAGCAGTAGTGCCACGCTCTCCTAACACAGGCTTGCCATCTGTGACCTAGGACTGGGCCTGACCACCACCCCCACCTCACTATGGACAAGGGGCTGCCTATTCCCCATGCTTAGTTACAGGCATTGCAACCTGGGACCTGGGATGTGAGAGCTGAAAGAGCCCAGAAGACCTTCATTCTACAGACACAGACGCTGAAGTTCCTTGGATGGATGGTGGCAGAACCAGAGACGAGATCCAGTGCGACGTGCCCTCTCTCTTCTGCCTACACGGTGCTGCCTCATGGAGCATAAAACAGGGCACAGGCCCGTTAGAGTATTCACAGCAATTACGCACCAGGGCAGAAACGGCAAACCAACCTGCCTCAGCAAGAAACTGGCGTCAAACCTTTATCAACTCTCGGCAGAAATAAAGGCTGCTGAGTGGGTGTGCGTGTGCAGGTCCGGGCAGCAGGGGACACGAGCTTCGCATCCATCCTTCCAAACAACACAGATCACTTTTGCTAGATTCCAAGAGGTGGCAGCATTCCATTAAATATTCATTTGCTGAGACTACAGCAGGGCACATCCCACAGAGGGGACATGGGCAGAAAGTCAACACGTCCAGGTGGCCAGGGTATCAGGGGAGCTGGAGAGAGTCCAGCATGGGCAGGGTCTGGTTCCTGGGGGACCCACAAGCCCTTTTCTGGAGGAAGAAGAGAAAAAGAGCAGTGTTTGGCTCCAAGAAAGGGAGACGGCCAGACACATCTCAGGGTCGTATCTAAGTGGACAGATGCTAAGGTGGTCCCCTGTTCATGCCATGTGTAATCCCCTCCATTAGCCACTGGTGTGGGGCAGGACCTGTGGCTTAGCTCCCACCAGTGGAAAAAAGGATGGCTGCCACTCCCAAGATGACGTCAGGACATATAAACAAAAGGCTCTGTCTCACTAGAATGCATTAGAGAGTGCCCTGGGAAAAGTAAGTGGGTCCCTTGCGCCTGCCTCTAGGGGCTGAGGGCCTCCATCCTACACCCAAAGGAACTGAATTCTTCCAACCACCAGTGAGCTTGGAAGGGGACCCCCAGCTCTGGATTATACCTCACCCCTGCCAACTCCCTCAACCACAGCTTGGTGAGTTCCTAAGCAGAGAACCTGGTTCAGCCACGCCCAGACCCAAGGAAGCTGTGAGAAACTAAACATATATAGTTTGAGGCCACTAAATTTCTTACATGGCCACAGAAAATGAATTCAGTGTATTTTGCCTACAGAAAAGTACAGCGGGTCTGAAATTGGGTTCTGGAGTGAGGCAGAGCAAAGCGGAAATTTGGGCTCTGCCTCAACCACACTGTGTGCATTATAATCAGGAAAGCGAGAGCAAATGAGAACCATTGTGCTCTTCATGCTGGACAGCATGGCCTCTGCCAGTCAGGTCCCTCGTTCCACAGTGGAGCCCAGAAGGGAGCGGGCGTCTGCAGTTCCTCACTCGTCTCATCCCTCAAGAGCCCTTCATCATGGGACCATGGGACCACGCATGACTCCAGGGTTCAAAGACAGGGGTAGTTCCTTTTCCTAGCATGCCACCACTACATGCCCACTCTGTCTGATATCCAAGCAAATGTCTCCATCCATTCTAAGAGTCAAGCAAAGTGCAGCTGTCTTAGATGGATCAAAGGACAGAAGATCGGTCTCCAACCTGGCACCTTCCAACGAGACCTTTAACAGGTAACCACAACCAGGTGTGATTTTTTGCCTTACCCGCTAATGCTAGAATCAACTTCACACCTATTACCCAGGTGCCCAGAAATGTTCCCTGCATCACCACACAGAACGAGGTGGGGTTTTCCTTGGCTCAATGCAGCGTGGAAGATGACCTGACCTCAGTCTGGGTTGCAGACGCATCCCCTGTTAGCCAGCCTTTGTTCCTCTGCACTAAGTCTCAGTTTCCTCACTTGTTACCTAGAGGGCAAAAATATTCCCCCCTTGGACTATTCTGGATAGTGAATGAGATGATGTGTGTGAATTGCTGAGTGTAATACCTAAGTTTCCAGTAATTATGAGTCTTTCCTTATTCTAGATGCTACTGCTGCATCCAGAAAATCCCTTCTGGAAGGTGGTACCAAAGGGGAAAGCGTGAAGTCAGAAATAGCAGGGCGTGAGCAGGATAGTGGTCAGATGCCACAGCCCCGGAGCCTATGCGTCCTGGGGCAGCCACACTCAGTCTTGGAAGCCTCAATTTCACTCCTCTGAAGAGATGTCAGTATTTCCATGACAGCTGAGAATCAGATTTTAATATGCCAACAGCTGTCCTCAAGAACCTTCTTTACAGTTCAAAACCCACTGCGTAATTTTATAAGTAGTCATTATCAATAGTATCATTATTACTGCTACTGCTGCTGTCTAGGGCAATAACTGCTCACTGTAAAAAATAAAAGCAGAAAGAACCCAAAGAAAAATGTGAAAACCACCGACTGAGCTGAACTTCCCATCTGCCTCTCTGATTTCTCTCTCTGCATTCAGAAAAAGGGAGATCTATGGACACAGTTGCACATAATTGGAATCATATAATATAGGCTGTATTTCTCATTCAACAATATGTCATGAGCCTCTCTCCAAGTCAATAAACATAAATCCTCACCACGAAATCCTAGCAGCAGATTGGAATTGGACTTAATGGATACACACAATTTACTTAAACCATCCCTTATTGATGTATATGGAGGGTGCATCTTTTGTAAATTCATTTTTGCTGCTATAATCATCCCCTCAATAAGTAGACAAATACATCTTCTCACACATGTATCATCACCTCCAAGGTGCAAATTCCCAGATATGTGATTAATAATAGATCAAAGATGAACACATTTTACATTTGGGAATATGGCAGGCAATCTACTATCCAGAAATGGTCAGGCCAACCCATGCTGTCACCAACAGAGGTCATGGAAATGACCCCTTCCACCTATGACACATTCCAACACAAGGCGGGAGGCTGACCCTTGAGAACCCTGTCACAGGGACCCAGACAGGGGCACTGTAACAGTCAGGGGCTGGGGAAAAATCAGCCACTGTCCTCTCATTTGCTTGATAATAGTCACTGTCCCCTCTAGAGGGCACAGCTAGCAGTTGTAAAGATTCTTGACTTTGCTCTGCTGGTACCTGCTGAGAACCCAGGGGTAGTTTTTGATATGTCTCCCAGGTCCTGCATTCCAGTGGATTGGCTGACCCACCCACAGCAAGGAACTGACTCTACTGGTCTTACCTCCTATCCCCCCACCCTGACTAAGGAATTGCATTCCAGTGGCTTGGCTGACCCACCTAGACGGACGCCCACACCAAAGGACAGATGCTTCCACCCTGAAAACCAGCCAATTAGCAGATCCTGATTGCCTAACCTTCTGCCCTCCTGTCTTTAAAAACCCTGCCTCCCTGATTCTCAGGAAGGCAGATTTGAGACATTTCTCCTATCTCCCTGCTTAGCGCTGTGCAGAATAAACTCTCTCTCTGCTGTGAACCCTGCTGTCTCTGGGTACTGGCTTCCTCTTGGGCAGTGGGCAGATGACCCTGGTGGGGTGGCAACGTTGATAAACTACAGCCCAAGTGACGGCAGGTGACTTCTGAGGCTCGGTGATAAAAGGCAGGTGGCTAGGGCTTTGCCTTCAATTTCTCTCTCCCAGATTTCTCACCCTGGGGGATGCCATCTGCCACGTTCTGAGGACACTTAAGCAGCTCTGCAGACAGGTCCACACAGGGAGGGGCTGAGGACTCCTGACAGCAGCTATTAAGTGAACCACCTTGGAAATGGCCCCTCTGGCTCCTGTCAAACCTTCCAAAGATGGCAGCCTCAGCTCAGGAGAGACAGAACCACCACCACGTAAGCCACTCCCAGACCCTTGCCTCACAGAAACTACGAGACAATAAATATTTGTTGTTTTAAGTCACAAAATTCTGGGGTAATTGCCATGTGCAAGAGATAGCAAATACAACATTTTCCTGTGCTCCAAGAATCATTTTCCCACCTGCAAACAGGGAGGACATTTCACAGACTTGATGTGAAACTGTGGGACTCCTGGGTGCCCACTGGCAGGGTGGGCTGCAGGCTGTGGGTACAACATCCACTCGAGGTTTGGTTTCCTCACCCACGACATGAGGACAGGGTAGTACTTACCTTATGGGGTCACTGAGAGGACATTATGAGAACAGAGACAGAACACCCAGTCGACCGTAAACCCTTCTCAGCATCCCAAGTAAACACTTCTTACAGGTGACCCATCAATGAATTTGATTATAAAAACCCAGCCTCAGAAGTCATTTTAAGGGAATAGACAGGGTCCAAGTGGTGGTTCCTTAGAGATTCTAACATGCACCAAGCATCTACAAAGATTAGCGGGGGGTACGGGGGAATGCACCAAGCATGCAGCAACCACGTGGACCAGGCCCCCGGCCATGCAAACATCTACGGAAAAACAACCACCTCTCAGCCACTCACCTCTCACTCTCATGACATGCTGCAATATCTATGTCATTACTTCCACGCCATTTTTTTTCTTTATATCAATTCACTTTGTGTCATTTTACTCAAATATTTTCAAAGGGAATTTCACACTACCACTATAAATGGAAAGCCAGCGCTGGCTGCCATAAAGAGATCATCACAAAATTAATTACGTGACAACTAAGACAAAACAACCGTCTGTGTGCCACTTGAGATCATCTCAGGGTCACCAACCCCACAGAAGTGGATCACACTGCATGGCACAGTGACTGCATCTCCGAGAGGCTGTGCGCATGTGACAGTGGAAGCACCAGGGCAGGGGTGATCCTCTGCCCCTAAGGATGGCAGAGGAGAGACACACAGGACTCCACCAGCATCACACGGTCACCTGCCCTAATGCTAATGACACCAGGACCACTGCCATGATGCAGGGCCCCGGAGCACCCAGCAAGCATGCCCGTCTTCACCACAAGGACAACCAGAGGACACGAAATGTCCTTCCCACCTTCCCTGCAACC
The DNA here is from genome assembly GCF_000181295.1 of Otolemur garnettii. Classification (NCBI taxonomy): domain Eukaryota; kingdom Metazoa; phylum Chordata; class Mammalia; order Primates; family Galagidae; genus Otolemur; species Otolemur garnettii. Next base: position 11,970,923 of record NW_003852439.1, on the reverse strand, counting down.
TGGGGCTCTCACAGCAGAAGGTTAAGGGCCCCAGGCTGCTGCCCCTCTGCTGACCACCACACCCAGCTCCATTCCCCAAGGGGACTGACTGGTCCTTCCCAGAGGGCACCACTCAGTCTCTGTATCATGAGCCAGAGGCTGAGAGATGCCCCTGACGTTTCCCAATAGAAGCTTATGCGTGTGCTTGGGAAAATTTATTCTCTGTAAACCCAGTTACTTCTTCAGCAAGATCAGTTTCAGGTAAAAAAAAAAAATACTCTTAGTGATTGATGACTGAGAGCAAAGAGTCTGGAGAAGATGCAAAAGTAGTTTTGAAATCTAATCTGTTCAGCAAAATGCTTCCACTTACTGCGTCTTGTGGACTGCTCCTGGCGGCAGGGAGGAGGGTGGAATTTTCAGACTTGTGGTCCTGGAAAAAACAAACAAATAAAAAGAAAAAGGTTGGGGAATCCAGTTGGAGGACAACATTCTAATCCCGAGTAACACAATTTTTCATGGTCCCAGAACATCTCACCAAGTTTAGCCATGGTGAACCCCCCCTCCCGTCTCGCTGCTCATTCCCTGAAGGAGTTGGGACCTGAACTGCCCAGGACAGTGGCTGCTGCCCCACGTGGCTACTGAGCTATACGGCTAGCAGGCTAAGCTGAAATCTGCTGCACACACAAAATACACACTGGATTCTGAAGACACTGAGAAGGAAAAGAATATAAAATCGCTCATTAATATTAACACCTTATTAATGTTTTCACATCGATTACACGTTAGAATAATATTTAATAATATATAAAAATAAAATATATTACTATGTTTAAAAATGTAAATATATTAACACTATCTCAAATAAAATTTATCATTGCCGTTAATTTCGTGTTTCTTTTCAATGTTTAATGTGGCTACCAGCAAAGTTTAAATCACATCTCCGATTCTCCCGACACTTCCATGAGATAGTGGTGGTCTGGTTGTTTCTCAGGGTGGACCCCCTATCCCAACCCAAAGACACCCATGTCCCTAACTTTGTTCCACCCCAGCGACAGCCTGAGTCCAGGGAGCACCTGTGCATGTCATGGTCTTTGTGCATTTTCTTCCTGAATCCTCACTAGGAAATTCAGAAGCAGGCCGTAGGCACAGCTCTGTTTTATAGGTGAAGAAATGGCACAGAGGCCGAGGGGCTCATCCAGAGTAACCTGCGGGGCTCTGCTAGAGCCTGATCCTGAACCGAGCACTCTTGCTGCAGACACAGAATGGGAACCACCACCTAATATTCTTCCTCAATGCCTGTATCTGTGTCCCACAAGGCACACTACACAGGTGTGGGGACAGGTTACAAGTGGATTCCCTTGAAATAGAAGCTAATCAACATCCCAGGAACTTTCTAACAAGGACAAATAGATGTGGTCATATGTTATACTAACTTGGATTATTTTTTTAAAACAACCTGATTAAAATATCTCTACTGTATTTCCCTTTAATAAATCCAATCTTCTCTAAGAAACAAGAAAGGGGGAAATGTAAGATAGAATATAGTGTTAAAAGTGCTAGGCACTAGGGACAGAGCCATCTGGACAAAGCTGCTGGCCGTCTGGACATCACTGCTGGCTGGAAACAATCACTGAGTTCTGGAAACAGTCCTTACTAGACACAGCATATTGTCTCAGCCCTAAGTCATGTTTAGCAGTGATAAGAAAAAGGCAAAACAGAAGTGTAGTAAACAGAATGTGTTAAGAGTTAAATTCTGCAGTTGAAGACAAACTCCTTGTCTATTAACCTTGACTCTCTCTCTGAAGCTTCCCACTGTGCTTCCCACTGAGATTATAATAAAGCCTGTGAGGATCATTGGGAGGAACTGCACAGAGGGCTTGGGGTTTTGGCCCTCCGGGTCCCTCAATTCAATGCAGATGGACTGAGAAGGTGTTGTTATTTGGGGTCTAGTTGTACCAACACACAGGGGTTCGTGAAAGTTGGTCACCATCGACCCTGGGGAAATACCGCTGCCTTCATAGTGCCTGTGATGCGAAAACTCTAAGTTTTCCTTAATCAAAACTCAGTGGGCTTTGGCCTGGAGGCCCTTAACTAAGCCTCCTGAGCAGAGAGAGAGAGTCTTGTTTCATGGAAGGGGGTCAGGGGTGAAAAGAGAAAGATAGACGGACAAAGAGACCAAAAGAGATAAGGAGAGACACCACCCACTCCTCCGTGCATCAGCCATGAGCACTGCCTGCCCACAGAGTTCTGTGTATCTGCTCCCATATAATGGGCAGAAGGTTTGGGGGTCAGGCCTTCCATTCCCAGGGATGGGTCAGGAGGTCTGCAGGGATCAAGGTTGTGGGAAACAGATGGGACCTGGGAGCTCCAAGGATCCTAAAAGGTTCTGGCCATGACAGTGTGATGTTCCTGCTTCAGAGGTCTGAATGCAGAAAGGAAGAGGCCACATCACACCTTTGGATGAGTGCAGACGACGGACATCCCCACCATGCTTCAGAGACTTCCTTCAAAGGAATAATGCTTAAAATAACAAAACCACGACCCAAGTAGAGGAAATAACTAATCACAATGTGTAGATTTTTACCAGCTCAGAATAGTGGAGAAGACCTTTTTGATTGTGATCCCCAAACCAAAACCCTTATAAGATTAAAGATTCTGCATACATAAAGTTTCATGCATGAAAAATAGGTAGGTCACTACGAAAGTTTTGGGACAGACTGTGTTTATGGTCCATTAATTCACTTCCAAGAAACACCGTCAACAACATACTTTCTGACTCGCCCATGCAAGTTACAACTTGCTTGGCTTATCGGTGTTGTTGGGAAGGCTTCAGTTTGTGTCTGTCCGTGCGGATTTTATGCTTCTTGATTTTTGTGTACCTCAAAGCTTTTGTAATGACTCACCTAATGACCATAAACAAAGTGAAGACAAAAGGCAACCTGAAAAAATTAAACCCATGGGACAAAGGGGTAATTTCCTTTATTTACAAAAAGCTTCCCCAAATCAATAAGAGAAACACCAAAGAAGCCAATGGGGGAAAGAAAAACAAGCAAAAGGGATTTGCAGGCCATTTTCCAGGGAGTCAGCCATGCACCTGCCCGTTAGACACATTAGTAAGTCCTCACGATCTTCACAGTTAAGACTTTACTCATAATAAAAGAAATGTAAATTAAGGCAATATGTTATTTTTTACTGAGACTGACACAAATAAACAGGTCTAAGGTAGGAAAATTGTAAGTGTGTAAAGAAACGTGTTCATATACACCGTGGAATTATACATCGGTCAGTATTTTAAAAGTTGATAATACTTAGACGAGAGATTCCATGTTTTAGAATTTTGGCTATTTAAACGTCTGCACGTGTGGAAAATGACCTGTGCCATTGATATCAGTTTCTGTAATTATAAAATACGGGGAACAACATAAATTCCGTAACTCAGAGACCAAGTAAATAGGTTATGGTGAGTCTAGACACCCTCAGTTAAGATAAGGAGACGGCTCCATATGAAATGAGAGAGAGAACAGTAAAATGCCCAGTGGTAGGTATGGTGAGCCGCATATGCTCATTGTTTGAAGAATATAAGCACTTTTAGTGTCTGCATCGAAATCTTTACAAGATAAATAAGAAACTGATACAAAAAAAAAAAAAAACCCACCTTGTTCTAGAGAGAGAAACTAGTTGGCGAACTAGGAGAGAAACCAGTTTTACTCTTCTGATTCTTGAATTTTGTACTTTAGGGATGTACCACTGACTAAAATTTTGATTCTACCTTAAGATTTTTATTTGATTACACAAAACAATTTAAAGGAAAAACACATGAGAACAGTAGCAAGAACCCTTTGGGCAGGATTCATATCTTGACGTTTTCTGGGGAAAAAAAATTTAGCTCGCATAATGTGGCAAATGACATGGGTGGCTGAATGCAGAAATGTTCGTGTTTGGGGAAGATCTTGATGCTTCTTATCAGGAACTGTAAATCAGTGGCGCGCAAGCCACCACTCTCTGTCGTGCTCTAAGGACAGACAGTACTAATCAATCATTGCATTTTACTGCCGAGATAGATGCATTTTCAGAATCCATCTGGGAAACAGCAAATGTTACCAATCCATGGGAGCTGACACACCAGTTAAAATTAAACCTCATCCCTTGGTTATGGTAACCACAGGACAAAGCCTAGAGATCTGAAAGCAGGGTTTCCAGTCACGTGCTTCCTCAGCACTCACATCAGGCCTGGGTACAAGTCTGTGGTGACACAGCCGGCCTGCCACCACCCCTTCCTCCACCAGTTCCCCACATCAAAGGAGCAAAGCAGTAAGGCAGTCAGCCTCGCCAGCCCCATCTTGAGGTCATCTGGGCCCCACCTGACCATCCCTGATTCACAGCACACGGAGCTTTTCTGAGGAAATGCCAGTTAACCTTCAGTAAGGAACTCAAGCTGCCCTCGCCTCCCCCAACTTAGAAAATTCCGTGTAAATGTCAGATTAAGCTCTTCAGTCCTCTGCTTTTAAAAGGAGAGATAAAATTTAGCTCCCTATTCCCAGATGTTAAAATCTCTGCTTCTCCCCAGGGCAAAGTATTCAATGCAAGTAAGCTCCGTTTTTGTTCCCCCTTGGAACACCACCACTTCTAGCAATTTATTTGACTGACTATGCCTTCTATTACCATGTAAATTGTTTCAGACTGCAGGAAAAAAAAGTATTAATCTCCTCTCAGTAAGTCATAAAATAAAGAAATCAATTTCAAGGTCAATTTAGCCCAAATAACACCTGCTGCCCTTTTTTGTAACATGCAGACTCCTCTGAAACGCTAGGCTGTTGTCTAAGGCATCAAGATGCCGCTACAGAAAACCATGGTTTCACATCAGTCAAGGCACTGTCCCAGGGTCCTGGAGCCCCACGTGTGAGTTTGGGACAAATAGGATTAACAAGACCCCACAAAGCACCCTGTACAGTCCATGACAGAGGGAAAGAGAGCTTCACTGGGGGTCAAGTAGAATTGGATTCAAGTCACAAGTCTGGCTAGATAGCTGTGTAACTCCAGGAAAGTTAATTAACCTCTCTGTGCCTCAGAGTTGGCACCTGTAAAATTACTTAAATTAAAATGAGGGCAAGGGGATCTTCAAGAACCTTTCAGCCCAGTCCATGGTGGAGTTCGCCAAAGGTTAGACATGCATCCTGGAGAAGAGGCCTAATCAGCTACTTCTGTGTAGCTCTCCTACACCAGCAGGTCACGGGGTCTCCGCTAAGAAAACAGGCTTTGGAGCCTAAACCATCTTTGTTCCACTTGTGAACTACATGACCTTGGACAAGATATTTAACTTCCATTCTCTAAGTCTTTCCTCTGGGAGATGGAGATAACAAGACACATCACCTGTTTCTAGAAAGAAAACCATCAACTTCAGTTTCGGGTGAGCATACTGGACTCAGTGACTTGCCCAAGGTCATGCGACTTAGAAGCAGCCAACCCAGGTTCTGAACCCTGGGAACCCTGAGCCTCCAATCACAGAACATACCACACTTCCTTGTACAAACCTTGCACATGAACAGAGTCACTTCTCGGGCACACTCAGGTTCCTTCCAACCTCCCCACCAACGTACCATGGATGCGGCTGAGTGCCGAATCAGGGCTGCAGTTTCTCATGGCTCCCAAACCCATGAGACCTGGGATGTCCACCTCTATGACATCTCCTAGAAGCAGAGGCTTTCTTCCCGCCCTGCTCTGTGCCCATTGCCTCAGCCCTGGCTTACCTGACCAGTGCCTTCCCCTGCTGTGCTGACCTTCGAAGACATCCAGAAGGTTAAGCAGGTGTCCCTCGGAGGCCATGATATCCAGGCATTCCCAACCCGTCCCCAACTCCTGTTTCTGCAAAGGCCAGCCCTGCATGCCC